>NC_138968.1:193318000-193825500 GCF_055761805.1 Camellia sinensis
TTACCCTTAGATGGCTTCGCACATTCGCTTGCTTCTTCCATTCTCTGATTCTCCTACTTAATGTATTGGGAAAGCCACTTCAGTTATTAGAAAATTGCGGTTAATGTGGCAACCCTCTTTCAGTCTTGTACCAGCTGAAAATGTCTGAGTAGCACGCTTACTTCCTGCAAGATCAACGAAATTCTGGGCAAAGAACCAACTTACATTTTACATTTCTCACTAAACGTCCTATAAAAACAAGAATTATTCAAAAAAAGCTCCTTGCACAAATAATCTTTACTGGCCACTAATCTCAGTAAAAATAACTCTCCATACCACAGAGGCTGAAAGAGTGCTCGAGCTTTCACTACCTAAGAATTCATGACCACAACTTTCAACTGTCTGCAAGAATCAATTATTATGTAAAGTCAATGAAGAGGTTAAACACTTCATATTTGTATTAACTACTTCCGGAAATGACAGCATACCAGTCGGAGAATTTGATGAGATCCGGAACTCGTTTCATTCAGAGAGGTCTCCCCTATTTGTCTTTGAGCTGCACGAACGCAATGCACTGAATAGACTTACAATATCATCCAAGAAAACAGGACTACTATGACCAATTGACGATACTTACCTTCACAAAAAGAGAGGAGCTCCTTTAGATGGTCCCAGTCCCTCAAAATCTCCTCTGTAAGTTTCTCGACAATGGTTCCTCTCTGCAGAAGAGAGAAGAGACTAGCTAAAGATGTTTGTGAAAATTCAGTTTAATGTCATTTGTATTCACATCAAGTACAATATTCACCTCTGGATCATCAAGTAGCCTAAGTGGGCCACTAGCTGGGCTTAGGAGGTCTTTGACAGCTTCATTGTAAATCTCAATTGCAGAGAATTTCAATACAAATTCTCTATCATTATACTAGATGTTGAAAAAAATACAACAACATTGAGTAGGAATTCGTACAAGTGTAATTGATTTCAGAAAACAATATTGGGAAAAGAATGGCATTTTTAATGTACCATATGTATGTAGTCAAATAAATCAGCTACAGCATGTTCAGTAATGCCAGACATTGTGTATGTCTTTCCACTGCTTGTCTGCCCATACGCAAAAATAGTTGCTGCAAAAACATTTTAATGGTGAAAATTTTCACTACTTGAAGTAACAAAATTTCAGCAAAATAAGGAAACAATGGATGAGAAGAATGCTCACAATTACTTATATTTTCGACCCACAACAGAAATTACTTAAATTTCACTACTTATTTTTGACCCACAGCAAAATAAGGAAACATCGGGAACACACCATAATAATTTTGACCCACAACAGAAATTCCTGCCATCTGTATATACTCAAATCAGTTAAAAACTCTAAAACAAAACCAAACTCAACTGAAACTACTTAAATAGCTAGACATGTGGCCCTAGAAATGTACAGTCAGATAGCCAATTCTAAACAGTTGGGACAAGGCTCTGTTCAGAAAGGATAAATGAGATATGGTGTAAATGGTTTAATGAAAATAAGAGTCTTTATAAAATTACAAAGTCAGAGTTGTGGTGTGTGCACCATCAAAAAGTTAGAAAACATGTGAAAAAAGCTATTATTAAACAAGAATGTTAATGCTGATCACCTAAAATACAGAATAGAAGGGCCATCTAATACAACCAAAAAAGAAAAAAAAAAAGGTAGACATTGAAAATCACAAATTTTAAGTGTTCATTGCATCCACTCGAAACAATAAAATCTTACTAGTTATAGATTTAAAGGGGTGTGAATTGCCAAAAATTCCAAATACCTCAGTCAGTGTAACAGATATTGGATCAATGAAAAATTACCATCTCAAACCTTAACATAGCAGAACCAGAATGAAACACAGACATACCGTTGTATCAAGTTTCCAACCAACAGCTGCGGCAGCAATCTCCATGCCAATGTAACCACCAACAACAACAACCACCTTCTGTGCTTTCTCTTATAAAATGAAAACCAGTGTGTGACAAAATCCCCTCTACAGATCCTAATTTAAAAAAATAAAAAATAAAAAAATAAAAATCTAGCTATTTTCAAAAGAAACTCATAGCATTTGTCATTCGGTTATCGTTAATGCAACTTAACAAGCTTGTGTATGTAGAGTTTTACAACAGAAACATTAGCTTCATCACCATATTATTAACCTGAAGAAAGTAGAATTAATTTGACAACCAAAATATGATAAATAGATAAATGATAAGTGTAACAAACGAAAATTACCAGTGATAATATCAGTGAATCAGCATTTGCAACATCCCGAATATAGTGAACACCGGGTAAGTTTCTGCAAATCTTCTCTAGAAATCTGAAGCCAAGGAAACAAGCATTTAATGGATTAAAGGAAGGAGGCTTGTGACTCCCTTTCCATGTTTTCAAGTTGAGTGTAGTAAAGGAATTCTCATAAGAGCAGCTTTAAAGGGAATAGGGGTGAAAACCTTCATAGGAGTGGAAGGACTTTAATTCCATCTTCTTGCTTTCCACATTTACCCACATCATGCAAATCTTCAAACTCAACCTGCAGTTCCTTCACTAAACATTTTGCAAATTCACATCAACTAACCCATGAGCCACCTAGATACAAGTTAAACAACAGAACATCCAAGGTTTTGCATACTTTCTACATGAGCTGTTTATTGTCCTTAAATTGATCAGCAATAGGAATAATGGAAGTGAAAAACTTCAGTTATTTGATTAAGATTTTCACTTCCATTATTTGATTAAGAAGATACAGAAAAGTCATGTCATTGCTCCATTTTTTTATTATTATTATTACTAAAAAAAGAAAAAGAATGTAAGATCTTTCTTTGGAACACAATAGTAGTAGTGGCCAGAGAGGGAGCGAGGACAAGTTCATTCTTCACCTTTACTTTAAAAAATAAATCAATGTAAAATGAAAAGAGAATAAGCAATTTGACAACTGAATATAAAACAAATGCATGTAGTGGCTCATAGGATAACAAAGAATTAGTTAAGCAGTTGCTATACTAGAAACCTCACCTTTAGAGGAACTAGATTTTGTACAGACTAGTCTCCATATGGGAGTAACTGTTTTTTGCTTTTTCCAATCCATAACACATTGCCTATCTTTTGCACCAGCCATTTTTCACTTATGGTTCAGACTATGATGAAAACTGCATTCCTGCACAAGAGTTAGCAGCAACAATTAAGCTAACAGCAACTTGAATAAGCTTAACCTTACCTATTATGAGCCCTTTCAAAGCAATAGTTTGGTAGCCAATGCCAAAACTGACAACAGGACCATATGGCTTGAAAAGCATTCTTTTCAAACAGGTTTTTCTTTTCCTTTTTCTGAAATATGTTACATGATTCCCAAAAAGAAAACACCTCTATCTTTTTTTTCAAGCTTAAGATAAACAAATATGTTTGAAGGTCAACATCCTCAGTATACTAGAACCAATGCAGGTCCTCCTCATCTGTGCATTTGGGGAAAAGGGAATTGAAAGTCCATTGGTAGCATGGAGAAGCTTGTTCTTAACAAGATTAATTCTTCCTTGAACCATTTATGGGATTTGTAGACAATTTATGTTATTGTTGTTTCATACAAAAATATCTAGCTTCTCTTTTGATGTACACCCTCTATACATGGATTGCACCTCCTTTTAATGTGCCTTTTTGGCATATGTTTACTTATTAGGAAAAAGAAAGGGAAGCAAGAAAGAGGGAAAAAAATTGCATTAGAAATAATAAAAATTGCTTGATTCTCCTTGATTGTTGATAGTCATGTTTTCCACCTAATAACATCCATCAACCCACTGGGCAGAGGCAGATCCATCCCCACCACCAGTTCTGCCCACCAACCTAACACTGATCTCCTCAATCCTCTCTTCTTCCAGCTAATTCATCTTTTCCACTTTTTCCCTCCCTTTAACATTTTCATTTACCGTAACCATATTACTCTTCTTTATTGTTGCATCTATAGGTCTTCATTGAACATGATTAAACCATCTTAGTATGTTCTCACTTCACTTATCTTCAATTGGTTACCATTTCATGAATATATCCATTTCTAATCAAGGCATTGCTTCTATGAGAAATAAAGGCATTTCTAATCAAGGCATTTCTGAACAAAAATCACTAAACATGAAAAAGGCATTGCTTCTATGAGAAATATAGATATTTGGAACTATTTTATTTTTCTGGTTATAGAACAGGGTTTTAGTGAAAATATTGAGGGCTATTCTTGCATGTAAGCTGTAACTGGCAATAGTAAGTTTGCTATTTTTCTGGTAAGAGAGAAAAAGGAAGGAAAAAAAAAAAAAAAAAGATGGCAAGAATCTAGGAATCTTGACCAACTTTAGATCACCAACTTTAACGAGGTGAAGATCTTCAATCCAAAGGGTATCCATGATTTTAAAAGGATGATTAAGGGAAAATTAGAACTGCCATGGATGATATTTTGTGATTCATCAATCACTTCGCACTTTTGTATAGGAAAGCCTGCGGCTTGAAATCCTTCTCTTCAAAAGGAATATTTGTCTATACACATGCATAGGTTATTTATACTCCTAACTAGACTTTAAAAAAAGGGGAAAAAAAAAATTCCGTGTCTGGATTGATTCAGAAGTAATAAAGATAATGTCACCCAAAATTATTGAATCAATCTACAATAAACCCCTCCTTTTTGTACTTTTTATTTTCATCTCTTATGTTGGATCAAAAAAAAAATAAAAAAGGAAGAAGAAGAAGAGGGACTTATCTACAACAAGCTCAAACCATAAATTTTTAAGTTGAGCCACTTGTTGCATATCTTAAGGACCGTCCCTTTGTTAGACAAGCTGTGATGTTCTACCTTTGCTATGCTTTGTCACTGGACCAAACAAAGCAATTGACGCATCTCTCAAAGGAACCCAACAGAATTCAACACAAATGAAGGGTATGTAATTACTCCTACTATATGGTTATGATGTAAACAAAAAACCTCAGTTTCAGACACATTAGAACAACATACCAATAACATAAACCTAAAGTCCACATGAAAAACTACAAAATCAAAAATCCAAGTGCTCTGTAGTCAAAGCCCCTAGTTTATTTCTATTGAATTGGATCGGATAGGATAATCAATAACCAGAATTTTAAAAAAATAAAATAAAATAGAACTCAATATCTTCATTGACCCTAAAGTAAAGAAATGCCTGCATTGTATAGATAAACATCCAAACATCAATAATTGCAAAGCATCCCTCAAAGTATCAGGAAAACCCCAAGATCCAACAAAGAAAAATCTGAAGTAACCCTAATCAATAATCATCCGTCGCAGACAAAGATTTAAGAATTAAAATTCGAAAATAAAACCCTTATTATTGGTCTCTAGAATACACTCCCATGCTCAACAGTTGCTGAGCATTATTCATTTAAATGCACATTTTGATTGTAGAGAAGCCATTGAAGCCAGATTTTTTATTAAAGCGAGGATAATTCCTGAAAGTCTGAAAGACCTCCTGCCTGTGCATAATCGCATATACAACCTGCTCCAATGCATACAATGAAAAATACCCACAATATGAGAGGAGAGGGGTGGGGTAACCAAATCCAGATGCATATGGTCTCAGTGATAATGATGATGATACCTCAGGGTTACGTGAAAGAGCGTAAGTCAGTATTGCATTTAATATTTCTAAAACAATCCTCAGGAAATCAGTATAAATATGCAATTCTGTTGACTGCAAGAAATATATATGTTGATTTAGAAGAAAAATAATTTGGAAATGTAAGATAAGATCTAAATAGTAATGAAGCTAAAGGTATCGATTATGGTGACAACCATCTCTTCTGGAAGGCTGTCTCCTCTTGATTCACCATTCCCTATACGCATCTTATCATTTTTTAGCTCTGCTAATTTAGTGTACCTAACACACAACGTTTTAAAAAGATGACCAAATCAAAATCCCATAAAAGTAAAGATTCTATCAAAGTTATCAAGTATTCCACGTAAGAAAATAGATCAGACTGCTCTATGGAAACAATAAGAGACATACTTGCGTGAGAGCATATCAAAGAGGCTAACGAGTCTCTGTGATGCATATGCACTCAAACGGTGGACACGGGGTGCCATGTTGGCCAAAATTGGAAGACAGTTTGTGTGGAGGTAAATATCCTGCATCAATTAAATATGTCAAACACTACAGTAGGAAAGCCTCTGTAAAAGCAACTGTTTCAGATACTTACCTACATCTCAACACATCCATCAATATATCCAATATGCAGGGTAAAGACTTACTTTCCAGTGTATTTACAAATGTTTGGTAAAAACTTACTTTCCAATGTATTTTCTGAATGTTACAATGTCTATTGACCATATAAATATAGACAAATCCATAAATATATTGAATGGCCCTAAAGATGCTAAGAACTGAGGCTCCATATCCTATGGAAAAAGTTCATTTATCTCTTGCCATCATTTACACTGTATTTTTAATGTGACGAAGCTGGGGATGTTGCACCCTTCAAAAGAGATCTGTCTGTGTAATTAGAATTAGGATAAGTTACATGACATGTGACAGACAACCAAAGTTATTAGCCCAAATATGAGCAACTATGTAGGAAGAGATTGTCCTTTGTCCTTTTACATTTAAGGTTTATATAATAAATGTTCATTATTGTTATGATGATTTGCCATTAATTTTATACAAGTAGATATATGAAAATGTTAAATAAGCAATGGAGTGACAAGAAGAGTTAATAATATTCTAACGGCATTGTAATTTTCATCATTAATTTGTAGTATTTTTTTTTTTTTTTTTTGAGTGAAGGGGGGCATCAACTAGATAACTACAAATAAAAATAGTCAAAGAAATTCTGCCCATGGTGAAAAGATACTACATTTCCATCAGAGGTAATTCTTGTATTTTAGAATTGTTAATATATCAGAATGTTTTACGTGTGGACTGATTATTTTCCCATGACATAACTAATAAATTCTCTATCAGCATACCACATAATTTTGTTCCTCTATTAATGTGTGTTCATGTAAGTCTTAAAAGGGAAATTGCCTGAACTCACAAATTTTCCACACACACAAAAAATATATATATATATTTAAGAAATTAAAATATATATATATATATATATCTTTACTTAGCATCAACATTGAAATTGATATATCTGAATTTTAAGATCTCAACAAATCTCCAAAAATTCATACTGTAAGCATTGACAAATTTTGACAACAAGCACGTATCAGACAATCTTCTTTTCATGGGTCATACAAATCGATCTCAATTTCTGAACTGAAACAAGGAATCTATCACAGCAATACCAAGAGAACACATAACAAAGTATTTAAATATAAATAATCAGCAGACATGGGCACCAAGCCATACCCGTAGCTTAGATAGGTTGTAATTCACAGTCCTTATCAGAATTATGATCATCAAGGAACCAAGAGAAGTTTAATGGAGCAGGCGTTCTTGGTACCATGGAACACTTGGCAGCATCTGTTCAAATAAATAAGATGTTAATATGATCTTTATATAATCCAGTTAAATGATAGCCTACAGAGGCAGTACTCACCAGCTTGTGAATACTGGCATTGATAGAAGAATCTTGACTAAGTACTAGCAGAATAATTAGCACCATGTAGATTTGATTGGATGTCCTTTTTGAAGCATTATACAGTGTTTCCAGCATGGGCATCAACTATTGATTTCATTGCATAATGCAAATCAAATTAGGATATGTGGCATTTATGTTACGTAAACTACTAAAAATGATGACTGCTCATAAGATTTTTTAGTTACCATTGTACACAAAAAAATTTAAATTGTGTCCATAACATCACTTATCTGACAAGTAATAACCATTGTTCTTTTTTTTTCTTCTTTTTTTTCTAAAAATTTTGTTTTATCTCTTGCCAAGGTTACCACACAACAATAAGTGGGCTAACTAAATACAAATAAGATGGAAATGATAGCTGCCACTCCATACCAGTGTATCCAAATCTGTTCGCACCAAGGCATACCCCAGAAAATTTGAGTTCCCATGAACTAATGAGTAAAGCAGTAAGATAGCAGTTTCATCAGCCAAGTACCTGAGGAGACAGTAGTCACAAAACCAATAAATTTACTTAAAGGATAAACAAATAGATAATACAATTTGATGGTATTCACATAAAGTTTTTAACGGTGAATGCATTATGCTAGGCACTTTACCCCTTGTGACGCAAGGTATAAGCCTCAAGGCGTAAACATTTTGAATTTTTATATTTAGTAAACAACTAAAATATGTTAAAATATTGTAAATTAAATATAAAAGTGCAAATACATTTTCTCTCAAAGCATCAAACATTTCACTCCAGAAAAGGAAGCTTGCACTCTTTACACGTGAAATCAACATTCTTAGCTTCAGTTTTCAAGCCTTAGCTTTGTGTTTTTTCTTGGTCAATAATTTACTTGATTTTTCTCATGAATATAGTTACAAAAGGAGTTCTTTTTATGTTTAAATAATGTATTAGACTAAGTTTAACAACAATCCAAGATCAAGATCTCCATATGCACAAGCCTTTGAGGAGTGTCGCCTAAAAATAAAGCCTCAAGGCAAGCCTCGATAATGCGTTTTAAAACTTTGTACGAGAGAGAATAGAGCAATAGCATTTTCTACGTTTTTTCATTTTCATTTCTTTTAGATGGATGAGATAGGTCAGTTCATGCTGCTCAAAGACCAACCTCAATTAATAAAAAAAACACTCTTAGCAATCGTCAAGAAAGAATTTATCTAAGGAATTAAAGGGGGAAATGGTTAATATAGTGTATAAGGCAATATGGAGCCTAAAAAAGATATTTCAAAAACATTTAAAGCTAACATGGTCTCATACATATTATCCGTAACTACAAAATGCATAACATTAGTAATACTATGGGGCACCACAGGACATCACAGTATCATATTACTTGCATTACTTGCACCAACAGGCACAGAACAAGAGGATTCTATTAAGGAATCTGTAACTTGAATTACAACCAAGATTCTAATCTAGTTTATCAAAGAAAGAAAAGAAAATCTGTGAATGTAATCCAAGGATGCCAACAAAGGATTAAAAAGGTAAGCAACCAAATTAAAACTCTAGCATTTAGGAGGGACAGACTGCAATATGCAAAAATAACAGTCAACATCACTTTACTAGAAGAGATTGGAATAAGAACTGAACCACACTCAACAGCGGATCCGAATGTTGGGTTCCCTATGAGGCCATGCTTAGCCTCGTACAACAGCAATTGGGCGGTGGTCAGCCTCCCGGAACAGTCGCCGCCGTCGCTGATGAGGTTTTGGGTGTTTTGAAGAACAATAACCCCAACAACAGGAAGGAGATTGAGAAATTGTTGAACCCTATGTCGAATCATGTTTTCAATCAGATGGTTTCCTTTGGGAACCTAATCACTGATTTCCAAGAAGAAGAAGACAATGTTATGATTGATGATAATGTGGGTTTTACTGTTGTGTTTGACGAGGAAGAAGAACAGGAGGAAGAGAATGGGTTTTACTGTTGTGTTTGACGAGGAAGAAGAACAGAATGGTTTTGATGATGATGATCTTAAAGTTGAGACCAAGCTTTTAGGTCATCTCCAATTCGATAATTTCAGCCTTGTTAAGTGTTTGTTGCAGAACCAATTGAAGATTGTGTGGTGTACTCGTCTAGCCAGGGCCAAGGATCAGGAGACGAGAGAGAAGATTGAGGAAGAAATGTTGGATTCTGGACTGGAATTGGCTGCAATTCTTGAGCAGTTGCAAGCCGATTGAGAGAGAGAACATAGAGAGAGGGAGAGTTGGAGACAGAGGAGATCAGGGCCTTTTTTTAATTTTTTTTTTTTTTGTTTTCCAGGTACAAAACGACGTCATTTTGTATTTGGCGACCAAATTTTTTTTCTCGCCAAAAAACTTCATTTCCCCCCTCCCTGTTTGAAATTTCCCTCCCAAACACTTTTGGCGACCAAAACACCACATTAGTCGCAAAAAAGGAACCTTCGGCAACAAATTTTTTTAGTCGCTAAATCTCAATCAACGGCGACTAAAATATTAGTCGCTAAAAGTATAAATTTGGCGACTAAATTTTTTTGGTCGCCAAAATGTAACCTTCCGCGACCAAATTTGTAGTTGGTCGCGAAAAACATACCAATTTCTGCGACTAACTCAGTTTTGGTCGCCAAAATGTGACCTTCTGCGACCAACTCATATTTGGTCGCCAAAAATATTGATCATTCACGACTAATTAATATTTGGTCGCCAAATATCATTTTTTTGCGACCAAAAATTTTTTAATCGGTAAAAGTGATCGGCAAATATGTAAATTCTTGTAGTGATTTCACTCGCACACACCATATAGTGTGTGCCAACACTACTGCTAGTGTATACAATAAGGTCATGTTTGTTATCCTGATTCATTGGTGGGATTGGCGTAGGATTGAAGTGTACCCACATATATCTTGTTTGTTTGGTTTATGGGCTCTAGGATTGTCACTCCAAGGTGATTGTTAGTCCTACAAAGTGGTGGGATTGGGATGCCTTCAATACAGGTGGGATTGAAAAACCAATCCCACGACACCGTGTTCAACGCCTTTATTTATTTATTTATAGTGTGTGTGTGTGCCTGGTGTGTTCAGCGCCAACCCAAAACTGCCGAGAGAGTGAGAAAGCCCGAGAACAGATGCATGTGTGTATGTATTCATCTCCCAATGTATGCCGTGTGTGCTGTGTGCATGGTGTGTGTCGTGTATACGTGCCTGGTGTGTATGTTGTGTATCTGTGTGTGGTGTGTGTGTATGGTGTGTGTCTGCTGTGTGAATGGTGTGTGTCTCGGTCTTCTCTTTTCTTTTCTTTTCTTTTTCTCTTCATGGCTTTGTTCCTTCTCTCCCCCGAAATCTGTTTGTGTGTGCTGCTATCTGTGTGTGCCGTGTGTGTGTGGTGTCTGTTTAGCTCCGAAAACACAACAATGCTCCCTTTGCCATGCACACCAGAGAGAGAGAGAGAGGTCCGAGAGAGAAGAAGTGCTAAGACCCAGTTTGTTTGTTTTTGTTTTTTTTTTTTGAGAGAGAGTTTGCAAGACCAAAAAGTATATCAAAATGAATTGAGAGAGATCTCCTGCTTGTGTGTTTCTTTACATTTTTAAACCCAAAACTGCCCACCGATCAGTGCATGTCTTTCCTTTTTTTTAAAAAAAACAAACTGTGTTGGTCCCTCTGTGATGCATGTGTGTGTTAGCTTTTGTTTTATTAATCCCCACCCAGAGAGATATAATGCAAATGTGTGTTGTCCCTTATCAAAAACCATATCATCCATTTTAAAACCCCCAACCCCCCCCCCCCCCCCCCCCCCCCTCTTTCAAAAGAATATTTTGCACCACCGCCCCCATGATATTTCTTTTTTTATTATTTTCTATTTTTTTTGTCATCATTTTTTTTTTATAAAATATTTATCAATTTATATAAAACACACCTAAACATATATACACACACATAAAGTTATATAAAATATTAGTATTATAAAATAATTTGGCCAAAATGAGTGAGGTTTGAGATTAAAGCTTCACTTTGATTTTTCTGTTGAGAGTGGTTAAAATAAAGTGCCCAAGTCTTAGGGCCGCATAAAATGAGATATCTACAGGCATTCATAGCTGGAGAGCAATGGTTAAGACTATAGTAATACTATTTTCATGTATTTATGCGATCATGCAAATTGGGGTTCGGTTATTTCAGTATTTTTTTATTTATGTTTATATTAAATGACAAAATAGTCCTTATATAGCACAAAAAATTTGATCATTTGTGTTGAATTTGTGTATTGTTTGAATGCGATTGTCCGTATAAGAGCGAATTGTTGTAATGTTAATAGGGTGTTTTTGGTGACCATTTGTGTTGTGAAGTTGCAAAGGTGGCCATGTGGGGGCTAATGTAACCCTGTTTGGTGGTGCCATGTTGTGCACTTGGGAGTGGAAGTAATAAAAAGTGTTTCATTATAGATATTAGATATAGGGGTAAGAGTAAATATGACATTTTAACAAAAATAAATGTTAAAACATGAGTAAGTCGTTGTTTGGTTATGATTTTTTTAGTTGATTTTTTTAAGTTGAGGTGTTTTTAGTTGAAGATTAAAAAGTTCGTTTGGCTTTTCTTTTCTTTTTTTTTGACATTTAGACTTTTGTGGGGAAAAAAAAATGATTATGATTTAGATGTAATTTTTTGTCTTATTAATTTATTTAGCCTACTTTATCTTTTATGTTTTATTTTAGCTAAAAAATTGTAGCCAAACATAAAATTTTGCTAGATGACTCAACAGTGAGTTATTTTTTGTAATGTGATAAGGGGATTATAATGTATATAAGAATAGGTAAATTGCAATATAAATCACACCTTAAATACGTATTTTCATAATACATGTTAAATTTTTTTTAAAAAAAAATTACTTATCAAAAGAATTTTTAAACATTAATTACAAAAATGCAAAATAATATATAATTTTACTTTTCAATATTTGTAATATTTATTATTAATTTAAAAATAATTTTTCAACTTTCAATTGAAGTGTAATTTCTCAATTTTTTTAACAATAGATAAGTATATAATTTTTAATATATACCTTCTGACAAACATTAAAAAAAAGAGCCAGAACAACTGTAATTTCTAGGAAGAGAGGGTTGATGTAATTGTCAATATTATTATTATTATTATTATTATTATTACAATACTTGCTTTCTTCGAAGGAAGAAATTTCGTGAAAATTAACTTTCAGACTTAGACTTAGCCGTTGACTTCTGTTCAAAGACCAAGCAGCTCGCAAGCAACGCAAATGTGCAAGAGTATAGAAACGAGAGAGACTAGTAATTTCTGTTATCTCATCAATCAAAATCCCCCAATCTTTTGAGTAAGGGAATTGGTAGTACACCAACCAAACAGTTAACAATGGCTTCCTCTGTTGTTCCATCTTCATCTCGATCTCGATGGACATACGATGTGTTCTTGAGCTTTAGAGGCGAAGACACTCGCGATAACTTCGTCAGCCATCTATGCACAGCGTTGGCTCAGAAGGGAATTCACACCTTCAAAGACGATGAAAAGCTCGAAAGAGGAAAATCTATTTCTCCGGAACTCCGGAAAGCGATTCAAGAATCAAGGTTTTCAATTGTGCTTTTGTCCAATAACTATGCTTCTTCCAAATGGTGTTTGGATGAGCTTGTGGAGATACTTGAATGCATCAACACAACTGTTTATCCGATTTTCTATCACGTGAAACCATCGGAAGTGCGAAGCTAAACAGGGAGTTTTGGGGGTGGATTTGCGGAATTGGTGTCCAAACAGGAAGTATCTGGGATGGAGAAGGTCCAAAGGTGGAGGAATGCTTTGGAGCAAGTTTCCAATTTATCAGGATGGCCTTACCCTAGTGATACAATTGTTAGGCATTTAATTAAAATATTCTCCTTTTGCTCTCTTTTTATTTCTATAATTTGGATTGAAGATTCAATTCTGTTTGGTTTCAAAAACAGTTTTTTTGTTTTTCATATTTTGGTCAATTTTTTATTTTTGTTTTTTAGATGCATTTAATCTATAATATAAATGTACTTAACAAGTAAAATACAAAAAAAAAAGGTTACGAAGATGTATTTAATTTTTATATATTTTTTTATATTTAGTAAATTAAAAAATAAAAATTTAACAATTTTTGTACTTTTAAATAGATCTAGATTAAGATAATCTACAAACACAGACAGAGTTATGTTTTGAAGTCATGTGTCTTAAATTTTAGTTGAATTATTTATATTTGTCTCTTTTTATTTGTTTTACTATTCCCCTAAATCTACGGTCTGAATCAAAATTCATCCAAGAACTTGTTGGGATACTTTTTAGAAAATTAAACCATACATATTAGAGTGTCTCCGAAGACTTAGTTGGGATGGATTCTCCTATGGAGAAACTGATTGAATTGTTAGGATTAGGGATGGATGATGCTCTTGCTGTTGGGATATGGGGAATGGGTGGAATGGGTAAGACAACTATTGCGAGAGCTATTTATGACCATATCTCTTCCCAATTTGAAGGTTGTAGCTTCATTGAAAATGTTAGAGAAGTTTCAGCAAAAAGTGGTTTGAAAACACTGCAAGAACAACTCATTTCCGAAATCTTAATGGAAAAAGATTTGAAAATAGGAAGTGTTGGTAGTGGAGTAAGTATGATAAGGAACATGGTATGCCGTAAAAAGGTTCTTATTGTTCTCGATGATGTGCATGAATCAACAAAACTTGAAAAATTGATAGGAGAGCATCATTGGTTCGGTTTTGGAAGTAGAATCATTATAACAACTCGAAATCAACATGCATTAACTAGATATGGCATAACACATAATTATGAGGTTGAGGAATTAGGAGAAGATGATGCTATAGAACTTTTTAAATCAAAAGCGGTCGAGAAGCAGCAGCAAATGGAAGACTATGGAGAACTTGTACATCATGCAGTAACGTATGTGTAGACGCGCCCGCAGTGAGGCCCTCGTGCTACAGTTCGGACTCGATTTGTGTCACGGTTCTTAATCTGAACCAAAGAGTCCAAATCCGGCAAATCGTTTTGAGAAACAGATTTTTGAAAAGAAGTGCCAAACATGGACTGCTTTGCCAGATACAGAGTCACCACCTAAATATTTTATTTTGGGGGAATTTAGGAAACCCTGACTCGGTGCTAAAGGCCATGTGTCCGTCATCACCAAAGTTGCCTCGGCTCGGGAACTTGGGTACGATTGGGGAAGGTCAGCTATGAGCACCCCCTCTCGCCCGATCCGAAGATCGGCCTCTACTAACCGTGATATCCGTTTTTGAAAACGTTATGTGTTCTTATTCCGGTTATTAGCCTAGAATTACTATGTTATGCGCACAGTCAAACAAGTATAGACTAGATTGCCTAATTTGGGAATAAGCATTGCATATCCGTTTGTTTTGAAAAATGTTTTGGAATTTGCTACTCGCAAGTAGGCTAAAACACGAATTTCAATGAGCTATTCCAAATCAGGCAATCCAACCTTCACCCACAGGCATTCAAGCAGTTTATATTACATAAGCAGCTAGCCTCATGGTAATCATGCTATCATGGCAACACCCACACGCATGCAAGGATGCTAAAGCATGAATACTTACATCGTACTTCGTGCCAAAACAAAGAACTCGTTAGCAATCAATGCATGATCCAAGTCCATGTTTAAATGACTAATGCAACACATACAGGATGCAATTAGAGTAGGCTCGGCTAACCTAAACATGGCATGTGAAATGCAATCAATTGATGCACGTATTCAATTTGGAATTGAAGTACAAATGCAGTTAGCATGATGTATCGAGCCCGGTGCCTGCAAGACAAATGTATAGATACACGCATGCATAGCATAAGGTATGCTAATTTAAACATGCCCTAATCTACCTTCATAAGCAGGTAAATAAAAGGGAAGAAAGAAGTGGGGATTGGAAGACATGCACACACACGCACCCACACTTATTACAGATTCGCCCTCGCCCGGAGGGACCGAAAGAATAATAGAAATTAACTAACTCGCAAGCTAATTAATTATTACAAATCACCTAATTAATTGACAAATTCACTAAGCATAAGGAAAGAAATAAAAGGGGGGCTCAAGAAGAAGGTTCGATGCGCGCGTGCTCGGGTCTTTCTCGGAAGTGCACTGTCATGCATAGGTCGCCTCTGTTCTCCCTGCTCTGCCTCTTTAAAGACTGCCAAAGTCTCAGAATTGCTTCCCTGGACAGTGGGAGACACCACCGGCTGAGTAGAATGGCCACCGGCAGTAGTATGTGATCATCGGCTGTTGATTAAGCTATCGGCCCAGGATGGAGTGCCGGTTGGCAAAAGGTTCCTGCAGAATCTGTTTGACAGCAGCAGAGGACAGAGCTTTGCATGGCAATGCAATTCAAGCCATATATGCACTAATCATGTCCCTTATCATGTTAGTGACTCAAAGGGACATGTTCCTTGGTTCTCGGACCATCAATCGCGCATTTCCATGCGTGATGGCCCAAGGGACCAAGTGTGCACATTTTGATGTCAAATGTAATGCAAACCAACAAACCAAAGGGGCCCAATTCCTATCACTAGATCAAGGAACAAGGCATGCATGCATGATGCCATGCAACCTAGGCGTATGAACTAGCATGCAACATGGACAATGCAATGTATACATGCAAGCATGCGAGCAAACGTGCAAGGTAAGTATGCAAACAAGCATAGGATGGACTTAAACATGATTTAGGCAGCTCTAATTAGGCCCAAAACAGTGGCCATAAGTGCTATGAAATGAGAACTAAACACACATACACACATGCACATGTTAAAGGGCTAACACTCAAGCACAAAAGGGCAATTCTCAAGCACACTTGAAAGAGGCATAACATGGACTAATGGCATGCAAGGTAAGCATTGACAATCATGTTACAAAAGGTGCCAAGCCAATTAAACAAGATAAACAAGGCATGCAAACAAAGCCAAAAACCCAAGACAAGCCAAGAGGCTTAAACCAAGACTAAGTCAACCAAGCCTCACAAGGCTAAGAGGACTTAAAATAGGTTTAATGCGAACCTAAACAACACCCAAGGGACACCTAGATGGCATCTAAGTGGCTCAAATTCAAAAGCATGCATAATGACCAAAACATGGAGCATGCAAGACAAGCTTTCAAAGCTTCAAAGAGGCATCCAAGGCAAGCATACAAGCATGTTAAAGGGACTGAAATAACATGGCAAATGGTCCCAACCCACTAAATTAAGGCAAGGATGCATGCTATACATTCACACACTTAAGGCCAACAAACCAAAAATGCAAAGGGGCTATATTAAGCATGCCAAAGTCGACCCAAACAACTAAGGACAGACCTCAAACATAGCAAAATAAGCACAAAAGCTTCACAAAGCCAAGCCTAAAACATGCTAGAACAATGGTTTACAACCTAAGGCATGTTAAGGCAACAAAGTGGCATTACAAAGCATGTATGCTAAGCAAGCATGGTGTACCAAAACCAACATACAACAATGCTATTTCATGGAAAAATAAGCATAAATAACAGCCAAGGCATGGTCAACATGAGGCTTAGCTAGGTGCTCATTAAAGAGGCAAAAATGGCCCTTTTCAAGGACAATAAGGAGAGGGGGTGCCCCCCCCCCCTTTTTGGGACTTCAAGGCACCATCCTTACCACTGAAATCCCTCAAGATTTCAGTGGTGAGGAGGCCCAAACACCAAAGTCCCGGAGCTCACTCAAAATAGCACAAAATGGAGCCCCTCAAGGCTTAAGAGGGGTCAAACACCTCCAAACCACAAAACACTCTAAACAAACTATTTAGAGGGCCCAAAAACAGAACTTTTTTATATTATACACTAAGCTCAAAAACAGTTCTAAGATAGGCAAAAATAGTATGTAAGAATGGGGTAAAAAGGGGTAAGATTGTTACCCTTGTTGACCTTCTTCACAAATGGTGGACCAACCCCTTCCTTGAGCTCAAAACAACTCCCAAGCTTCAAGAACAAACCTCTGGCCCTTCAAGAACCAAGAAAAGGTGTAACACTATGTGTTTGTGTGCAATAGTATGGACTAAACGCACACTAAACACAAGAGGAAGAGAGATATAGAGCTAGGATATAGACAAACCCTAACCCTAGAACTCAAACCCTAAAATGGCTGTCTAAAATGTCTAACCCCCTTCAACAAGAGAGAAGACCTCTCTTTATAGAGCTTTTTGTCTTGTAAAGCTTACAAGACAAGCTTCTAAAGAGAGAGATCCCTTCATACACGTGTATGGAGGGGAGCCAAATGCAAGACAGTTGTGTCAAAATATCTGCAAAAGCAGATGCACAGTAGTAGGCCAGCCAAAGATGCAATTGACCAAAAAAAGATAGCCGACTGGCCATCTATAGTGCCGGCCGGCCAAATATTTGGCCGGTGGCCACACAACACAGCCGATGGCCTCAAGCCACGGCCGGTGATGGGTGGGGATGGTCTACAAGCCCTACCCTGCCTCTCAAAGGCAAAACACAAGTGTTTGGTGACAAACCAAACACAAAACAGTCGAGTCGAGATGTCCTGCGACGAGGCGCGCTGCCAAGGCTTCCGGGAACTCAAGATGAACACAAACATGGATAATCACCGAGTGTTCAAATGGTGACGTCCAAGTCTTGAGGACGGTCAAAAATGGGGTGTCTACAGGTGTCCCTCTTTGACAGAACTCAAAAGTCACAACAATGACGGGAGTGAATGTCAAAGCCAAGAGACGACCCATTTTTGACAAGGCCGAAGACTTAGACAAAGCATGCAAGACAACCAAGATATGCGCCCGAAGACAGAGGCAAAATGCAAGACAATGCAAGAAGCCGAGCATAACTTATGATCATGCAAAGAGAGCTGTAACGGAGAACACATGCAACAGTTTTAAGCTAGCATACACCGAACTACATTACAATGCAGAAAGGATGTAAGAGAATTATGCGATTCTCAATACGTCTCACTCGGAGGATACAATACCTGTGCGGCTCGTCTGGTTGCACCAGCCTCAAATGAACCGTACATACAATATCGTACCTGTAAAGAAAACAACTCAACAGGTACGATGTTATTAGCAACATGCATGACAATGCAAAAATGAATGCAAAATGATATGCAATCTATACAAAACAATGTATAAATAATGCAAATGAAAATGCAATGCAATTGAAACAATGCAAACTATATGCAAAGCAATCAAATCATGATCCAATCATGAGCGATTCGAAACCACACATATGTCAAATAGATTGATGGAGGTAACAAGTCTGTCTACCATAGAACGGTCAACTGAACTATGAGTAATGTAGACGGACACAAGAACAAGTATTGGGGGGGATGACAAAGGCGGGGAAACGACCCGCTGGGGAAAGGACTACGATCCTAATGCTGGATGCAAAAAATTACACTACAATGTAATATATAATGAAAATGCTGGGGAAATGGCAATGGATATGGCACGCGGGTCAAACCAAATCTTGCCTAGGCAAAGCATGTACGCATACAAGCCACGTCTAACATAGAACCGTCCACTGAACTATGCTTCGACACGAGAAGTATGGGCACATACCGGACCAAGCTCAACATGGAAAGGCGCAAGCCATGAATGGAAGGTGATACAATGAATGCATACAAATTACAATGCAATGTGCACTGGGATGGAAAAGATACGATGGATAAGGCATGCAGGCCAAACCAAATCTTACCTAGGAAGGGCACGTACACGTACAAGCCGCATCTAACATAGAACGGTCCACTGAACTATGCTTCGACACGAGAAGTATGGGCACATATCGGACCAAGCTCAATCATGGAAAGGCGCGAGCCACAGGCGGAAGTGATGCAGTGAATGCATGCAAGTTACAATGCAATATACACTATATTACAATGATGCATGTCAATGCAACTATTTATGATGGTGCATGACAATGCAACTATTTACGATGATGCATGACAATGCAATTATATTTTTTTATTTTTGTTTTTGTTTTTGTTTTTGAGATGCAAATGCATGAAATGCGCGACAACACGCGACTTTTGAGATGCACGTGAACTTGAATATGCGACGACGCGAGTCGCTTGAAGTACATGTATAATGCAACTTATCAAATGTTGTTCGGGCACGACAAACACCGAAGGACTTGCACCTTCAGAGGATTTAGGATCTCCTAGACCGTATATATTGCACAAGAAATGCATAACAATGCAAGTGAACTTGAAATGCGCAACAACGTGCGGCTTAAGACATGTATGACAATGCAAACGAACTGTGCACATCAATGCGCCAAAGGTCTTGCACCTTCCAAGGATTTAAGGTCTCCTAGACCGTCAAAGGTCTTGCACCCTCCAAGGATTTAAGGTCTCCTAGACCGTAAAAATTCTCAATATGTCTCACTCGGAGTATACCATACCTGTCCGGTTCGTCCGGTTGCACCAGCCTTAAATGAACCGTACATACAATATCGCGCCTACAAAGAAAACAAACTTAACAGGTACAATGTGATTAACAATATGCATATTAATATATTTGAAAATGCGTGACAACGCGAAACAAGCGGGAAGCATAACAATGCTGTGAAGGCACAGACATGTGAGTGGAGCACGCGGTCTACGCAGGCAACGAAATTGATCACAAGCATGCGGTCTACGCAAGCAATGAAATTGGTTTCAAACGTGCGGTCTACGCAAGTAGAACATGCGGTCTACGCAAGTAATGAATTTGAACATAAGAACGCGGTCCACGCAAGCAGAACATGCGGTCTACGCAAGTAATGAAATTGATTACAAACATGCGGTCTACGCAAGTAGTGTGATTAATTATAAACATGCGGTCTACGCAAGCAAAACATGCGGTCTACGCAAGCAATGAAATTCATTATAAGCATGCGGTCTACGCAAGCAATGAAATTGATTACAAACATGCGGTCTACGCAAGCAAAACATGTGGTCTACGCAAGTAATGAATTTGAACAAACATGCGGTCTACGCAAGGAAAACATGCGGTCTACGCAAGTAATGAATTTGAACAAACATGCGGTCTATGCAAGCAAAACATGCGGTCTACGCAAGGAAAGCATGCGGTTGTAGACACCCCATTTTTGACCGACCTTAAGACTCAGACATCACTGATTGAGCGCTCGGTGACATTGCTTGTTGTGCTTGTTCAGAAGTCTCAGAGTCGCGGCTGCGAGCCCTGCCTCCGGACTTCCGAACCCTCTTTTGTGCCTCGTCTCGGTTTACGAACCAGACTTGATTTTCTCTGTTTCTTTTCCTGAGGGGAGGGAGAGGTCCCGTAGACCATCTCTCAGTGGCCGTGGGCTACATTTCGTGGCCGTAGGCCATTTTGCCCATTTCGGAGCCCGGTTTCCAGTTTTTCGGAATCGTTGGTCGTGTGCCTCGGTTCGGGACCGCCCAACCATCTCCGTTTGCCCCGGTTTTTGGCATACTTCCTATTTACTCCCTTTTGAGGGACACTGGGGTCTGAGAAACCCGCTTCGTGGCCGAATGCCACTTTCGGTGCTTAACAGCCCATTTTCGGGACCCCGAATTGCGCGTTTTGGCTCCCGAACTTTCGTTTTGCATCGGTTTTTGTTCATTTTTGGCAGGTACCTCTGTTTTATCACCAGGAAGGTCGTAGAAGGGTGGGAGGCCAGTAATTGTTGCAGCAACCAGTTATATATCCTCCGGCGACCTCCGACACCCGTTTTTCTCACTTCCGGGCTAATGTTGAACACCTTGGGGCCACTTTCTTGAACTTTCAACCACATATTTGTGATGTACACACTTGGGAGGATCCTAAAAGTTGGTGGCCGGCCAGTAATTCCACCTGACCCTTTTGAACCCCTCCTTCTGGGCTAATGTTGAACAACCTGGGCCCTTTTTCTTGAATTTTGAACCATAGGGTTGTGTTGTACACACATGGAAGGACCCTAAAAAGTGGTGGCCGGCCACTATTTCAACTTGACCCTTTTGACCCCTAGCCGGCCGGCTAGGGGAGGTGGCCGGCCGGCCACCTGGAGCTCCAAAAAGGGGCCGGCCATGATCCTCTCAAATCACACTTTACAGTTGTATAGCTGTTTCCCCCAGAAAATATCCCAATCCGAGGGATATTTTGTGGGGGAAAACTTGCCTAATTTTCCCCCACCTTTGCCCCTCCTTTACTCCCCCTTTTTTGTCCATATAACCAGCAGGCAACATAGAGTTTAGGGGTTAGAAAAATTTACCTTCAAGGCTTGATACAAGAATTCCTCTCCATCTCTCTCATTTCCTTGAAAAACCTCCAAGTCCTACACCACCATTCCTTCTACACCACCACCCCCCACCCTTCCATCCTCCATTCCAGAAGATTGAAGGTGTTCTCCAAGGCCTAAGGAGCCACAAACTCAAGCCAAGAAGCAACAAAAGTCAAGTCTTCAAGGGTAAGTTCACTTTCCCTCTTTTCTAGCTCATTTTTGCAACATTTCTTAGCCTCTCTTTCTTGTATATTTGAGCTCCGACCAAAACTGAAAAGGTCATTTTTTTGAGCTCATTTTCATGTCTCATTAAGGGCTCAACCCTGTTTGAGCCCCCCATCTTGCACTTGCTTCAATATCCTTCTTGAATGTCATTTTCTTGCATGATATTTTTAGCTTGTGTGTAATCTGTTTTGGAGCATAATATAAACTGTAAGTAGGCTTATTTTGAGCCCCTCTTCAACATTGAAGAAGGGCTCATCTTTGTTTGGGACCTCCATGTACCACTTGTCTTTATATCCATCTTTGGTCCCATATTTTTGCATGATTTGTTAGCCTATCTTGCTTCCATTTTTGGACATTTTACAGAACTGGACATAGTCTTATTTTGGCCCATTCTTCATGTTTCATTAAGGGTCTTTGGCTGTTTGATGAATGTTTTGTATACTTTGTGTTTTAACCTCTTTTGGCCCCTATCTTGCATGGCATTTTGAGCATGTTTATATACTGTTTTGGGTCCGGCCAAAAACTGTAAATATGCATATTTTTGGTCCCTCATCAGTGTTGTAGAAGAGTCCTTTTTTGTTTGGGCTTTGCATCTACCACTTCCTTCTTTGGCCACCTTTTGGCCCTTTTCTTGCATGGGAGTGCAGCCATACCTGTGTTTGTTTTTGAGGTTTTTACAGTTCTGAAAAACATCATATTTTGGGTCCCTCTTCAACATTGTTGAAGGACCCTAACCTGTTTGGGGCCAGCAGCTGTGAGTTGCTTCTTAATCTCATGTTTAGGGCCATTTCTCGCATGCTAGTTTTGCCCTGTTTTTGTTTGCTGTTTGGCCATGCTTTGAACTGCAAAAGTGCTTATTTTGGGGCTGCCTTGCTTCTGTCTTTTCATTGCATGTCCATATTGTGCATGATTGGTATAGCTATAGGCCATTTCGGGTGCCAGAATTCATGTTTCGGGACTATTCCATGCATCGGGTGTACTTTCGCCTCATTTCGGGGCTGTTTTCCCCCACATTTCAGTGCTGAAATTCCATTAGCATGTTTGCATATTATTTTCAGCCATATTGCATTGCGTATGCCATTGTCTCGGTTTGCGTGCCCGTGTGCACGCATTTCGAGGCACTTCATTTTCATCCATCGGCCTCTTATGTGAGTGTGGCTGAGGCTCTCTCATGTTAGTGTAAGTCCATGTTGCATTCTATATGCCATTTCAGCCATATTGCATTGCGTATGCCATTGCCTCGGTTTACGTGCCCGTGTGCACGCATTTCGAGGCACTTCATTTTCATCCATCGGCCTCTTATGTGAGTGTGGCTGAGGCTCTCTCATGTTAGTGTAAGTCCATGTTGCATTCTATATGCCATTTCAGCCATATTGCATTGCGTATGCCATTGCCTCGGTTTGCGTGCCCGTGTGCACGCATTTCAAGGCACTTCATTTTCATCTATCGGCCTCTTATGTGAGTGTGGCTGAGGCTCTCTCATGTTAGTGTAAGTCCATGTTGCATTCTATATGCCATTTCAGTCATATTGCATTGCGTATGCCATTGCCTCGGTTTGCGTGCCCGTGTGCACGCATTTCGAGGCACTTCATTTTCATCCATCGGCCTCTTATGTGAGTGCGGCTGAGGCTCTCTCATGTTAGTGCAAGTCCATGTTGCATTCTATATGCCATTTTAGCCATATTGCATTGCGTATGCCATTGTCTCGGTTTGCGTGCCTGTGTGCACGCATTTTGAGGCACTTCATTTTCATCCACCGACTTCTTATGTGAGTGTGGCTGAGGCTCTCTCATGTTAGTGTAAGTCCATGTTGCATTTTATATGCCATTTCCATGCCATTGCATTGCGTATGTCATCGCCTCGGTTTGCGTACCTGTGTGCACGCATTTCGAGGCACTTCATTTTCATCTACCGGCTTCTTATGTGAGTGTGGCTGAGGCTCTCTCATGTTAGTGTAAGTCCATGTTGCATTTTATATGCCATTTCCATGCCATTGCATTGCGTATGCCATCGCCTCGGTTTGCGTGCCTGTGTGCACGCATTTGGAGGCACTTCATTTTCATCTGCCGGCCTCTTATGTGAGTGTGGCTGAGTCCCTCTCATGTTAGTATAAGTCCATGTTGCATTCTGTATGCCATTTTAGCCACTGCATTGCGTATGCCATTTTCTCGATTTGCGTGCTCGCGTGCACGCATTTCGAGGCATCTCATTTTCACAGCATAGTGCATACTAGGTTGTATCTTAGATCACATTCATGCATTTTCTCAGTTTGCGTGCTCGTGTGCACGCATTTCGAGGTATCTCATTTTCATAGCATTGTGTATGTTAGGATTGTATCTTAGTTGCATTTCATGCATATCATGCATATTGCATTGTGTTCGGAATAAGAGTTAGCCCGGGCACGGGAAACGAGGTACATTTCGTACTCCGAGTGACGGAATGCATCTCAATTCCCCAGTCACCGACACTCCGGATTATCCATGATGGAGTTAGGTTCTAGCTGTGTTTTCGTGTGCATTCATCCTATATTGAATTGTGCATTTCGACTCCTCGACCATCATGCCTCGGTATGCGTGATTGGTGGCACGAGGATCGAGGCATGCATATATCTGTGAAAATGCATTATTATGCCCCTTTCCTGCTCTCTGTTGCAGCAAAATGAAGAATCAGCAACTTTTCGGAGCTCGGCACGCTTTCCAAGAATAACTGCTAAACAGAGGCTAATTGGGGCATCCCGGTGGATTTCCGCGCAAGACAACCCGGACATGCATCATCCATCAGAAGCAAGGCAGTCCCTGGCTTGCATGCCAGTTTTATTTATTTTCTTAATTTATTTGTTGTTTAATTAGGGATTTGTATATTATTCGGACTGTAATATTTGGACTGTAATATTCTTTCATTCGGGACTGTATTATTTATTTGGACCCTCTGTGCGAGGGCATAACTGTAATAAGTGTGCGTGTGTGTGTTGTATGTCTTCCAACCCCACGTCTTTCTCCTTTTTATTTATCCGCTTATGATGGTTAGATTAGGGCATATTTCAATTAGCATACAGTATGATAGCATGTTTGCATCATTCATCTGTTTTTCATGCACCGGGCTCGGCACACCATACTAACTGCATTGTACTTTCAATTCCAAATTGAATACATGATAGTTGTAGCATTTCATATGACATGTTTAGAATAGCCGAGCCTGCTATAGTTGTATTTTTGCATGTGTTGCATTAGGCATTTCTGTATACTTAGGATTCATGCATGATTTCTAATAAGTTTCTGTTTTGGCTTGGAGTACTTGGTAAGTTTTATGCTTTAGCATCCTTGCATGCGTGTGAGTGACTGCCATGAATAGCATGCTTACCATGAGGCTAATTGCTTATGTGATATAACTGCCTGAATGCCTGTGGGTGAAGGTTGGGTTATTTGGATTGGAATAAATCATCAACTGTTTGTTTTAAGCCCACTAGATAGTGGCAAAATCATCTTTTCTAAGCCCACCCGAGAGTGGCAAAATCTGCATTTTAAGCCTGCCTGCGGGTAGCAAACCATTTTCAAAAAGCGAACATGAAATGTTTTGTTCCAATTCAGGCGATCCAGTCTATACTTGTATGCTGTACGCATCACATAGTAACCTAGGCTAATAACCGGAATAAGAAATCACAATGTTTTCAAAAATAGATATCATGGTTAGTAGAGGCCGATCTTTGATCGGGCGAGCGGGGGTGCTCACGAAGTGACCTTCCCCAATCGTACCCAAGTTCCCGAGCCGAGGCAACTTTGGTGATGACGGACACGTGGCCTTTGGCACCGAGTCAGGGTTTCCTAAATTTCCCATTAAAAAACATTTAGGTGGCGACTCTATATCTGGCAAAGCAGTCCATGTTTGGCACTTCTTTCAAAATCTGTTTTCTCAAAACGATTTGCTGAATTTGGACTCTTTGGTTCAAACTTAGAGCCGTGACTACAATTTGAGAGTCCTGAGCTGTAGTGGCCCCAAATGAACAGAACGGGACTCATCCTCTCGGGGCGTTCGGGGACGTCCACAGCGGTCTACGCAAGTAATGAAATTGAACAAACATGCGGTCTACGCAAGCAAAACATGCGGTCTACGCAGGTAATGGAATTGATTGAATGCATGCAAAATGTAATGAGATGCGCAAAACCGCGCGATGCGTTTTAGACAACACGAGCGCACAAGACAGTGCGATTAATATGCGATACGCATGGGGCAACTTTTGAGTTTTGTAAAAGCCAAAAGGATACGAAAAGGATACACCTTGCACGAATTTGAGTGCCACGCACAGAAGACACGACCCGAGGTCAAAACAGAGGCCGGTTGAGCGTCGGAAATGCACTGTTTTGCACTGTTTTGAGCACTAAAGGCCCTAGACCCCACACATAACTCAAACAAAGGTGTAGGAGGCTTCAAAACCACTTCGGGAGACCGCCGGATGTCCACCGGCCGTCAAAATGCATCACCGGCCGTCCATCGGCCATCATACAATTTCCATCGGCACAATATTTTGCCGACCGGCAAAGAGTGTGGCCGACCGGCAAAAAGTCCCTGTATCGGGGCAGTTCTGTCATTTCGCTACGGGTCTTTTAAAATAGGGCTTCTAGCCCTATTTTGTTCACTTCCTTTTGCTCGAAAATCCTCTCCCTCTCTCTCTAGAGTGTTTTCCTCCTTCGATTCTCTCATTTTCGTGCGTTCTAGCCCCCGTTTCGTTGTTCGATTCGCGTTCATCCTTGCGTTTCAAACGTTTTGTACCGATTAAAATTTCATTTCGGTGTTGTTTTTTTCGATTTCCACCACTCGGGGCTTGTTTCCCTCGAGTTTTTCTCGATATCCGTGCCTTTTCCTCACTCCAGCTTTTTCGGCCCTCTCGGGGTTGACTTTCTGTTGACTTTTCACATTCTTGCCCAGTTTTTCGTCTTCCGGCAATTTTCACATTCTCTTCGAAATGGCGGACGATCTTCCACAGGGCGGAGCCCCTCCCAAGCTCGAGATGGATCCCGAGGCCGACCCCTTGCCACTTCATATCCGGCCGTTCAATCCGGGGACCTACAGGCCCGCGGTTCATGAGATGCTCCCCGATGGACTACGCCAGTTCCGAAGCTTCGAGAGGAGCGTGGCACCCGAGCTTCTCCTGCGTGAGCCTACCTCTCATCTGTCCTTCGGTGCTTCCGAGGTAACATTCTTTCTTCTGTTTTATTATTTTCCGCAATGTAGAACATAACTGCCATTAGTTGATTCTATTCTCTAATTGCTTAGCCCGGATTCACCGATACACTGTACACTGTAGTTGATTGCAAACAAACTTGCAACCGATATCTATTTGAAACTTACACGTGCACACACACTACACTGATCCTAAATCACCCAAACACACGGCGCACACTGTATTTCACTGCATACACACTGGTACCCGATATCTGCTTGAGTCTGAAAACATGCACACATGCTGTATTTGCCCTGAACCACTCAAATACGCTGACGCATCACACGTTGTAGTTCACTGTAAGTACACCGGCACCCGATGTCTGTTTGAATTTGAAAACATGCACACATGTTGTATACCTGCATGCTCCTTAAAACTGCGTTTTGAATATTGCCTCGCAATTGTTTTTTATTACAGGGGGATTCCCATACCATCCGCGGGTATGGGAATGTCGTCGCTCGGGATTAGTACCTAGAGCTTCCAGATGCGGTTCGTCATATCATCGACGAGGCCGGTTTCGGCATCTTCTGCAGGGGGCTCTCCCGGCTCACGACCTGCAGGCCCTTGCTCGTCGCTCTAGTGGAGAGGTGGTGGGATACCACCAACTCCTTCCACTTCTCTGTTACGGGAGACATGACGATGACCCCTTATGATTTCTCGATGCTCACCGGCATCGGGGTAGGGGGTGATCCGATCCCCTTCGACACCGATATGGGTGAGTGGGACGCCGCCCAACTGTACCTACTCGGCACTCAGCCTCTCCTCGCTCGAGCAGGGTTCGTCAGGTACTCCTGGTTTGAGAGCCATTTCCAGATCCAGCCAGCCTTGGCGGAGGAGGCGCAGATGACCCCGGAGGAGGTGGATCAGTATGCGCGAGGCTTCATCATGTTCCTCTTCGGGACGACTCTTTTCGCCGACCGGGCGAACACAGTGCCTCTATGCCTGTTGAGCGCACTGGTGGATGCAGGCGGATCCGCCATTATGACTGGGGCGGCGCCGGCTTGGCCACTTTGTACGGTTACATGGGCTCTTCTTCCCGCCTCAGCGGACAGCTTCTCGGCGGCTACTGGCGAGCTTGGGAGGTACATCTTCTTCCCCTTTTACATTTCTGCTTCACGTTTTCTGTATTCTGTACACTGCACACACCACGGTCTGTCTCTCACTGACTATATACTGCACACGCGGCACACATATACTCTGCTTTACTTTGACTGTATACTGCACACACTGTATACTCTATACAATACACTACACAACACACGGCTCTGTCATTTCTGCTTTATTCTATATTTTGCTTTATCTGATAGTCATACTTATATCTGTTCTGCAGTTGTGGGTGTATGCCTACTTTCCCAGGCTTGCCCCAGTACCTGATGTGGAGACCCCACTCGGCGTCCCGTTTTCTCATCGCTTTGATGTGCGATGCGTGCGGAGACCGCGGGAGTCTTTTATCTTCTTCCGCCGTTACTTCGACACCATCACCGCCGCGGAGGTATGTTCATCTTTAGAATTTGCTTAGGCTTCGCTTAGCACTGTATGTTTTTAATAACAGTAGATAACAAACTGCATTTCATTTTCAGATCACCTGGCAGCCCTAGGCTCCGTTGCCGGCCGTGGTGAGGGATCACTATGAGGGAGCAGGGGAGACTGCCCGTTGTCGGATCCTGTTGGAGGGCCCGGTCTGTCGGGCTTGGTATCTGGGTGAGCACTTCTTGCGTCAGACCCTGGGTTTATCGGAGCAGATAGTGCCGGGTCCACCTCCTGCCCACATGAGAGATACTGAGAGGTTCGCCGCCCAAGAGATGAGGGACTACACCGTCGGCTGGGGTGCAGAGCATCACAGAGGCGAGTGCGACTACGCAAAGTACGTCTGGACCTACATTATGCGACCCTTGAACGGTGGTCGCCGAGCTGAGGGGGAGAGGCCAGCGGCACCGGCAGCTGGAGCGGGAGCGGGGGCTGGAGCAGGAGCGTCGAGGAGAGCTCGGGTCCGCGGTAGGGGTGGAATTCAGATAGGGCGAGGGACCAGCTGGCCTGCTCTGCCCACTTTATTGACATACAGAGGACAGGATGGGGCGACCTACCAGATCCCCTTTGCTCCTCCCCCAGTCGGTCATGAGTTAGCCGGTATCCCCGACTTGTCTTCGGTATGTATTACTTCATTTTGCATCTTGCATTGGCATTTCATTTCAGTTTATTTGATATTTCGCGGAATACTGATATATCTTGTACTCTTGCAGGTGTCCTCCGAGTACACTCGGCAGTCCGTGGAGTTGAATGCCTCCATGATGGGGATACTACAACGGACCTTCGACCTCCTGGCCCTCTATAGTATTCCGGTATGTCCTTCTGACGACGGTCTCAAACCATTCATAAGCTGATTCACATAATCTGGTGCACGACACAACACCTGATACACTGATCTCACAGCATCTGATACACTGCATACACTGTATTTATACACTGCACTCTGCACTGATAAACTGCTCACGGCATTCTCACTCTGCATACTGCATTCTGCACTGATAAACTGCTCACAGTATTCTGATGTATTTGCCTTTTGTGCTTTTCAGCCTTCCTTCCAGATTCCTCCGGTGGGTGGTGCTCCGGCTAGGCCCTCTATTCCTGCTCAAAGAGGGCGTGGAGACGCTGTATGTCCCCGTACCAGGGAGGACGTGTTCATGTCGGGAGTAGCTCTCGGGCGCCGACCCCTGACGATGACGATGATGATGATGACGAGTCCGAGGCAGAGGCAGAGGCCGGGTCATCTGAGGAGGCTGGAGACGACTCAGACTCAGGCTCAGATGACGGCGTTGACGACGATGCCCCTGGATCTTCGTCCAGGAAGAGGGTGAGGACAGATCCCCGGGCCCGAGACTACTGATGATGATCCAGATTGCTGCTTTTCTTCTTTTTGTACTTTTTTCTTTACTTTTTCTCTTTGCTGGTAGTTAGATTACCTTGTACTGCCGCAGGCAGATTTTTGTTTTCAAAGCTATGTACTTGAAAAAGATAATGAAATGAACAAACTTTTTGCTCAGAAAGTGTTACATTTACATATCTCATGTATTGCATTGCATCACATCATGTTATACCTCAATGTGAATGGAATTGACCTATTGTCTGAAAAATTGAGCATTTGTACTGTAATGATCAGATAACCAAATGGCCTCATAGCAAAACAGCCCAGGCAACACACTGCTCAAACTGAACGTACAGCCCATACTCTGTTGGGGATTAGTTTGCATACAACCCCTATCATCACACTCGGTTCATTTTGCACACAGCAAATCCTGAACAAACGGCCTAGTCTGACAAGACGGAACACAAAGACAAGACCAGTTGAAGTTGAAGCACGCTCAGATGCCCCAAATTTCTTTTTTCTTCTTTTACTTCGCACAGATGTAGAGAATGGCACAGCACTCTAAGCATAAACGATTTTCGAAATAAAAATAAAAAAAGGTTTTCAACCGGGGTGTCGAGCCTACAACTGAACACAGTGGGAAGGACTCAAACAAAAGGGTACATGACCTAAACACAATGAGACACGCTCGAAAAAGACCTAAAACAAAGGTTGAGGTGAACAAAACGAAAGACACGACATACAGACGCGTTAACGAAGACGGGGGACCTCAGATCACGAGGAGCCAGTTTCTCTAGGTATGTTTCCCACCCTTTTCTCATTTGTGATTCTCACATCACTTTGGCACTCAAGCTCGGTTTTTCTCTCAAAACCCTTTGGCTCGCTTTTTCTCTCAACTTACACCTCTCTATTCTTTATTCTCTCATTTTTCGTCCCTCCCCAAGGTGATTAATGAATGAATAGAAAATTGCGGGTTCATGCCTGATTCCGTTAGCTCACAGCTATTTCTTCTAGTGGGTGGAGTGCCCTCCTGGCAAGTATGTTGACGACGAGGGAAAGACAGAACGCCTGACTCAACTGTGCCCCTAGTTCATCATTTTGACCATTTTTTGTTTTGGTTTTCTACTACAACAGTTTTGATCAAGATGAGAGTCGGATTAACGTACTTGTTCAATTTTTGATTTGAAAACCATGCAAGTCAGACTATAAGCACTGAAAATTTTCCTTTTTGGGTCCAAGAAAATGGTCCAGTTTTGGAAAATGGAATGGTTTTCGAGAAAATAGTCAACCTCAGTAAAAATTTTCAAAAACTATTTTGCAAACAGTCAATGCTCAACGAGCATGGAACTTACTCTTTGAGATGCGCAAACTCGGATCGGAGGCAATGGAAAATTGCCCCTGACTTGAAATGGGTGGATGGCAACGGAAAGTTGCCCCTGGTTTGAACGGCGACTCACGGCAACGGAAAGTTGCCCCTTGTTTGGATGATGCCGCAGCACATTGTAAACAGTCCTTACCAGTGATGATCACAACCGAACTTTCTCGGATACACAGAAGACGAAGATGGTCAAAACCAATATATGGACACAGTCACTTTGGAAGTGTTGGCGAATGGACTTTGGGATGAAATCGAAACCATTGTATGGACCGAGACGCTATGAAAGCGTTGGGGGCTGGACTTCAGAATGAAGTTGCCTACGTATCCCAAACATGGGAATCAAGTCTTACGTAGTTCCGGTTAAGGTACACTCGGGTATTTTAACCTTTACTTTTTAGGCTCTAACTTTTGCCAAGGTGCCCGATGCGGGTTTTCGACCTTGCGAGCTTCTTTTCATTTTCTCTCTTTCTTTTTTTTTTTTCTTTTTCTCTTCTTTTTTTTGCATTTCTTTTTTTCTTTCTTTTTTTTCTCTTTTATTTTGCATTTTTTGCTTTTTTGTATTTTTCTCTTGCTCTAACTTTTGCCTGGGTCGCCCTTCCGGGTTTTCGGCCCGGCGAGCCTCTCAAAGGGTAAAAGTGTAACAAGTCCATGCCAAATGGTTTTTGAAGTTGAAGCCTCTCTGTATCTAGGAGAATGGCTGTTGCAATGATTTGCGGAAGAATCCATCATGGCTGCTCCACGAGCTTCTTCTGGTGAGATCTAATCTTTTTTATTCAGCTTTGGTGCCTCTTGTTCGAGGGCTGCTTCAAAACTGTCCACACGGGCCTTCTCTGACAGTTGACCGTTGAATGTTCCGAATGAGTTCGAGGTTCAAAACAAACAGGTCGAATCTTGAGGCTGAGAGCGATCCTAGGCTGCACAATCTCAAGAGCGATTCCACACAGGTCTTCACAGGGTCGCGCAAAGCATCTGTTTTTGAAAGTTTTTAAGAAAGCGACAAATCGTTCGCGCTGAAGATAGTGTGGAACCAATCTGGATCAAGCCAGGGTCCTTCCCAGTACTCACGCTGACAAGCATGATCTCATTCATTAAGGGCTTAGCATGCTTCTCTTTCTCTCAATTGATCAAATTTTTGCAAAACCAGAGGAATTCCTTCCTCTTCGTTTTTATCACAATGTTTCGAAAAAAGTTTTGAAGAACTTAGGTTAATGCAATAATTCTTAAGGCACAGAAGAGCAGGTATGATGCAGGGTCGTTCCATTCAAAACCTCTGGCACAACTAGCCCAAAACAAACAATAAGCACGGAAACATGATAGCCGCAACTGTTTTATTCAGGTTTCTCGGATGTAACTAACTCCACAGCAGAGACAGACTCAAAAAGAAAGCAAAAGGATAAATACAAAAATGGTGTTCGAGGCAACAACCCCGGAATCACTCGACATCCTATACAACGGGACTGACTCGGTATCACAAGACAGACCCAAAAATAAAAAGATTGACTCAAAGCAAAGAGGCAGACTCAAAAACAAAACGGAGAACTGACTCAAAACCCAAGCCAGAGGCTACAAAACTGCATTTACAAATGCTCAAAAAGTGCGTGCCAGACGCCACATCTGAAATATACCGGGCGCCGCCCGCAGGTGGCCTAACCCTTGATCACACACTCGCAGTATCCTCAAAGTCCAACAGCTCGGTGGTAACAGACTTCGCTGAGGTAGGTGGAAGAATGACCTCATTATCGATCAGATCCTGCACTTCATGGCGAAGGCGGAAACAGTTATCGGTGGCGTGACCGGTCTGTTGGTGGTACGCGCAGTACAAAGCAGCATCATGTGTGAGAGGGAGATTCTTCGGGAGAGGCCGAGGTTCAAGGGGTTTGAGGTGTCCCTTTTCGGTAAGAATATGAAGTATCTTAGACAGAGGCATGTAGAGAGCATGAAAGATCCTGCGCCCTCGGGGCAGGTACTTTGAAGTCTGAGTATTCTTACTAGACGCACGAGCAAAAGGGTCGGCAGGCACTACCTTGGTTTTCTGATCTTTCCCAAGTGCAGGGTTGGGAATAGGAGGAACTGTTCTGGCATGACGGGCCTATCCCGATTTTCTGACTGACTTGAACTACCCTCAAGTTGAGTGGGGAAAGCATCCTCCACAGGTTTTGCCACAACTGCGGATATCTGTTGCTTGTTCATCCCCCCGGATTTCAAAGCCTCGACTGCCCGCAGCAGTTGTTCAATGGGATCAGCATCTGCCTTCATTTTGTTCTTGCCTCTGGCCTCAGCCTGGTCAAGAGTTTGGGTTACTGCATCAGAGCAAAGCCCAGTTGTTGCTGACACGTCGTTACTGTAGCTGGAGACAACCTCTGGTTGGCTGAGCTCTATCACAATCCGCCCCAGTAGCGGGGGCTCCTGTGGTATGAAATTCTCGGCATATGGTGCCGCTGGCGGTAAAGCCGACATTCCATAGGCCAGATCGGCCACGGATCTCTGGAGGTCACCAATCATTCCCATCAGCTCGAATGTAGTGGGCTCGCGAGCCTGATGCAACTGGGGAGTCCAGATCGGGTGCGCGACAGGCGACCTGGGCGGATACGATACATCAACATTGGTTTCATCCTGTAGGGTGATCCCTTGATCCAGCGTAGCTGTCATAACCACAATCTCTTCTGAATTCTGCGTCATCATAAGTCCTGCCTCAGCAAGGGGGAACACTAGCTATTCTGTATCAATTCTCTGGACACTCTGAACTGAAAGGAAAAACAAACAGCATTTCAGCCCAAACAGATCAACCACAGGTGTAGCCGAACAACTGCACTCTATTGCTAATCACTGTTCCCCAAAATCACTATTCCCAAAACTGAACTTGATACCCGCAGATAACTGATTTCTCAACAACACTGATACTGGTGCCCTCGGGCCCGATACTCAAACTTGCAAACTGATATGTACTTTCCCTGTAGAGATACACTCTAAAGCACATAGCAGATAAGTGAGAGCCAAAACACCCCTATGTTGGGGTAGTGTTTTCCTGTCCTATTTTGTCAGGAGCTAGGATTTCACTACGCACGCAGCGGTTTCAAACAACCTATAATCGGGTAAGCAACCTGTCCTAACTTGGAATGGTCACTATGGATCCGAATATGCACTAGGTCGAATGGTCGAAAAAGGGTGCCCCGGTAAAACCGGGGTTTGTGTTCCCATACTGTCAGAGCCCACAACCGGTCAGCCTTATGGTCATGTCTTGACAAGACAAGCCTCCGGAAAACCGTTCAGGAATGGCAGATGGCAAACACGGTGTCCTAAGCGCACCAATGCACATGCAATGTAAAGAAACTCATAAGTGTAATCAAAACAGGATATCACGAGTTTGAGTCAAACTCTCTAAACTCCCCAGCAGAGTCGCCAGAAACTATAGACGCACCCGCAGTGAGGCCCTCGTGCTACAGTTCGGACTTGATTTGTGTCACGGTTCTTAATCTGAACCAAAGAGTCCAAATCCGGCAAATCGTTTTGAGAAACAGATTTTTGAAAAGAAGTGTCAAACATGGACTGTTTTGCCAGATACAGAGTCGCCACCTAAATATTTTATTTTGGGGGAATTTAGGAAACCCTGACTCGGTGCCAAAGGCCGCGTGTCCGTCATCACCAAAGTTGCCTTGGCTCGGGAACTTGGGTACGATTGGGGAAGGTCAGCTATGAGCACCCCCTCTCGCCCGATCCGAAGATCGGCCTCTACTAACCGTGATATCCGTTTTTGAAAACGTTATGTGTTCTTATTCCAGTTATTAGCCTAGAATTACTATGTTATGCGCACAGCCAAACAAGTATAGACTAGATTGCCTAATTTGGGAATAAGCATTGCATATCCGTTTGTTTTGGAAAATGTTTTGGAATTTGCTACTCGCAAGTAGGCTAAAACACGGATTTCAATGAGCTATTCCAACTCAGGCAATCCAACCTTCACCCACAGGCATTCAAGCAGTTTATATCACATAAGCAGCTAGCCTCATGGTAATCATGCTATCATGGCAACACCCACACGCATGCAAGAATGCTAAAGCATGAATACTTACATCGTACTCCGTGCCAAAACAAAGAACTCATTAGCAATCAATGCATGATCCAAGTCCATGTTTAAATGACTAATGCAACACATACAGGATGCAATTAGAGTAGGCTCGGCTAACCTAAACATAGCATGTGAAATGCAATCAATTGATGCACGTATTCAATTTGGAATTGAAGTACAAATGCAGTTAGCATGATGTACCGAGCCCGGTGCCTGCAAGACAAATGTATAGATGCACGCATACATAGCATAAGGTATGCTAATTTAAACATGCCCTAATCTACCTTCATAAGCAGGTAAATAAAAGGGAAGAAAGAAGTGGGGATTGGAAGACATGCACACACACACACCCGCCCTTATTACAGATTCGCCCTCGCCCGGAGGGACCGAAAGAATAATAGAAATTAACTAACTCGCAAGCTAATTAATTATTACAAATCACCTAATTAATTGACAAATTAACTAAGCATAAGGAAAGCAATAAAAGGGGGGCTCGGGAAGAGGGTCCGATGCGTGCGTGCTCGGGTCTTGCTCGGAAGTGCACTGCTATGCATAGGCCGCCTCTGTTCTCCCTGCTCTGCCTCTTTGAAGACTGCCAAAGTCTCAGAATTGCTTCCCTGGACAGTGGGAGACACCACCGACTGAGTAGAATGGCCACCAGCAGTAGTATGTGATCATCGGTTGTTGATTAAGCTATCAGCCCAGGATAGAGTGCCGGTCGGCACTGAACACTGCCGGTCGGCAAAAGGTTCCTGCAAAATCTGTTTGACAGCAGCAGAGGACAGAGCTTTGCATGGCAATGCAATTCAAGCCATATATGCACCAATCATGTCCCTTATCACGTTAGTGACTCAAAGGAACATGCTCCTTGGTTCTCGGACCATCAATTGTGCATTTCCATGCGTGATGGCCCAAGGGACCAAGTTTGCACATTTTGATGTCAAATGCAATGCAAACCAACAAACCAAAGGGCCCCAATTCCTATCACTAGATCAAGGAACAAGGCATGCATGCATGATGCCATGCAACCTAGGCGTACGAACTAGCATGCAACATGGACAATGCAATGTATACATGTAAGCATGCGAGCAAACGTGCAAGGTAAGTATGCAAACAAGCATAGGATGGACTTAAACATGATTTAGGCAGCTCTAATTAGGCCCAAAACAGTGGCCATAAGTGCTATGAAATGAGGACTAAACACACATACACACATGCACATGTTAAAGGGACTCAAGCACAAAAGGGCAATTCTCAAGCACACTTGAAAGAAGCATAACATGGACTAATGGCATGCAAGGTAAGCATTGAAAATCATGTTACAAAAGGTGCCAAGCCAATTAAACAAGATAAACAAGGCATGCAAACAAAGCCAAAAATCTCAGACAAGCCAAGAGGCTTAAACCAAGACTAAGTCAACCAAGCCTCACAAGGCTAAAAGGACTTAAAATAGGTCTAATGCGAACCTAAACAACACCCAAGGGACACCTAGATGGCATCTAAGTGGCTCAAATTCAAAAGCATACACAATGACCAAAACATGGAGCATACAAGACAAGCTTTCAAAGCTTCAAAGAGGCATCCAAGGCAAGCATACAAGCATGTTAAAGGGACTGAAATAACATGGCAAATGGTCCCAACCCACTAAATTAAGGCAATGATGCATGCTATACATTCACACACTTAAGGCCAACAAACCAAAAATGCAAAAGGGCTATACTAAGCATGCCAAAGTCGACCCAAACAACTAAGGACAGACCTCAAACATAGCAAAATAAGCACAAAAGCTTCACAAAGCCAAGCCTAAAACATGCTAGAACAATGGTTTACAACCTAAGGCATGTTAAGGCAACAAAGTGGCATTACAAGGCATGTATGCTAAGCAAGCATGGTGTACCAAAACAAACATACAACAATGCTATTTCATGGAAAAATAAGCATAAATAACAGCCAAGGCATGGTCAACATGAGGCTTAGCTAGGTTCTCATTAAAGAGGCAAAAATGGCCCTTTTCAAGGACAATAAGGAGAGAGGGTGCTCTCCCCCCCCCCCTCTTTTTGGGACTTCAAGGCACCATCCTTACCACTGAAATCCCTCAAGATTTTAGTGGTGAGGAGGCCCAAACACCAAAGTCCCGGAGCTCACTCAAAATAGCACAAAATGGAGCCCCTCAAGGCTTAAGAGGGGTCAAACACCTCCAAACCACAAAACACTCTAAACAAACTATTTAGAGGGCCCAAAAAAAGAACTTTTTTATATTATACACTAAGCTCAAAAACAGTTCTAAGATAGGAAAAAATAGTATGCAAGAATGGGATAAAAAGGGGTAAGATTGTTACCCTTGTTGACCTTCTTCACAAATGGTGGACCAGCCCCTTCCTTGAGCTCAAAACAACTCCCAAGCTTCAAGAACAAACCTCTGGCCCTTCAAGAACCAAGAAAAGGTGTAACACTATGTGTTTGTGTGCAATAGTATGGACTAAACACACACTAAACACAAGAGGAAGAGAGATATAGAGCTAGGATATAGACAAACCCTAACCCTAGAACTCAAACCCTAAAATGGTTGTCTAAAATGTTTACCCCCTTCAACAAGAGAGAAGACCTCTCTTTATAGAGTTTTTTGTCTTGTAAAGCTTACAAGACAAGCTTCTAAAGAGAGAGATCCCTCCATACACGTGTATGGAGGGGAGCCAAATGCAAGACAGCTGTGTCAAAATATCTACAAAAGCAGATGCACAGTAGTCGGCCGGCCAAAGATGCAATTGACCAAAAAAAGATAGCCGACCGGCCATCTATAGTGCCGGCCGGCCAAATATTTGGCCGGTGGCCACACAACACAGCCGATGGCCTCAAGCCACGGCCGGTGATGGGTGGGGATGGTCTACAAGCCCTACCTTGCCTCTCAAAGGCAAAACACAAGTGTTTGGTGTCAAACCAAGCACAAAACAGTCGAGTCGAGAGGTCCTGCGACGAGGCGCGCTGCCAAGGCTTCCGAGAACTCAAAACGAACACAAACATGGATAATCACCGAGTGTTCAAATGGTAACGTCCAAGTCTTGAGGACGGTTAAAAATGGGGTGTCTTTTGTTTTGTCCGCATGTCCGCATGTCGTGTCTTTCATTTTGTTCACCTCAACTTTTGTTTTGGGTCTTTTCCGAGCGTGTCTCGTTGTGTTTAGGTCGTGTACCCTTTTGTTTGAATCCTTCCCGTTGTGTTCAGTTGTAGGCTCGATACCCCGGTTTAAAAAACCCTTCTTCAACTTCAAAAATTAATCATTTATGCTCAGAGTGCTGTGCCATTCTCTACATCTGTGCGAAGCAGAAGAAGAAGAAAAGTTCGGGGCATCTGAGCGTGCTTCAACTTCAACTGGTTCCATCTTTGTGTTCCGTCTTGTCAGATTGGGCCGTTTGTTCAGGATTTACTGTGTGCAGAATGAACCGAGTGGGGTATTAAGGGCTGTATGCAGACTAATCCCCAACAGAGTATGGGTTGTGCGTTCAGTTTGAGCAGTGTGTTGCTTGGGCTGTTTTGCTATGAGGCTGTTTAGTTATCTGATTATTACAGTGCAAGTGTTCAATTTTCAGACAACCAATCAATTTCATTTACATTGAGGTGTAGTATGGTGTGATGCAATGCAAAGTATGAAATGTAAAGATATACGAATGTAAACACTTTTTCAGATAAAAAGCCTGTTTCATTTCATCATCTTTCAAGTACACAAGTTTTGGAAACAAAAATCTGCCTGCGGCAGTACAAAGTATCCTAACTACCAACAAAAGGGAAAAGTACAAGAAATAAAAAAAATAACAAAAATCGGTATCCATGTCAAGCGGCTCCGAGAGCTATCGGTCTGTCCTAGTCCTCTTCCTGGACGAAGGTCCAGGAGCATCATCAGCATCGTCATTAGAGCCCGAGCCAGTGCCGCCTCCAGTCTCCTCCTCCGATGACTCCGCCTCCGACTCTACCTTCGCCTCCGACTCCGACTCCTCGTCATCATCATCAGGGACTGGAGCCCGCGAACTACTCCCGACATGAGTGCGCCCCGCCTTGGTGCGGGGGAATACTCTGCCCTCCTCATCTCTCCCTCGGGCGGGGACGGAAGGTCCAGCTGGAGCACCTCCTACAACGGGAATCTGGAAGGGAGGCTGAAAAAGCACAAAAGACAAATACATCAGAATACCGTGAGCAGTGTATCAGAGCAGAATGCAGTGTACAGTGTGTGAATGCCGTGAGCAGTTTATCAATGCAGAATGCGGTGTATGAGTACAGTGTATGAATACCGTGAGCAGTTTATCAGTGCAGAGTGCAGTATATAAATGTAGTGTATGCAGTGTATAAGATGTTGTGAGATCAGTGTGTCAGGTGTTATGTCGTGCATCAGATTACGTGAATCAGCTTATGAATGGTTTGAGACCGTCGTCAGAAGGACATACCGGAATACTATAGAGGGCCAGGAAGTCGAAGGTCCGCTGTAGCATCCCCATCATGGAGGCATTCAACTCCATGGACTGCCGGGTGTACTCGGAGGACGCATGCAAGAGTACAAGATGTATCAATATTCTGCGGAATATCAAATAAACTGAAATGAAATGCCAATGCAAGATGCAAAATGAAGTAATACATACCGGAGGCAAGTCGGGGATACCGACTAACTCATGATCAGCCGGGGGAGGAGCAAAGGGGATCCGGTAGGTCGCCCCACCCGGTCCTCTGTATGTTAGTAAAGTGGGGAGAGCAGGCCAACCGATCCCCCGTCCTCCCTGAACTCCGCCCCTGCCACAGACTCGAGCCCTCCTCGATGCTCCTGCTCCAGCTCTCGCTCCTGCCCTAGCTGCTAGTGCCACGGGCCTGGCTCCCTCAGCTCGACGGCCGTCGCTCAGAGACCGCATAATGTACGTCTGCACGTACTCTCTGTAGTCGCCGACGCCTCTGAAGCGGGTCGCCTCCCAACCGATAGTATAATTGGCCATCTGCTCGGTAGTGAGTCTCTCGGTCTCCCTCATGTCCTCAGGAGGATGAACCGGGACTATCTGCTCTGGTAACCCTAGGGTCTAGCGTAGGAAACGCTCACCCAGGTACCAAGCCCAACAGACCGGGCCCTCCAGTAAGATCCGGAAACGCGAGGTCTCCTCAGCACCGGCAAATCGGTCCCAAATCGTCGCCGGCAACGGAGCCCAAGGCTGCCAAGTGATCTGAAAGTGACATACAGTTTGTTATCTATCGTTATTGAAATATGCAGTGAAAAGCAAAGCTTAGATAAATTCTGAAATAAAACATACCTCGGCAGGGGTGATAGTGTCGAAGTGGCGGCAAAAGAAGCTAAATGTCTCTCGTGGCCTCCGCACGCATCTCCCGTCGAAGCGTCGCGAGAACGGGACGACGATGAGGGTCTCCGTGTCTGGCACGGGTGCAAGCCTGGGAAAGTAGGCATAGACCCACAACTGCAGAGAAAACATCAATATGATTATCAGATAAGAGCAGAATGCAAAATAAAATAGGAATAACAGGGCCACATATTGTGCAGTGTGTTGCGCAGACAGTGTATTGTGTGCAGTGTACAGTGTGAGCAGTGTACAGTCAGTGTAAAGCAGAGTGTATGTGTGTGCCGTGTGTGCAATATACAGTTAGTGAAAAGCAGACTATAGTGTGTGCAATACAGAATACAGTACAGAGTACAGAAGATAGAAAAGCAGAAATGAAAAACGGAAAAGAAACGTACCTCCCAAGCACGCCAGTAGCCCCCGAGCAACTGTCCGCTGCCATGGGAAGCCGAGCTCATGTAACCGTACAAAGTGGCCAAGCCGGCGCCACCCCAGTCATAATGGCGGATCCGCCTGACATCCACCAGTGCGCTCAACAGGCATAGAGGCACTGTGTTCGCCCGGTTGGCGAAAAGAGTCGTCCCGAAGAGGAACATGATGAAGCCTCGCGAAGCAACAGCAACAAATATGGCATAACACATATTTATGAGGTTGAGGAATTAGGAGAAGATGATGCTATAGAACTCTTTAAATCAAAAGCGGTCGGGAAGCAGCAGCAAATGGAAGACTATGGAGAACTTGTACATCATGCAGTAACGTATGCTAAAGGAGTTCCTTTGGCTCTCAAAGTTTTGGGTTCTTTTCTTTGTGATCGAAACAAAAATGAATGGGAAAGTTCATTAAACAGGCTGAAAGAAAGCCCTCTGAATGAAGTTCAACAAGTACTCAGAATAAGTTACGATGCATTACAATTGGTAGAGAAGGAAATATTCTTAGATATTGCTTGTTTTTTTAGAGGGAAAAACGAAAATGATGTAACAAAAATTCTAGATAGTTGTGGCTTCCACCCAATTATTGGAATAGATGTTCTTGTTAAGAAGTCTCTCGTAACTATCTCAGACAATAAGCTGATAATGCATGATTTGATACAAGAACTAAGGTGGTATATTGTTCGCCAGAAATCACCTAAAGAGCCTGGGGAGTGTAGTAGGTTGTGGCTTCAAGAAGATTTGACGCATGTGCTGATAGAGAATACGGTAAGAGATCTTATAGAAAAGCATGACCACTTTATACTTATTTATTTAACAAAGCTAATTCTGCATAATTTTGTCAGCCTTTTAACATTGTGTTGTTGTTATTTGCTTGTGCTTATTAGGGAACAAAAAATGTGGAAGGCATAGCTGTGGATTATCCTGACCTAGGACATCAAGATCCCAAGGACATTGGCCTGAAAGAATTGAAGTTGAGGCCTAAGGCTTTTGCAAAGATGTCGAACTTGAGAATTCTCAAAATGTGTTGTATGCACCTCACAAAAGACCTCAAATATCTTTCTAACAAGTTAAGATACCTTGATTGGTGCAGATACCCTATGAAATGCATGCCTACAACATTTCAACTAGAGCGTCTTGTTGAACTTCACTTAACCTATGGCAGCATTAACAACTTTGGGAGGGAACAATGGTATGAATGTGTATTATGTTTAATTATTCTAAATAAGATGCAAAGTCCTTGACACAGTATATTTTTCATAATTTCTTTTTATTTTTTGTTTTTCTTCAGGCACATCTAGGCATTTTGAGGCTCATGAACCTTAGTCACTCAACATATCTAACCAAGAGCCCAGACTTCACAAAGGTCCCAAATCTTGAAATATTGATTCTTGAAGGCTGTACAAGTTTTGTTAATCTTCATCCATCCATTGGAATTCTTAGAAGGCTTATTTGCCTCAACTTGAAGGACTGCAAAAATCTCAAGAGTCTTCCAAGTGACATTCAATTGGAATCTCTTGAAGTTCTAAATGTCTCTGGGTGTTCAAAACTTGAAAACATTTCAGTCAACTTTGGATATATGAAATGTTTATCACAGCTTTATTTAGATGGGATTGGTGTAAGTGAACTTCCACCTTCAGTTGGACATCTTACCAGTCTTGGTTCACTGAATCTAAGCAATTGTAAAAATTTGAAAAGTATTCCAGACAACATTTGTCAGTTGAAAGCTCTTACAAGTCTAAACCTCACAGTGTGCTCCAAAGTTGACAAACTTCCGTAAGATGTGGGTTTCCTGGACTGTTTAAAGGAGCTTCGTGTAGATTGCACTGCAATTAGACAAGTCCCCTCCTCCATTGGACTTCTGAAGAAACTAGAAATATTATCCTTTCGTGGGTGTAAAAGACTAACATCTAATTCATGGAGTTCTTTTTTCTTGCCTTCAACTTTACTTAGACAGAGAGAGAATTCCATGACTTTGGAACTAGCAGCTTTGTCAAGGTTAGAGTCTTTACAAGAACTAGATCTCAGTTACTGTAATTTAAAATCTATCCCCACATCTACTCGTTGCAACAATTAAATCTCAGTGGAAACAGCATTGAAAGTTTACCTGCAAGCATGAATCAACTTTCAAAGCTGTCAAGCCTGCATTTGGAAGGTTGCAAGAGGCTTAAAGAACTGCCAGAGCTTTCATCATCAGTACATAAAATACTAGCTGATGATTGCACGTCATTAAGAACAATATTGAGTCCATCCACATTCAAAAATGTTGACTTCTTTTCCTTCATGAATTGCTTCAAACTGGTTGAGAACAAGCACAACAACATCCTGACAGAAAATTTTCTTTCAAATTTATTTCAGGTTCTCTGTGTGTGTGTGTGTGTGTGTGTGTGTGTGCACGCATGCAAGCATTGTGACCAATCTCTATTGTGCAGAGGAATTCTAGTGGACAGCAATCTGTTTCTGTTATTGTTTTCCCTGGGAGTGAGATTCCAAAGTGGTTCAGTCATCAGAGTAAGGGTTCTTCAATATCTTTTGAGTTGCCTCCACGTTGGTATAACAGCAGGTTCTTGGGAATTATTTTAACTGCTGTTGTAATCAAGGATAAATCCAAGTGCCACGAGTGCTTTTCTTTTAAGATGACATTTAAGCGCTTTGGTACTCAGACGATCATCGGAAAATGCTGTACACCGTTTCTACATTTTCGATTAGCAAATTCTGGAAATATACGAGTTATTTATTTTCCATGCACTGATTTTCTGGGACTAATGGAAGATCATATGGAGCAATTGAATGAGGGTGGAATTGAATTTCAAGTTTGTTTAGTTCAAGTCAGTCATGAGTGCTCAGGGGGAGGATTTGGAAGGGATTCGGTATTGTATGCTGAACCTGAACGGGAGCATATTGTTGAGGTCGAAAAGTTCGGCATCCATTTACTATACAAGAATGCTGATGAAGCAGCATTGATTATGTACAGACCTGAAGATAAAATGGGTGTGGGTGTGTGTAGGAGATCAACCCAAATTGAGTTGGCAGCCACATGGAAGGGTGGCCAACCCACATGGTAAAAGGAAGGCAAAAGAGGTTGGCATGAGTTGGCAAGTCATGAGGCTTGAGTTGGCAGCCATGAGGCTTGCCAACACACCCATGAGGCCTTCTCCACCTTCTGTTTTGGTGTATAAAATGGAATGGTGATGGTGAGTTGAACACACGGCAAACATAGAGAGAAACACACTGCTGAGAGAGAGGCACAAAACAGAGAGAGCTAGTGAGAGCTATATTCTGTTTGTGTATCAGAGAGTGTGAGAGAGTGTGTTATATAGAGAGACAGTGAGTTGAGAGTGTGTAATCTCCTCCATTTGTTGATATATAACAACATCGCTCCCGTGGACGTAGGCCGATTTGCCGAACCACGTTAAAAGTCTTGTGTTTTACTTGTGAGTGTCCCCTGGTGTGCCCAAGATCCGCAACAATTGGTATCAGAGCCCGGGTGGAGAAAAATCGAGTTTTTTCCGAAAGTGTCCAGATTTCGAAGTGGTCGAAATCCACTTTTGAGCATACCAGGAGGAAGGTCAGGAGGAGAGGAGTCCAAAACTTCAAACCACAGGCCAATCGGAGGTCTAACGCGCCGCCACGCACCACCTGAATATCGCGAGTGAAGGCCACTCGCACCCACGCGCCCCACGCGCCGACGAAGGAAGAAGACGAGTGGGGGCGCGCGTGAAGCTGACGTCAGGCTGACGTCATCCTGAGCCGAGCCGAGCCGTCGAGCCGTTGACCGCGCCGCTGACCAGGCCGAGCCGCGCCGGAGCCGTGCCGCCAGCCAAGCCGCGCCGCTGAGCCGCCGTTGACCGCGCCCCTGCGCCGTTGACCGAGCAGCTGACTGCGCCGTTGACCAGCCGATCCGGAGGAATTATCTGGTGCTTCTCAGGCGCACCAGATTCAGCAGATCTGAACCGTTGAAACTGTTTTGGCTAGATCTAGGCCATTCGGAGTCCGTTTTTGGCGATCCAATAGTGAGTTCCAACTATTTGGAGTATTCCGGACACATCCGTACGGTTAGTTTTTGAATCGGAGGCATTCAAACTCTTTTGGCTATATCTAGGCCATTCGGAGTCCGTTTTTTGGCGATCCAATAGTGCGTTCCAACTATTTGGAATATTCCGGACCCATCCGTACGGTCAGATTCTTAAATCGGAATTTCTTTAAACAGGGAAGAAATTTACAATGGCAGGAAAAGGCGCAAGTTTCATGATTGAGCCTTTTAATGGCAGTAATGACTTTACCCTGTGGCAGCAAAGGGTGAAAAACATTTTAACACGAGAAGGTCTGGTGAAAGCTCTTCTCAAAAAGTCCAACAAACCGGAAGACGTGAAGGATGACAAGTGGGAGGAGTTGAGGGAATTGGCAAATAGTACAATTCAGTTGTATCTCGGGAACAACACACTCCGGGAAGTCATCAGTGAAGTAGATCCGGCGGAGCTATGGGCAAAGTTAGAGATGAGGTACAAGTCAAAGTCTTTGACAAACCGGTTATCTCTGAAGAGGCAGCTATATACACTTAGAATGCCAGAAGGTGCGAACCTCACAGAACATCTAGACGAGTTCAATAGGATCACAATGGAATTGGACACCATTGGAGACAAGACCCAGGAGGAAGATAGGGCTATGATCTTGCTGGTCTCTCTACCTGCATCATATGAGCATCTCAGGACAACTCTATTGTACGGGAAGGATGCTCTTGGACTGGATGAGGTGATTGCTACGCTCATTTCTCATGAGTCGATGAAGAAACAGGAAGGTAGCAGTAGCAAACACCCAGAAGGAAATGCCATGGTTGCCTCAGAAAATGAGCAAGGCAAAGGTAGGTCCAATGATAGACGGGGTAGATCCAAATCAAGAGGACGTTCGCAATCAAGGTCAGGCTTTAGGAGAAAGTGTTATTACTGTGATCAGGAGGATCACCTCATAAAAGACTGTGCAAAGCTCAAGGAGGACAAGGCACACAAGGAACAGGCGAGCTCATCAAATGTCACTACTGCAGTAAATGCTAAGGATGAGTATGCATTTACAGTTTCGTCGAGTATGACGAAACCTGACTGGATCTTAGATTCCGGAAGCACATATCATATATGCATGGATAAGAAATTTTCTTCTACCTACCAAGCCAAGGATGGAGGTATTGTTCGAGTGGCTAACAACACTGTGAGTAAGATTGTTGGCATGGGAACAGTACGGCTGAGAATGGAAGATGGAAAAATTTTCACGTTGGATGGAGTCCGACACGTGCCAAGACTGAAGAAGAATCTAATTTCCTTAAGTATGCTAGACATGAAGGGTTATAGCTTCACATCTAGCAAAGGAAATCTCAAAGTCATCCATGGAGATACGGTGATGCTACATGGACGACTGGAGGGGAATCTGTACAGGCTTGTGGAGAAGGTTGTGACAGACCGAGCTACTGTCACTTACCGGGCAAGACGTACAAGACATGCACAGAAGAGACATAGGGCCCAGCAGACATGGCAACCAAAGTGTACAAGAACGCATGGAGGCAATTCGGAGGTGCACAAGACGGAGCCATTGCGGCCAATTTTAAAGACAGCTCAGAGCAAAGAGACCAAGACAGCAAAGCATGTCCCAGGGAAGAAAGTTTCTTTTGCTCCTGAATTAGAGACATATTGGGATCTCTCCAAGACTGGATGGAAGGGAGAGATGCCATCTCAAAGAGTTGCAAAGTAAGCTTTGCATGGCACCCCAGTGAGGGGGTGCCGGGCACTCCAGGCAGGGGGTGCTATTATGGATCACCTCATATGGGTTGAGGGGGTGATTTGTAGGAGATCAACCCAAATTGAGTTGGCAGCCACATGGAAGGGTGGCCAACCCACATGGTAAAAGGAAGGCAAAAGAGGTTGGCATGAGTTGGCAAGTCATGAGGCTTGAGTTGGCAGCCATGAGGCTTGCCAACACACCCATGAGGCCTTCTCCACCTTCTGTTTTGGTGTATAAAATGGAATGGTGATGGTGAGTTGAACACACGGCAAACATAGAGAGAAACACACTGTTGAGAGAGAGGCACAAAACAGAGAGAGCTAGTGAGAGCTATATTCTGTTTGTGTATCAGAGAGTGTGAGAGAGTGTGTTATATAGAGAGACAGTGAGTTGAGAGTGTGTAATCTCCTCCATTTGTTGATATATAACAACATCTCTCCCGTGGACGTAGGCCGGTTTGCCGAACCACGTTAAAAGTCTTGTGTTTTGTTTGTGAGTGTCCCCTGGTGTGCCCAAGATCCGCAACAGTGTGTTCCATGGAGACTTGGATAAATCAGTAGAAGTTGCTAATGCTAGTGCTAGTGACTATGATGCAGCGGTAACAGGACACAGTGGAAGTGGCGGAGTTGATGATCAGGAGGAGGAGGACCACCTCAATAGCAAAAGGCTTAGGACCAAGTGAAATTGGCAGCTTTGACTAGGTATGTACCTTGAACTCAGTAACTTAGCACCAACTAAAAATGTCTTCAACTCACACACACCACTGCAAATGTCGCCAATTACAAGCAAGGGAAATAATAATAACAATAATGAAAAGGACCACCAGAAAATAAACTTAGAATAAATGTAACTATTATATTTGTTAGGATAAATTTCAAAGGAGTCAAATTGATCTAATATAAAATGTAATTTTAAAGAATAATAATAAAATATAGTTATGGTACCTAAAGTATGCATTTCGTATAATTTTTTCCCTATATTTTATAATTATTAGGTTAATTTAAACAGCCATTTGAAATTAAAACAATTTGACTCAAATTGAAAACTTTAGAGACGAAATTGATAAAATTTTAATTAGGACTAAAGTAGTATAGTGCACATACTTTGAAGACTATAGATGTATTTTTATCCTATGTATTTATCTCAATGTTGGTGAGAATTTCTTATTTCTCAATCAACAATTTTTCCTCGATGCTAGATTTTAGACTATGTTTGGATGACTTTAATCAAAGAAAAAAGGAACAGAAATCTCATTAGCAGGAAACACATTACAATGAATAAAAATCACGTGTCAATATATTCAAATGTTTGATTTGGAATCGATCCTACTTTTATGAAGACGAAAACAATTTACCAAACAAGTTTTTGTCTCCAATTGCCCGAAAATGGAAAAAAGAAAAAAAAGATAACCAAAATGTTAAAACTATTCAAAACATTGAAATGTAACTCAAGTTTGCATTTACAGGACTGCAATATTTGGGAATAGAGTGCCATGGTCGAGATCTTTCAGATATGAGGAAGCAAGACCTTTTCTGAATGTGACATTCATAGCAGGAGAGCCATGGTTGAGACTATTCTAGTATTTTCTTGTGTTTCATTTCTTTTAGATGATGTGGGAATTGCTATACATTAATGGCAAAAAATAGTCCATTTCTGGTACAAAAAATTTGAGCATTTGTCCACTTTCTTCATTTTTGAAGTGAAAATGACTGTAGAAATAGACAAATTGAAAGATTGCTTGTTCAAACTCCAGCACACTGGCCTCTATATGAACAAAGGTAAATATTATTTCTTTATATTTTTCTTACCAATGTGCAGCACAGTATAATGTAATAGCTTAATCATAGAACCCAAGGGCTCCAGCCGTATGACAAGATGAGAAGAATTATTATTGATAATTTCAGAGTTTCTGGACAATATCTAAGCAGAAAAACAGAGAACAAAGTTTGACGGAATAATTCTAGCATTATGAGTAAATTTAATATTGTTGGTACAGGTACAAGGTACAAGCACAGACGCACTAGAAAGTTACAAAGAGTAACTGGACAAGACCCAACTCATTAGTGAGCTTCTAATTGTATGGATCTTTGTTGTCTATTTCTAAAATAGTAAGTTAAGAATTGAACACATCAAAGATTTCTAACCTCATTACTGTACACCTAAAACTACCCAATTTGGATCATTATGGAGACGATGCTAATTGCCCTAAATCCTTTTCTGTTGTTAACATTTCTCTTTGGATTGCTGATAGCCTTGTACACAGGATCATTATTGATGGCTCATGGATGAAGGATACGTTGCTTGCAGGAGGAGCTTGGGTAGCTTTGGATGAATTTGATAGACAGACTACCGTGCACACTGCAGCCTTCTTTGCATTATCGGCATCTACGGCAGAAGCCAAGGCCTGTCTTGATGCAGCTTGAAGGCCTGTAGATCACAATGTCAAGACTGTTAACATATACACGTCAGCTGAAGCTTGGATCGGCGGTCTATTGTCAGGCCCGTTTGTTTTGGGAGATAGAATGGAGGGTATTGATAATGAGGGGATTAATAGTGAGAGGATTGATAGTGAGAGGATTAATAATAAGAAATTGTTAAATTATTTTTATATAAAATAATAAAACAAATAAAAAAATATAAAAAATTAAACATTATATTTTTAAAAAAATTCCCAATATATAAAAAATAAAAAAATTTCTAATCCCCTCACTATTTTCTAATACCATCTCTACCTCCTCCTTACCAATCCCCCTTCCAAGGGTATTAGCAATACCAAGGGACTAATAGTCCCAAGACTTTCTCTGCAAACAAACAGGGGCTTTAGCAAGGTATTACTAGTCCCAATACCCTCTCCATAGCCCAAAACAAACGGAGCCTTAAGATGTTCTGTAATACGGTTGAGTATATTTGTATTACAAAAGTCCCTAGGAATGTTGTTGGTGTAAGCCCATAGAAAGGCAAAAGCTGCTCTTAGATGATACAGGAAATTTTTTGTTGTACTTTTGTATATATATATATATATGAATGGATTATGCTTTTTATTTTATTTTCAAGAGAAATTCTACCGTACGCGCTGGTGCATTATATATACATCTAATTATGTCATTTTTTGTAGTTATAACTAATTTTTTTTCTTTATTTATAATATTATTATAATTATGACTTATGAGATCTTTAATTATACTTGGTGTTTAGTTATGATTTTTTTTTTTTTTAGTTATGACTCAAAAAATATAAAATTATATTATTATTATTTTTTTAATTATAAGGTGCATGTACCTAATCTTCCTCTCTTTTCAAAACTCCATTGCTTTTTGTATTTACATATATCCTACGGTGAAAACAACATCGATACTCGTACAGGTGTGGGGTGAGTTGTATACTTAGGGGTTGAAACTCATCAAACTTGTAAGAAGGGTCTTATTTATTTATATTTTTAATATATTTTACATGATAAAATGACTATTGCTATAAGACAAAAATATAAATGACAATGTTTTAAGTATAAAGATATAACAAAATTGAATTAATGAATATGTTGGCTAATTATCAAGTCTCACGAGAATAATTAATTTATCTTGAATAATTGATGTAAAATAGATTATAGACATTGCAGTTTAGATTTTTCGTAAGATTTAACTAAGTGTTTATGTAATTTGACGGAAAGAACAAAGACAACACTTATGTCAAAGTTTGCACTTAACTTACATTAGAGCAGAATCCCTCGGCAAGTTGGCATTCATGACTAGCAATAAATTGTTTTTTATTTAAAATATATATATATATATATATATATACAAGAACAAACCTGCCTACAAAATACTTCAAATTATAATAATAAATAGTTTTCAACGAACCCAACCTCTTATCAGATATTAGCCAGATTCATTTGGACTCATTGTATTAAAGATAAATTGTCCTATTATCGATAAATTATAAGTTTATTATGTACTTTTGTTCATTATAAATCAATTATAAAAAAAAAATTAAATTAATACAATAATTCAAATCATGTAGTTTCATAATATTTATTTTTAAAAAAATAAACGATAAATATATATATTTTTTTTTTAAAGATAAATATAATTTTTTTTAAAAAAAATTATTATATATAAGGGCTAACAGAATTAACGGAACGTTTTATCGATCCATCTCCTTACTCCTATTTTGCTATTTTTGCAGACTGAAATTTCGAGAAGCAAAGCAAATGTCCAAATATTTTTCCGATAGGAACAACGAACCTAGTATTAATCTTCGTATGCAAATTGTCCAGATTATAAAAACAGAGATCTCCGAGTGTTTTTTCTTATGTTATCAAAGTCTCAATTTGATCTAGTTCAAAAAAAAACAAAAGAAAAAAAGAAGTCTCAATTTGATCTCTCTTTGAGTAACAAACAGAGTTTTTACGATGGCTTCAATGGTTGTCCAAAGAGCCAAATCCTCATCCTCTGTTCGATCTCGATGGGCATACGATGTGTTTTTGAGCTTTAGAGGCAAAGACACTCGCGATAACTTCGTCAGTCATCTATACGCAGCGTTGGCTCTGAAGGGGATTCACACCTTCAAAGACGATGAAAAGCTCGAAAGAGGGAAAGAGATTTCACCGGAACTTCGTAAAGCGATTCGAGAATCAAGGTTTTCAATTGAGGTTTTGTCCAAGAACTATGCTTCTTCCAGATGGTGTTTGGATGAACTTGTGGAGATCCTTGAATGCAGCAACACAACTGTTTATCCGATTTTCTATCACGTGAAACCATCGGAAGTGCGAAGCCAAACAGAGCCAACCCAAACGGGGAGGTTTAGGGATGAATTTGAGAAATTGGTTTCCAAACAGGGAGATTTGGGGATAGAGAAGGTCCAAAAGTGGAGGAATGCTTTGGAGCAAGTTGCCAAATTTTCTGGATGGCCTTACCCTAGTGATTCAATTGTTAGGTAATTAGTTACTAAAATAAAAATATTCTGCTCTTTTATTTGTTTATAATTTGCTAGCAGTTGTCGAGATAATTACAAAAAGTAAAAATAAAAAAAAATAAAAATTATGAATTTGAACTTTATTTTAAAATAAATTATGAATTTTTAATTTTATTATTGTAAATTTTAATATTTTAATTTGTTTTCAATTTAGACCTATTTTCGTTAAATAAAAATTGAGAAAAAAATAATATTTTAATTATTAAACTCAATAAATATATATATAAAATGTCTAAAATATTATTTTTTTATTTTAGTGACTGAAATATCGTTTTTCAATTGATTTTACTTAGCAGACAAATTATTTAGATTGAAAATAAATCAAAAGTCAAGGGTTTAAATTGATAAAATTAAAAACTCAGTATTTATTTGGTTATAAGGGTGCAACTTTGAGGGGGTTTTTTATCATTTATAATTTCCCCTAAAATAATTATGTTTTGAAATAACATTTCATAAATTTTAGTTTAATTATTTACATGTATGTCTCTATACATTTATATGTCCTCATGTTCCATAATTATCTTTATCCATTGCAATGGGCAAAATTATTAATCACAGTTAAAATATTGTGAGTTTACCTTTTTATAGCTCTTTTGAGTTTTGATGCACAAATTTCTTTTACTTGGCCTAAATCTACAGGTCTGAATCAATGTTCATCCAAGAACTTGTTGGGATACTTTTTAAAAAATTGAACCATACATATTCGAGTGTTTCTGAAGACCTAGTTGGGATGAATTCTCATATGGAGGAAATGATTGAATTGCTAGGATTATGGATGGATGATGCTCGTGTTGTCGGGATATGGGGGATGGGTGGAATAGGTAAGACAACTCTTGCAAGTGCTATTTATGCCCATATCTCTTGCCAATTTGAAGGTTGCAGCTTCATTGAAAATGTTAGAGAAGTTTCAGAAAAAGGTGGTTGGAAAACTCTGCAACAACAACTCATTTCCGAAATCTTAATGGAAAAAGATGTAAGAGTAGGAAATGTTGGTAGTGCCTTGAGTACAATAAGGAACAGGGTGTGCCGTAAAAAGGTTCTTATTGTTCTTGATGATGTGGATGAATCAACAGAACTTGAAAAATTGGTAGGAGAGCTTGATTGGTTCGGTTTTGGAAGTAGAATCATTATAACAACTCGAAATCAACATACATTAATCAGATATGGCATATCACATATTTATAAGGTTGAGGAATTAGGAGAAGATGAAGCTATAGAACTCTTTATATCAAAAGCCTTCAGGAAACACCAACAAATGGGAGGCTATGGAAAACTTGTATGTCGTGCAATAGAGTATGCTAAAGGAGTTCCTTTAGCTCTCAAAGTTTTGGGTTCTTTTCTTTGTGGTCGAAACAAAGATGAATGGGAAAGTACATTAAACAGATTGAAAGAAAGCCCTCTAAATGAAGTTCAACAAGTACTCAGAGTAAGTTATGATGCATTACAATTGGTAGAAAAGGAAATATTCTTAGATATTGCATGTTTTTTCAAAGGGAAAGACAAAAATGATGTAACAAAAACACTAGAAAGTTGTGACTTCCACCCAATTATTGGAATAAAAGTTCTTGTTAAAAAGTCTCTTGTATCCATCTCAAACAATAAGCTGATGATGCATGATTTGATACAAGAACTAGGGTGGAATATTGTTCGTCAAGAATCACCTAAAGAGCCTGGGCAGCGTAGTAGGTTGTGGATTCATAAAGATTCAACACATGTGCTGATGGAGAATACGGTAAGAGACCTTATAGAAAAGTACGAACACTCTCTACTTATTTATTTAACAAAGCTAATTCAACATAATTTTGTCAGCCTTTTAACGGTGTGCTGCTATTATTTTCTTGTGGTTATTAGGGAACAAAAAAGGTTGAAGGCATAGTTATGGAGTATCCTGACCTTCGAAGTCGAGATCCAAAGGACATTGGCCTAAAAGAATTGAAGTTGAGGCCTAAAGCTTTTGCAAAGATGTCAAATTTGAGAATTCTCAAAATTTGTTGTATGTACTTCTCAAAAGACCTCAAGTATCTTTCTAACAAGCTCAGGTATCTTGATTGGTACGAATACCCTATGAAATACATGCCTTCAACATTTCAACCAGAGCGTCTTGTTGAACTTCACTTAAAATATAGCAGCATTGAACAACTTTGGGAGGGAACAATGGTATGAATATGCATTCTATTTAATTACTCTAACTAAGATGCAAAGTTCTTGAAACAATACATTTTCTGCTATTTCTATCTATCTTTTTTTTCTTTTTCTTTTTTCCTTCAACAGCATCTAGACACGTTAAGGATCATGAATCTTAGTCACTCGACATATCTAACCAAGTGCCCAGACTTCATGAGAATCCCAAATCTGGAAAGACTGATTCTTGAAGCATGTATAGGTTTGGTTAATCTTGATCCATCCATTGAAATTCTCAAGAGTCTTATTTTCTTGAATTTGAAGGACTGCGAAAATCTCATGAGTCTTCCAAGTGGCATTCAATTGGAATCTCTTGAAGTTCTTAATGTCTCTGGGTGCTCAAAGCTTAAATACATTTTGGTCAACTTTGGTTATATGAAACGTTTATTAGAGCTTCATTTAGATGGGATTGGTGTAAGTGAACTTCCACATTCAATTGGACACCTTACCAATCTTGTTTTGTTGAGTCTGAGCAATTGTAAAAACTTGAGAAGTATTCCGGACAACATTTGTCAGTTGAAAGCTCTTACAAGTCTAAATCTCTCTGGGTGCTCCAAACTTGACAAACTCCCACAAGACGTGGGTATTCTAGACTGTTTAAAGGAGCTTCGTGCAGATTGGACTGCAATTAGACAACTCCCTCCCTCCATTGGACTTCTGAAGAAACTTAAAACATTATCCTTGGAAGGGTGTAAAGGAATAGCATCTTATTCATGGAGTTACTCCTTCTTACCTTCAATTTTACAAAGACGGAGAGAGAATTACACAGCTTTGGAACTAGAAGCTTTGTTAGGGTTGGAGTCTTTGGAACGACTAGATCTCAATGACTGTAATTTAAAATCTATCCCCACAACTATTTGCCACATCTTCTCGTTGCAAAGTTTAGATCTAAGTGGAAACTATATTGAAAGTTTACCCACAACCATGAATAAACTTTCTAATCTGGTGTGCTTGTATTTGAATGGTTGCAAGAGGCTTCAAGAACTGCCAAAGCTTTCATCATATATACGTAATATAGAAGCTAATGATTGCACATCATTACGAACAATATTGAGTCTGCCCAAATATGATAATGTTGAAGGGTTTTCCTTCATGAATTGCTTCAAACTTGTTGAGAATGAGCAAAACAACATCCTGTCAGAAAAATTTCTTTCAAATCAATTTCAGGTTCTCTCTCTCTCTCTCTCTCTCTCTCTCTCATTGTGTGTGTGTGTGTGCATGCACGTGTGTATGCTTGTGTGTAAGCATTGTGACCAATCTCTATTGTACAGAAACATTTTGAATGGCAATGGCAAGAATCTACTTATATTAGTTTCCCCGGGAGTCAGATTCCAAAGTGGTTCAGTCATCAAAGTAGGGGGTGTTCAGTATCTTTTGAGCTGCCTCCACATTGGTATAACGACAGGTTCTTGGGAATTGTTTTCGCTATTGTTGGAATCAAGAATAAATCCAAGTGCTGCAAGTTTTATTCTATTGAGGTTGGGTTTAAGCGCCTTGGTATTCAAATGGTTGTCGGAAAAAGCCCTAAAAATGGGCTAGCATATTTTGAATATGTGAATTCTCGAAATTTGGAAGTTATATATGTCCCACTTACTGACTTTCCAAGTTCAATGGAAGATGATGATATGGAGCAATTAAATGAGGGTGGAATTGAATTTCAAGCTTCTTTAGTTCGCAGAAGTCATAGCTTTGATTGTTTAACTAAAGCAGTTGACGAGGATTTTTCATTTATTGAAGGAGATGTAAAGTTGGGTGTCCATTTAGTATACGAGAAAGAAGATGATGAAGAAGCATGGAGCATAGACAGCTCTGATTCGGAAGATAACATGGGTGTGTTCCATGGAGACTTGGAAAGATTAGTAGGACGAGCAGGAGTAGAAGTTGCTAGTTCTAGTGCTACTACATCAAAGAGAAGATACGGTGACCTCAATGACAACCATGACTACGATGCAGCAGCAGGACCCAGTGGCGGATTTGATTGTTACGACGACGAGGAGGACCACCCCCATAGCAAAAGGCTTAGACAGGCAGGACCAAGTGGAAGTGGCAGCTTTGACTAGGTATGTACGTTGAACTCAGTTTGCAAATGTCTCCAATGACAAGTGAGGTAAAATTAGAATAAATATAACACATTTATTTAGGAAAATTTTCAAATGGATTGAATTGATCTAATTTCAAACAAACCGTCCAAATTTTTGACACAATGATAATAAAATATAGTTCTGGTCCTCAGTGAATGTGCTAGCTATCAGTTTTCTTCGTAAAGTTTGTGATTTTGTTCTATTGGTCCCTAAACATATATGAAGAAGACAAAACATAGTCTTACCTTGTTTAGGGATGAAATTGAAAATTTAGGAACTAAAGTAACACAAAATGCATACTTGAGGGACTAATATGTGTTTTATTATTATTAGGTTAATGATTTAGACAATATTTAATGTTTTAGAATTAGTTAAATTGCCATTTACATTTGTTCGGCCATTCATGATATCATAAATGCATAATATGTTGAATTGTTATACTTCAAATTATTTGTGTCAAGTATCTGCCTTTCTTTCCTCATTTCTAAATTATTCATGATCCCACAATTAATTACTTATGTTTCGGGGGTTGAAGTTTGATCAAGAGTCATGGATGTGTTTGTGTATATTAGCTGAAGGAAGACTTTGACCCATGACCAATCAAGACTGTATTTTTGTACATTATAAATAGAGAGAGATTTTGCAGGCATGTGTTCTTTTATCGTGGTTGATGCATGGTTAATGTTTAAACTGACCGTGCAAGACAAAAAAATTTGTATGTCATCTGTAAATGATGTGTCTGTAAATAATTGCATTTGGTACCTCGGTGGATACCATCGTTAGACTGGGTATCACATAATTGGGGGAGTATCACTCTTGATTTTTTAACCCTTAAGGTCATGTTTGTTTGAGTGGACATGAGCTTGGGATTGGACTAATAGTCTAATAAAATTATTAATCCAATGTTTGATTAAACAATTGAAATACAGACTAATTATTTTAAACTTGACTATTAGTTAAGATAGGATACATAATCCAACGGATTCGTAGTCCTAGGACTATTAGTCATGGGAATGCTAATCTAGTCCGCCCAAACAAACATGGCCTAAATGTTTGGTGAGTTATAGGACGTGGTGGTAGCCAACAACGAGGGTGCCCAGTGGTGGGGGTGATCAGAGCCAGTGACCAAGGTGTTGCTAAAGGTCACAGGGTGGCCAAAGGGTGGTCAGAGGTCACAGGTTGATCAGAGTGTGTCAATGGAGATAGGCTGGTCAGCAATGACCGGTGGTGATGTATAGCGATGTGGTGGTTGGAGGTAGTGAGAGGGAGGAGAGATTGAAAACTTATTTTGAAAACAAAAAACAAAAAAACATTCTATTTCCATTTAAAAAAAAAAAACTAATTCGATTAACTTTTATGAGAACAAAAACAATATACCAAACAAGTTTAGGCTTTGTTTTTATACCAAAGGGATAGTCCATATATGGCACACAAAAATCGAGCATTTGTCTACTCTCATCTTCTTGAAGTGGAAATTAGTCATGAAATGGACAATTGAAAGAGTGCATATTCAAAATAGTCCATATTTTGCAAGATTCTAATCGCTAAAGATGTGTAATAGAAAGCACAAGATATAAACAAAGAAAACAAAAATTGACAAAATAATTCTAGCATAACAAGTAAATTTAATGTCGTCGGCACAAGGTACAAGCACAAAAACACACTAGAAAGTTACAAAGAGTAAGAACTGAAAAGGATCCAACTCATCAGTGAGATTCTAATTAAATGGATCCTCGGCGCCTATTTATAAAACAATCAGTTAAAGAACAGAACTCACCAAAGAATTCTAACCTCATTGCTGTACACCTAAATCTACCCAAGTTAAACAGAACTTACAATGCAAGTCCCAACCCTTTTCTTTTTTTTCTATTTATGTATAACCTAAAACACTTGCTTCACTTTGTTATCAATGGCTACCACAGTCTTGCTGATTCATGGAACTACAAACTTCTGTCAAACAAACTATGCAACCACTTCCAACAATTCTGCTTCACATTTCTGCCCAGCAGTTTCAAACTCCTCTAACTTGCACCCATTATCATCCCCATCACCAACTTCATCATCATTACCATCATTATTATCATAATCTTCAACATTATCATTATCATGGTTGACATAATCTGCATTCTCTTTTTCAATAATGTCATTAACATGATTACTATTATCTCTGCCTTTAACCTTTGGCTGCTTCTCGTCGTTCACCCAATCCGTATCTCTTGAAAGGTCATCACAAGGGGCCAAATCATCTAATGAGTCAACCTTCTCCTCCTCGACTATATCAAGTTTGGAAGTAGTGGAAACTTCGTGACTTGACATGGGAAAATCTTCAGATTGGGGCCCCTTCACAACAATTGGAGATGCTGAAACCTTTGTATCTGGGCCGATAGCTTCAGATATGGTTGAGACAATGTCACGATTCACCTCAATATCAACCCACCGGTCCCCCATCCAATCTCTTGAAACTCTTAGATTCTTTCTACTTATGTTCAAATGTAAGTTTTCACCTGACATCACCCAAAAAGAACATTGCATTCAAGAAAGCAGGCAGGGGGAACAAAGTTTATAAAGAGCAATGGACAAAATAAAAGAAATGACAATATATGTAGTTCCAAAGAGCATACTAGGAATGTAAACTTGCAGACTTTCATCTCCAGAGTTGAGAATTTCAGTCACCACCCCTTCCCACCAGCCATCACTCCACCATGCATCCACCGCAACTCCAACCTCAAAGGTGAGGTCTACCTGATCGTGAGGGAGGGCAGGCCTGATTGTTTGGCGACCTGGGCATCTCATTCCAAGCTTATCAGGCATGGCCAGTCTGAAAGAAGGGACCCATTCCTAAAAATTGAAGAAAATGTCAGCAAACTTCTATGTTAATTGATTCAGGTACAGGTGTCGGTAAAGGTGTGTATTTGGGGGTCGAACTCACTGAACCTCTAATTTAAGGATATGCAGTCTCGGCAAAAAAGAACCATACTTTTTTATATTTTTAATATATTTTGTATGCTAAAATGGTGTTTTATATAATCTAAAATGTCAAAAAGGCACTTTACTCATTTTATTTCAATTATGCAACAAAAAAAATATAATGGCAGTGTTAAGTACAATTTATATAACAAAACTGAATTGATAAATATACTTGCTAAGCACATATCTAATGGGATTCAGATATCAAGTCCCCAACACTGGGTACTTGATGCCTTTTAAAGAGTCCATGTAACATAGATTGCAATAATAATCAATCTTAGTATAAAGCTTTGTGCACCTATTATTCACATTGTGTTTTCAAATTCCATACTGAGGGATCTATAACTAGACCAGACATTAAAGTTCTCTATTCTTTTTTCTTTTGTTCTTTTTTTTGGTCAAGAATATCAAAGTTCAAAACCATGGAGGGAGATAATTAATTATGCATGGTGAATACTTGAAAGGTCAATCCATTGTCCATTATCCTTTTACTTTTCTATTTTGAATTTCAGTCATATAATACGAAATTAAAAAACAGCATTTCAACTGAATAAGCATACCTGAAGATTGCCACATCCATCTTCATCTTTCACATCATCATATTGGACTTTCATATGTCTCCGAGAAACCTGCAAGACTGTACACCTGAACCAACAGCCTCTGATACCACTATCTTGGCAAAGCAACTCTATCTTTTCATTACCCTTAAAGATGGGAGTATGCGAAAGCCGGAATTCAGCATGCTTGTGGGAAATTAGTCTCCTACTAAACAAATCATACTTCAATGATGGTTCATATGTCAACATTTGACGACCTCTACAACTTCTCGTCCTTTTAGCTCCAACCCTTACATTGTCCCCTGGGCTAAATTCTCCATTGTCAAAGAAATCAATATCCAAACATGAGAAAAGTGGTTGATTAAAGTAGCCACGCACTTCACTCAATTTGAAGGGCTTCACACGATTGCTTTTAAATTGTCTATAGCAAAGATGTACTCTGGCTAACAAAGCATTTGGAAAAACAGTAAGACATTTCTCAAAATGTTCACGAGTTAAGACTATGGCAGGACCATCAACACACTCTGCACTGATGACCTGTGCATAAGGTGTGATGAAAACTTCTTTGGGGTGAGTATTTCGTAGAGAAACCACGCCCTTGACTTCTTCATTATGGTGAAACCACCTGGCTTTGACCTTTTTCTGTCCCTTCCTATCTTCATACATATCTTCTAGATATGCAAGGTAGTGCTTTTCTTCATCCGCCATGACAAAGACAAAGGATTGTATCTGAATAACAGGAAAAAGCACAAACTTAGAGTGAAACAACGCCAGTGAAAAGGAAATATGTGTCGAATACGCATCAAGGTGTAGACATTTTTTTTGAAGCTCACATTACATGTGAGCATGCCGGACATCATTCCTTAAATTGAGTCCTATCACTTAATTGTGACTTAAAATCAATGATTCTTTTATCTCAAAGTATTTATAGAGCAAAGCCAGCTGTGTCCATATGGGTCATTCAACATCATAGGGACTCCAGCATCAACTTTCTCTTTCTAAGTACTACTTCATAGTGTAATATACTTATATCACTATGTAATTGATTTGAAGCCCATTTAAGGTTATGTCACATGAATTTTCCTTTTCATAGCAGCTACTATTAGTAGCAGCATTATATTGCCTGTTCACATAAAAGTTAAACTATTAAAATTACTTCGCATTGAAAATTGGAAAATACTCACTGCTATCGTAATCCCATTCCTGCAAAATGCTGGATAGTGCTTCAGTTGTTTACCGCAAGTCCATGGAACACCTGACCACACAATGTCTGAAGTGTGTTCTTTTAAATTCCTCGTCATACGGCCCTGATAGGAACATAGGTGTCAGATGAACATATAAAAGCAAAACTTTGTGTGACAGAAGGACAAAACAAAAGACAGATACCTTGTAGTCAGGCATTTTTATTTGTTGACCACCGACTTCAGTTGCTGGATCATTCTTCAGTGGTTCTGTCATTAGAATGGTTAAAAAAAGAATGTTTAAGTTTCAGACTGATATTCCACTTCATTGTTGTCAAGAAAGCATGATGTAAAGGAGAATAATTTCTCATCCATGGCCCGAACATAATTTCCCAACTCATAGAATTTTACTGTGGAAAGGGGATGCGAGTCGATCCCCTGACCATGGGGTGGAAAGCACCCAGATTCCCCTCATCATCAAGGCTTGGGCTGGTAAAGGTACCAAATATTGTACCCACTAAACCTTATATAATGTTCATAACATGGTCAGCACTACGCTTCTCTGACAACAATATAATTCATAACAACACTAAGCTGCTTAGAATGTCAACAATAAGACCAGTTCCAGTGATTTTCCAAAGAGTCCTCCATGAATATAGCATTTGGGATACGGATACCATCCTATTATTCTTTCACTTATGAGAACTAGACTTCAGTTCTCATAGGTTGTGTTTGTTTGGGGATCAAGCAATGGGATTGGACTATGTATCCTGCTCAATCCTAAATCTTGCGTTTGCATAAAAAAGTGGGCCTCCAGATTGATAGTTCCCATGGATTGTATATCCCCATATGAGGGGGACTATTCAGGGGGCTCCGGATTAGGAGATTTAAAACCAAAACATCACTCATATTTGATTATTATGATTATTACACCATGTAGTCCATGTCTAATGATTGCAAATAAACATAGGCGGATAGGATAGGATTCTACTAATCCCTCCTAATCTAGGGGCATTCCAAGCGTGGGATAGGATACAAAATCTTAAGCGATTGGTAATCAGGACAATTAGTCCCGATACAAATAGTCTCATATGTAATCCAGTCCAACGAAACCAACATGACCGGAGGATGGGACACTACACAGTAAGGTTTGTTTTTTTATTTTTTTATTTTTTTTTTTTTTGCACGCGCAAGTGTGTGCATATTTGTACAATGGGAAGGCAATCAACGGATACATTAAACAATAAATTTTTGAAAACGTATATATAAAAAAAGAATGAGGTAAAAACATACTGGACCGATCGCTTAGCCGATGCTGCTTTGATAGCATAGATGTAAGCCAATTCACAACCTCTCTCCTTGATCTCCATCTGAAGCCGGCATGGACAGACTTCTCTGCCCCAAAAGCATTCAAGAACTCCTCAGAAACAACATAGAACATGTGCCTAACACTCCTTTCATTGCCAATAACAGCAAGAATGGAATCCCCTGAAATATCCTTCAAAAAATAGTGCACCACACGGTTGCCCCGCTCCTTTGAAACAAAGTGCTCTTTCCATTCTACAAAACAGTGCCCACTTGCAGCCATGTTTGGATAACAAAATCACAAAACCCTAACGAAACCCTAATTGCATAGCCAAAGGTGCCAACAAATTTTTGGCAGCAGAGTTTTGACCCAATTAACTCAACTGCTTAAAGAGCTGCAATCTTGTAACAATTTTAATAGAAACCCACAATCTTTCAATAATTCACTATCAAGGTTATGAAAATCTAAAGGCCTTATAAGATTCCCACCTCAAACTAAAAGAGTTCTAGGAAACAAGGTTGGGCAGGTGATAAAACTACCCAAAAAACCCTATGGCTTTGGAGATCTGCAAAAAGATTAGAAAAAAGAAATGGGTTTTGACTTTAAAATCCCAAGAAACACAAAGATGTGATTTTGGAGGTTCAAAGTAGGAAACTAATCAAGAAATTGAAAAAGGCAAGAACCTACTTGTAGAGCAGAAAAAAGAGGCCTGAGAACAGAGAGCAGATTCCGAGAAGTCTGTGGGTTGAAAAGACTTAACTATTGTGATTGTGGGGGCTTCAAGAAAGAGGGAAGAAGAGAAGGTTTAGTTTGGGGTTTGGAGTGTTGAAGGTTTGAGGAGAGGAGGAGATAGAATAGGAAAGAAGATGGGTAGGAAAGAGAAGATGGGTAGCTCAAAAAACCCATAAACAACATGGTGTGAGTGAGCTTTAGGGTTGGAGATTAATGGAAGCCCACAGCCATCCCATGCAGCTGCTGGAGAGAGAGAGAGAGAGAGAGAGAAGTAAGGCGGTAGGAAAAGTGGGAAAATTATCATGACCACCCCTCTCACATGAGGGGAAATCTTGAAAATGAATACTCGGACCTAAATTTTGTTTTTTAAATGTGCGACATGTACTAATTAGTATATATATTAATGTATTAATTAATATTATATTATTATTATTGATCACATTTATTATACAAGTTATAAATACTTAAAATTTTATGAGTAATACTAGAGATCTTAAATATTTTATCAAAAAATTTATCAAATGTCTACATGAGACATTTAGTAAAATTTTTGGGGCCTCTAACATTTTTGAAATTATATAAATGATGTCACATCATCTGTTAGTACACTAATGTGTATATTAACAACAATGCTAGGGATACTTATATATTTATCAATAATCTTACTAACACACTTACAAATTTTGATAAGATTAACCATCACTTGGTATGGGATTCACATCAACTTGTGAGTATGTTAGTAAGATTGTTAGTATTCCTAACATTTTTTGTATACTAATTGTAGGGGCAGCCCAGAGGGCAGGCAAGAAAGCCTGCGCTTTGGGCCCCAAATTTGGCTTAAAAATAGGGGTCCCAAATATAATTTTGTGTTTTAGATATATATATATATATATATATTAAAAAAAATCACATACTATAGGCCCAATAGAACATGGTGCTCAAAAAAAAACAACAAGACTAGATTTTTATTTTTTTTAAGTATTTGTAATGATTGCTTCCTATCTTAATATATCAAAGTAAATTTTTATTTATAATTTTAATGATTATATGTGCAAGTAAATTTTTTTGTGACTACAAACAAATAAAAAAGTTGTAACTTATTGTTTTATCTATGATTTTTTTTTTTTCAATGTAAGAGAGGCCCCATTTCTAAGGTTCACCTTGAGCCTCCTAAATCTCAGAGCCGACTCTGACTAATTGATACATATAGTATTATTCTTTATTTTTTTAATCAGAGTACTATATTATATAAGGGTGCAACTTAGGCAAGCTTAATCTGAGCAATCCGAATCCAGCTCAAATTTTTTTAGGGCTTGGAAAAGATATTTTCAAATTCGGTACGGGTTTGGACAAAAATTCAAAAGTCTGAATTAAATTTGGATGGGCTTGAGCAAAGATGTCAAACAAATCGAGCAACCCAAAGCCCGAATTATATATATATAGATATATAAAAATATTAAATATACATATAAATTATTAGCCATTACATGATATTAAAGTAATTTAGATTATTAAATCATATTGAATATATAGTATATATACAAATAACATAAAATCATACTTTTTTTTTTTTTATTTTCACTTATAGATTGTAAAAACTACTATAGCGACATTTCTCTTATATTGTATAAATTATTTATTTTGACGATATTAATGATTTTCTATAAATATATATATATATATATAGTCAAATTTTAACAATTTAATAATGTAGCTACAAAAAAAAAATTGAAATTCATTTACAATTTGGATAATTCGGGCAACTCGGGTAATTCTGATTTAACTCGAGTCGGGCTTGGACAGACAACCTCGGATTATAATTCGGGTCTGGACAGGTCTCTGCACAACTTAGGCTGAGTTTAGACAACCTCTCAACATGACCAAACAGGCCCGAGTTGCACCCTTATATTATAAGATTTACTTGTCTTCAATATCTATAACCTACATTAAAAGTTTAAAGTGTGTAAGAGTGGTATAACGCTACTGCTTGCAATGATACAACGCTCCTATTTGCTTGGTTTCTTACTCTTTCCTTGCAGATTTTGGGCTACACGTGGGGGGCTTCAAATCATCCACATACACAATAGAAGAAGAAGACAAATTTCACCACTCCTAGAAATTTCCAAGATCAGCGCTCCTGTTACTTGCCTATTTTCCAGAGCTTTTCTATTACAACCCACCCATGTGAAGAAAAGATCTGTTTTTCTGGTTCTCATTTGGTTCATCAGAAATTTCTAGAACCCAATACTATTCTTTGGAAGAAGATCGAACCTACCAAAGCAGTTCAATTTGTCTACTCCCTCAACTACATCGAATGAGGGCCATCCCACACCCTCCAAGTCTTCCTCCTTGAAAGTTCATTCAGTCAGTGCATCATTTGTAGAGAAATAGTTGGGACGACATTCCGCCACTACACTGGATGAGGACCCAATCGAATACATCTACATACAATGTCCAATATTCTGTGGTGGTGAATCGATTGTACAAAATCATCAATCCTATATATTCAACGTCTACGATTTTTTATTCATCATGTACATAGATAAGCTCCTAAACAGAAGACTCCCAAATTGCTCCACCTTGTAATACATTATTACAAACCTTTTGTTTTGTTTATACATTAGATGATTACACATCATGATCTTCAATTTCTTTTGTTTGCAGATGTTGGTATTGGATTTGTACGTTTGTGTGTTAAATCAATGTTTGTTAATATGTATACCTTGCACACATTATGTTTGACAATATACCTATAAGAGAAAACTTATTATGTGCATATGCTTATGATATTTATTGCCAATGAAATTGGTTTATTTTATTTTATTCCTTCATATCAAAACATTCCAAACGAATTAACTTGCCTGTTTTTGTCATATAAGACTTTGAATGGTTATTTTGCTATGGTTTCTTTCATGCTAAGTTTCTCTTGGCAGGTTTCAAGGTTTATATCAATCATGACAAAGTTGATACTTGTGAAAGTTCACAATGTGAAGTGAGTTCAAGCACAGGTAATTAATGAAATCTTCCCGATGGTATTTGTAAACCACAGTATAACCATTAGACATGTTGAAAATATGAATACGAATATATTCACTTAAAACCATATGCAGCTGAAAGCAACCAAGATAGAATTCTGAAGGTGCCAGGTTTTGCAGGAACTAAAAATTCAGGTCAGTAATGCAGTAGAAAATTTTACTTGTTTATGTTATTTGTTTTTAGAAAAAAATTATTTATCTTAAAAAAAAGCATAAAACCAACTTCAATTTAGGCAAATCAATTTATTTAATAACACATAATGCACTTCCAACCTATGAACACTATGTAGCTCAAGTTGAAAGTCCTACAATGGACGATTGTCACAGAAGACATTGGCCTTGTTTGATTTAGCTTATTCTATCTGCTTAGATAGTTTTTTTTTTTTAAGACCATGCGCAAGAGTGTTTGGTACAATTTTTGTATATCATTTATGCTGCAAAAATAGATTAAATAAGTTGAAAAAAATGATTGTTTTCAACTTGAAGGAGAGATGCTAGTTTCATCTTTTTTATTATCAACTTCAAACATGAAATTATTTTTTTTTTTTTTTTCTCTTTTTTGGTGAAGTTTGGCCATGTGCTGGGATGCGATGAAATTGGTACATGCAAAATATCAGTTGGACGAGGTGGTGCTCTTTGTTTACTTGTGCAGCTACGTGGGTTGGAAAAAAGAGTTGGCCAGTCGGTGCACCATATATATATATGTCTATACTCTTTGTTCTGTTTCACTTCCTATCTTAGTTCAACTTCGTTGTTTCTGGGTTCACAAATTATAACCCAAACTCCACAATCTGGTATGTAATTTAGTGGTTTTCTACTCCTTTTTCTGCTATATAAGGATATATTGACATCTGATTTGCATGCCTCTGTTCTCATGGTTGCCTATTAGTGCATACACAGATTAGGCACACCATCTGTTCGACAATATGCCTGAATATACAGACCAAAAAATTAGAGGCCTTCCCTAACTGAAAACTTATTAACATAATCATATATATATATATATATATTCAAGCTTCCAATAAAACCCCATCTATGCTCAACAATGCAAAATAAATGCAATCAATGAGAGCCATTGTTGTGAGCAACAAATGAGCATAACCTATTTACCCACAAAACAACCCATTGAAAATGGGTGAATGCTCATAAAAGTTAGAGAACTTATATTCAGAAACTATACCAATGATGCTAAAGACTGCTATCTCCATTAACAAAATTGATGGATTTCTAGCTTTAAAGACATTACATTAAAATTCAAAAACAAAGCATTGAAAACTTGGTACTTTCAGATGCAAAAGGATGACGACCCAGACTTGCTAATCGTGATTTTAGTTAATTAATTATGTGTTAATTCTAATTGAACTAATTTGTGCATATCTGTCCAAATTGAAAATTTACTTGTTAAGGTTACAACTTTGAAACTGAAATCGACGATCTTATTGAGCACACAAATTGAAATTGAGTACATGGATAGGTTCATAGGAATTTTTAGAGCAATTTGGGAAGTTTAATTAAAAATTGATTTAGTTTACTTAAATTGTCTGTGATTGAATTAAGTCTTAATTGGAAGTATTAATTATGTTCCTATATGTTAATTATGTGATTAAGTGTTATTGATTGTTATGAGATTTATTGACTTGTATTGTTTAAACAGATAGGTTAGAATGAAAATTAAACTTGTCAGATTCGTTAATTTTAACAAGTTAGAATTAAATAATCGGATAGGAACCAGAGCCTAATTCACATTAGTATAACTTAATATAGTGTAATTGAGATTACAAAATGATGAGAATTAATTTAAGTGAGTGAATTTGACTTACATTAATTAATGTGATTTATTATTAGCTTTAGTTAACTTTGAAGAATTAGATGATATATCTATATATATACAAAACAAAACAAAACAAAAAAATGAATAATAAATAAATCCCACTCATCAATGGAGCCCCACTCATCAATGGAGTAAAGTAAAGAACTTGTGGGTCTTCCTGTGCAATACACGTAGAGTGAGAAAGGGAGAGTAAACATTTGAGAGTTCAACAAATATTAGAAGAAGAAGAAGAAGAAATTGAAGAAAGGGTTAGGGTAAAACATTCAACACAACTCAAATTGTTCACTTTAGGTAAGAATTCTCCTCCCTAATCTCATGTAGTTGAATGTATTTGAAGATTTATACTCATAAGTTAAAGAATTTAAGTGTAAGCAAGAAGAATATAAGTTTAATGGAAGATTAGTTCATATTGATACATGCATGGCAAGATTCATAAATATCCATGATCATACATTCATGTTCTTACATACACCTCCAAATTGAAGTCGAAACTCCATAGGAATTGGGAAATTGAAGCTTAGTATGGCAAGGTTTATGTTTATACATGCCAAATCTTGAAGTGAAATATTCATGACCATATAAGAACTTAGATGAATTAATTTTTAAACTCAACATGCATGGCATAATTTTAGTTCAAACAACTATTAGTTTGCATGATCCTTACATGCATGTCATGATTTCAAGAATCCATGAACAAAACAATTGTTTTCTAAACTTATTTTCAAACATGATTCATGGAGTTTGAGAAGAGATTAAACATGAATTAGAGCTTGGGTTCAAGAAAATGGATGTTTCATGAAATTGAGTTTCAAAAATGGAAGAATGAGTTTAATTTGATATTTAGAGCCTTATAAGAATTCAATTAAAAATCTGATTTAGGTTTGTAAAATTAGATGTAGTCAAATTAAGCCTTAATTGAGAATTAATTAAATTCAATTGAAATTGAGTTAGGCTTTAAGATTATGGAAATAATGTGAAGATTAATTATTTGGGCCTTGATTTGCTTGAAAATGGAGTTGAAATTGCAAAATGTACATATTTATGAGTTTCTGATTCAGTAATTTAAACATGACTGAATAATCGTAATTTAATGTGTATGAGCCTAATTTAAGTTTGATTGTGTAATTAATGAACTTAATAAGGGTTGGTATATGATTAGATTATTTATATTTAACTAGTTTGGTTAATGCATAGCTAAACATATTTTAATTGGAGGTTAATAATCTAATTTATTCCTAATACTAGTCATCCATATTTAAAAGGAATGGAAGAAAAATAAATAGGAATAACCGAATGAAAAATTAGAATCAAATGAGAGAAAACGAATAGAGATTGAACAATCGAATTGAATAGAATTATAAGAGTGTGATTGTAATTGTGTTGTGCTTGACTTTAATTGTTTAGGTCAAATGCCGAACCAATAGTACGTGTATCGAGGAGCCCATTGTGAGTAACAATGTCGTAAAGATATGTTCAATCGTATTTATTTTCAGATTGATAAATTATATTGCTTTCTGAAATGATACTTTTTATCAATTGAATGATGATCCTATTTTGAACTGTATTCGTGGCATCCATAGCGTATTGTAATTGTTATTGTTATTGACATTGTTATTGTTACAGAGATCTTTGTCAGTTCCAAATCTTGGAACTATTGTTATTGTATGATGGCCATCAATTGATTGTTCGGTCTTTTAAGACCTAGTGTATTGTTACTATTGGATGTACCACGTATGAGCTATATGAATATGATGGATCGAATTGATCAAATTGAATGATTGATTGACAAATGATATTGATTGAAAATGTTCTAATACTAATCGATTGTTTCAAAGACTGTAAGGGCATCATTCTTAACCTCTTTACATATCTATTATTCATTGGGCTCTAGCTCACTGTTTATTATATATATGTAGGTGATCGAGCACCAGATCAAAGCTAGTGGCGTCAACCCGAACCCTTGTTTTGTCAAGCCAGCTATTGTGCCTCATCGCGAGGTTCCGAACCAACACGTGTCAAGGCTTTTTAGGTGGTTCAAATTCACCCCTTTGATATTGGTCAAGTGAAATGAATGTTTTATGATTTTTGTTAATATTGTTTTCGATAATGGGATTTAATTCCCTACATTATGTTTTGTCTTGTATATATGAGCTTTATGGACATAAGTGTTCATGTATATAACTATGTATATGAAAGTTTATTTCCATTCAGGTCCTCACAGCACATTGGACGATGTATATTATTATTGATTGGCTTCAGCCAGCCCTTTTATATTGTATTATTGTCATTATTGTTAAACAGACCTTTGGTAATCACGGATTACTGGCCAGTTACGGGGCTAAACCTATAGGGCCGGGTTTGGGTTGTGACAAAAAAGTATTTCATTGTGATTCTTTATTTTCATGGAGTTACTTCTGGGTTCCGTCAACTTGATTGGTTTATTGATGGGTATGCAATCATTACCATGAAGAAGGGGGAGATGGCATTGTTCATGCTGCCCCTGATTTGGGTTATGAACCACAGGCAGAAATAGTGTCCCTCTCAATTGTGTTAGTATAGATGTTTGCAAGGATGGTGGAATTATTAAGAAAGTAATGGAGAAGGGAGAACAAATTGGCCCACCCAGTGATTCAGATTATGTTCTTGGTAATATAACTTGTTTGTTTATTATTAATTATTTGATTCCATATGATTTTCATTGATAACAAGTTCTATGTTTTTAGGTTGTTTAGGCTCGGGGCCGGCCCTGAGGCATGGCGAGCAAGACTGTTGCCTTGGGCCCCCAAATTTTGTCAAAAAAATAGGACCCCCAAATAATTTTTGATCTTGAGTTATGTTTGGTTCATTGAAATTAAAAAATAAAATAAAATGAAAATCACTCCAACATAATGTCCAAAAAGACTATTAAGAAATGATCATTCTATTTAATTTCATTTCATTTCAATGAACCAAATACTACATGTTAAAATCCACCTACTCTCCACCTACTTCACCCACTTAAACCTACTCCACTAAACCTAACCCACTACACCACTACCACCTCACCTACTCCACTAAACCTAACCCACTACACCACTACCACCTCCACTTCACCTACTCCTTACCTACTACACACTCACCCTCTTCTATATATAGGAATCATGAATCATTGTAATTGATATAACATTACATCAATCAATAATAATACATACAATTTATTCTCTCTCTTTCTCTATACATTATTTCTTACATGGTATCAGAGCGATAAGATTTAAGCCTGTATTTCTTTCTCACAGGCGGGCAGCCGGCCGACACCTTTGCCTTTGCTGCCCGCTGGAATTTTCTACACATACCTTTCACTCTCCACAGCCGTAACTCTGCAAGAAGAGAAACTTCGCTCCATCATTTTCTTCCACGAATCTTCTTCGTGGCTTTCGAGCTCGTCTCTCACTATCTCGTGCAATCGATCTTTGCACTTCATCGCCACATGTGAGCAACCGTGGCCGTCGTAAACGCCGAAAAAGTGCAAATCCGCCGGATTCTGACTACTCCGGCGGCAAAGCAAGGGGTGAATGGCCACAGCGTCTTCCATATCTCTCCTCCTTCCACGCACAGAAGTCATGCCTAACTTAGGGCATTTCTGAGCCACCTCAGGCTCGTTTGTCACATTTGAAGTCGGAGATGCACACTGTTTCGCAGACGTTGTCTCTGATTCACCGTTCTCCACCAAACGACCTTCACTAATCACGCAATTCTCAACTGCTTTTCCGCACTCAGACAGCTTCGAATCTGCCACCAAAACATCCAATTTCTGATGTTTTCTACCGTGCTCTTCCAGATTCTTCTCAGCTTGGTGATAGATTTTTCATAATGGTTGCTACCGCCGCTACTTCTGCATTTTTTCCAGTTGCATCTCCTCCACCCGATTCTGGTGCCAAGACATCCAGCAAGCTTGGAGGACCTCCAGCAAATGTGGATGCACGAGGGATTAAATCAAAATCTGCTGCCACTGGGGGTTTGCAGGTTAAGGCCAATGCACAAGCCCCTTCCAAGGTAAACGGTACCAAAGTTGGTGTAATGGAGGGGCTCAAGAGTGAGGATGATTCGCCATCACTTCACCAAAGGACTTTTATCAACCAACTGTTCACCCACGTTGGGCAGTGTTACAGCTGCAAATTTGTCTTCTTATCACGTGAGGTGATGATGAGATTTGTGAATTATTTGAAGTGGTTTGAGCTGGAATGCATATCTTCAGAAAAGGAATGTGCCGGTAAACCTAAGATAAACTATGTTAATATGTTACAGTGTGTCTCTCTCTCACTTTACTTTTTCCACCACCCACAACACATTATCATCGCCATTCCCTAACCCACATGGACTTGTTCCCATCGTTTCATACAACTCATCATTCATCCCACTAGAATATATAGAATATATATATATTTAAAAAAAAAAAAAAAACAATACAAATTTGCACACCAAACCTTCCCTTATTTTATTCATGTTGGGGTTCACCCCGATCACCATTTTACACCAAAAAAAAAAAAAAAAAAAAAAAAAAACAACCACAAGATTTGTTTTCTTTTCTGCAGACGGCCACCCACCGATCTCACTTTTTCGCCTATTCCGCCGGTCTTTTCTTCTTACCTCCGTCCTGGGCGGCCCTTGACGGTGTTGCCTCCGTGTTTCCCACTCCACTGGGCACGATCACTCCACCCTGCTCCTCCACTACAGCATATGGCGGACCTCCAAATCGGAACATAACGGTGGCCTTCCGCTTCAGCTCCTTATTTTCCGCCTTTAGCACACTTATCTCTGCTCGCGCATCCTTATACATGCGTTGGAGCAGAGCCAGCTGGGAGTTTAACTGCTGCACCTCATTTGCCCTACTCTGCAGCCGGTTCGACAAGTTTGTCACCGCAGTCATAGTTTCAACACAGGACTTCAATGTATACTGATTAGCTTCAATATCCGTTTGCACTGCCATTTTTTGCTCCACCGACCGCATCGGAAAGTTCAACGGAGCAAAACCAGAGGTGTTTGGTTGAGGTTCACAGGCCACCGCACCAGTTATCTCTCTTGTTGACTCGTTGAGGTCGGGAAAGAGAGTGAGCAGACCACGGGAAGAAGAGGCTATGTTCTGGGTAGCTGAACGGGAAGAAGAACCCATGTTTTTGGGTTGCTGAGTGTTTCAGAGAAGGGTTAGTTACAGAATGTTACAGAGAACGAAGAGGTTTCAACTGGTTTGTTATGCTTCCAAGCCTCAGACTTCGCTTTGGTTTATAAAGACAGAGACGACGAGGCCGACACGCGCTCTGTCAATCACGTGCATCGCCGCGTGTCAGGCGCCCCTTTTGATGGCTCGACGCTTCCTGTCGGGCACGTCTTTTGATGAAGTGGGCGCGCCTTTTGATGGCACGTCTTTTGATGGCACATCTTTTTATGAATTGGGCACGCTTTTTGATGGCACGCCTTTTTATGGATTGGGCACACCTTTTGAGGGTGCGACTTTTTAAGGGTCCAACAAGACTCTGTAAACTGTCCCGACATTGATTCCGGTTAGCTCCTTCATGGGTCCGACAAGACTCTGTAAACTGTCCCGACATTGATTCCGGTTAGCTCCTTTATGGGTCCGACAAGACTCTGTAAACTGTCCCGACATTGATTCCGGTTAGCTCCTTTATGGGTCCGACAAGACTCTGTAAACTGTCCCGACATTGATTCCGGTTAGTTTCTACAAGGGTCCAGCAAGACTCCGTAAACTGTCACAACAACTGTCACAGCATTATCTGCTACAACGGTCCGACATGACCCCATAAACTGTCTTCTACATCGGTCTGACACCGCCATCCAGTGTCCTCTACACCGTTATGACACCACCATACAGTGTCCTCTACAACGTTATGACACCCCCATACAGTGTCCTCTACAACGTTATGACACCACCATCCAGTGTCTTCACCAATGGTCTGACACGACCATACAGTGTCACCTATCCTCTTTTATTTTTTATGTATTTTCTTATTTTGTTACTCTCTCCAAACTCAAGTTGGTTAGTTCCTATCCCCCTTGAGTTTGCGGGGGGCTGTTAAAATCCACCTACTCTCCACCTACTTCACCCACTTAAACCTACTCCACTAAACCTAACCCACTACACCACTACCACCTCACCTACTCCACTAAACCTAACCCACTACACCACTACCACCTCCACTTCACCTACTCCTTACCTACTACACACTCACCCTCTTCTATATATAGGAATCATAAATCATTGTAATTGATATAACATTACATCAATCAATAATAATACATACAATTTATTCTCTCTCTTTCTCTATACATTATTTCTTACACTACATAATAGTATTAGTAGTTTAAATATGAAATTTTAATTTTTTTTTTAAACAATTGAATTCGTGAATTATTTAAAAGTAATGGATGGTTGTTTGCCAAATGCATGAATTATTTATAGAATATTATTTGACTATACCAATTATGATTGTCTTTAGAATTTTTTTTTTTTTTAAGTTGAAGTTTATCAAATTTTACAATTCAATCTACCACGTTAGGAAGTGTGAGTAAACTAATAATGTTAACAATCAAAAATGTTTAAAATTTATCTCAACATTAAAATATGTATGATGATTTGGGCCTCATTTTTTGAGTTTGCCTTGGGCCCTAAAAAAGTCAAGGCCAACCCTATTTAGGCTGTAGTTTTCAACTGCTATTATTCTTGTTAGAACAACGACTCAAGGAATTTTTTTGGTTTCTGATGCAGTCAAGTATCAAGTGGGGCTGGATGATGGTGCAAGGCTAGCCTATTTAGGCTGCAGTTTTCAACTGTTATTATTCTTGTTAGAACAACGATTCAAGGAATTTTTTTGGTTTCTGGTGCAGTCAAGTATCAACTGAGGTTGAATGATGGTGCTATGGTTACAACAACACCAGAAAAGAGTCGAATTTCATGTGAAAGATGGTAATTGGCTATTAAAATAATGATTTGCATTTGTTTTCAATGTTTTGGATTAAACATTTATAATCCAGTGAAGTATAAGGGGTATAGTTCCATTGACATCTTTTACAGGAAAATCGTTATGCTTGATTCTTTAGGCCATTTTGTCCAACACTGCCAAAAACACTCAACACCATGGGAAGGGGAGAGAAGGTCAATCTAATTATTCAACCTAAGAGTATGTCCTCCCCTCAGTATTATTTGTTTGTAGAGTTTTGGGAGTTGCCAATTGGTAAGATTGATATCTCTTTTAATAATTATTTGAAACATATATGTCCAACTTGTGCTTTTTGAAACTCAGTAGCATGCCAAGTTCACACTAGGTGAATGGTCATTTGCATTTTCAATTCTCTTGAGATTAGACTTTAGGTTGAGGATGAGTTTATGGCCATTGATTTTGTTGACATATTAGACAACAAGTGAGTTTCCAGGTTGTTATGAATCTCTTGGGGTCTGTTTAGTAGTCATTTCATTTTCAATTTTCAGTTTATATTTACAAAAATTTTAAAAATTATCATAAAAACTTGTTTGATAACTTTTTTGGTTTATAAATAGTTGTTTCAGTTTGTAAATTTGAGGAAAAACGTAAACTCAAAAAATGAGTTCACGTTAGTTTTTAAACAGAAATTTAAAAATTTGACTAACAAATTTTTTTTTCAAATAAATTTTTTTCCAAATAATTTTTTTTGATTATTTTTTTTTCAATTATAATGTGTATGATCCCATTGTCATAAATAATAAAAAATAAATATATATTTTTTAGGCCTGAACAACCATATTTTTTAGTTTATGTTTTTAAAATTTTTCAAACATTTTGTTCAAATCAAACGCATTTGTAGTTTATGTTTTCCTAAAAATAAACAAAAACCAGTTTATAAAATTTTTGTAAACATAAACAAAAAACGTAAACGTTACCAAACACTACCTTGATATCATAATTTGATCCATGTGTTTTAATTTATTTTCTTAATTCCAGTTTCAAAAATTTTCCATATATGTGCTTTAGAATTAAGAATCTTTTTTACCTTGCTTGCCTAATCAACTAGCATATGGAAATCAAACGATGTTTGTTGTATCAAAACTGTCTTTTGGAAATTGTATGCCATTATGTGTTCACTGTATCAATACACTGTATGTAATTGGAATTAAGCATGTTCTGTTTATTGCTCTTTCCTGTTTTAAATTATCTTTGTTTCATATCATTTCTTTAGTTTCTTCGTTGTTCATTTTCTTTGGCAATGGTTCCAATTGTATGTTGATTATTCATCTCCTTTGATACAATATATTTTGTTCATTTTACTTTTAACGTACCTCATTAACTGTGAACTAAAAAATAACTCAAAAAATTTCAAAATGTTTGGAGAATGAGACTTTGTTCTTTCTTTTGTTTTTGTTTTTTTTTCCTTTTTTTTCTTTTTTGGTTAAGTGACCAGGCAATTTTTGTTTTCAAAAAATAGATTATCAAGATTGACCTGCGTTTCTTAGCTCTACTGTAATATGAATATTCAACTAAGTCATGCTTCATTTGAAGGCTTTTGGTGGTATGTCTATGTAGTTAGGTATTGTCATGAGGTCTAGATCCATGTAATTCTCATATGGAAATTGATATTCAAATAGAATCATACAAAATTTAAGACAAGAATGGTGTGGTAATGCAATTCTTACAATTATGAATCAAAATAATGAAGCATTTTGACTTCCAATGAATATATATAATGAGACATATCGTTCTGTATGATTTTTTTGCATATAAATTTTGTTTGTATGACATTTCCCTTCTCATATTATAAAGCATGATGCTATTTGAATTGTGATGTGCCTAGTTTTAATTCTTTGCAACCTATGAGATGTAGTTTTAAACCGGTATGTCTACTGCTTCACTCATTTTGGAAATCCATATTGATACATTCTTAATTTTGTAATCTTTTAGTACCTAAAGAAAATCTTAAAGATATGAAGACAGCAAGAGAGATGATGAGTTTACAGATGAGAAATTGAAGGAAACAAATTTCTATAGAACAAACATTGTGCTAGCGTTATTGCACCAGCAACTAGGCAATATCTCCATAAGATGTAATACATATAATTTTTTATCAGAACAAATTTAAGTCTGCATTTTGTTGCCAATTTTAACAACATTGCTAAAATGTTGCAAAACCACCTTGCAACATGTGGGTTCAGTCTACATTATTATTTTGTTAATTCTACAATGTGGTAACAAGTGGGATATGTCTTTAATGATTGAGTGAGTTCATTTAATCTAAAGCTTTATGCAAGATGTTTTCTAAGTAACCTTTCTTTATTATCTTGGTTAGTTCATTAATTTGAAGGATGATTCCAAGGTCAAACTCATTCCCAAAGAAAAAAATTTGTAGAAGGAAAATATGGTAACTTTAAATATAACGATGCAACATAGAGATGCCTTACCCTGCCAACAAAATCATTCACAGTGCAGTATGAAATATCTGCATTTGTTTTCACCAAAAGGAGAATGATGAAAACGGATTTTTAAGGATCGATGCAGTAGCAGAGTGTGAGGAATACAAATAATGTTTTAGGGTTTAGGGTTTAGTTTATCATTCACTGATCCTTTCACATTACAATCATAATAAATTGCTGGATTTAGCCCCATTTGTGCCTATGTCAGTAAATTGAACCAACTATTCAAATTCTAAATCCTTGAGAACCGCTAGACAGAACTAATGAATTGCCTGAGCTAGATTTTTAACTAATACACATAACCAATTACTATAGAGGTATAACAAAAGAGATGAAAATCAGTGTTTGTAGTAGTGTTTCTTATTGTAGACGTTCTTCTAGAGACTTCATATGTTTGTGAATCATTTAATCTAACAGAGTGATTGACTAGAATAACAATACATGTTTTTCTGTTTATTCTATTGGACTTCCATTGTATCCAAATAATTGCACTCTTCTTCATTGTGTGCTTAAATGATTTAGGATGAACTTCCTCCAACCATGCGATTGATGCATGTATGCCTAAATTATGTTATTTTCTTATATTATAAGGTTTGATTAGAAAGAAAACTTGGAATGCTGTAGGTATGGCAGATAATTAATACAATATTCCTACATCTTAGTATGAATTTTACAATTATCTGAGAGTCGCATCTACAATTAAAACACTCAAGGTATTTTTATGCACATATGATGAGATTTCTTTGTTTCAACAAATTATATATCCCTATATTAGCCTTCCCTTTGTTAATTCTGGGGTTTGTCAAGGACTATATAATTCATCAGGTGCTTGGCAATCTCTAATTTATGCTAATGCAAATCCATGGTATCTTGTACTATCCGAAGTTCTGAAAAAAATTACTACAAAATCTGCTGGATGATATCCATGAAGAACAAACTTTGATTTTCTTTAACTTTGATGGTAAGGTGATATCAATTATGTAGATTTGCAACATTTGGCATGATGCAGCTATTCCATTTGTGGAAGTTATTCAGCAGTTCAAAGCTTGGATGGTTCAACATGGCTTGCTGGGAAAATAGGTCAATCGGCGTCTTACTAAAGCTGCATTTGTAACTTGGTAAGTTGACTTCTGTGGATTGCTAATGATAAATTGAAAAAATAAATTTGATCTTCTTCACTCAAACTTTTCCAAAGCTTAATTGGATTTTATTTTGCCTGCTTACCACCAATCATTAGATATGTAAACATCAAAGTAGTTCTGGACATGATAGAATAGGGTTAAATGAGGAGGACAACATGTTAGCATATTATATTAAGTGATATTATATTAGCCGAAAGGTAGCCGAAAGATACACTAGGGTCTGTCTGTAATCATTTTATGCACTCAGGGATAGCACTCAGGGATCATCTTGTAATTGCATTTCTTGTAAACCCTAATCTTAATCTATAAATAGGGGGTGATATTCTATCATTCCCCAAGCTGGTTACCCAAGCTTCATGGTATCAGAGCTACACCTCTAGGGTTAGGGTTCAAAACGTACCTAGTTGGATCATCTGCTGGGTTGATCTCCTTCAGCCGTCATCTGCTTCATCTTCGTCCCTCCGCTCGTCTGCTTCGTCTTCATCTTCGTCTGCTCGTCTGCTTCGTCTGCTCGTCTGCTCGTCTGCTTCGTCTGCTCGTCTGCTCGTCGTCCTCATCTCCCTCGCCTTCCGTCATCGCCCTCGTCGTCCTCATCTCCCTCGCCTTCGTCACTCTGGTATCTCACACCCTTGATATATATATAAATATATGTATATATATGCTGATATATATTAATATAACCTGATATATATATTTATATATATAAATACATGTTTATATAAATAAATCAATATATATATATATATATATAAAAACAAAAAAAAAACAAAAAAAAAAACACAAAAACAAAAACAAAAAAAAAAAAAAAAAAAAGAAGAATGGTTTCTTAATTTTTTTTTTTGTGTTATGTCTTTATAGTAGTCATTGTGCCTGTTATCTCACTACCACCTTCCGGGTTTGTGATTATCACTAGTTTTGTTGCGGGTTCGGTAGTATTGTATCCATGACAGATTCCACCAGTGTGTCCCCTTCTTCTCAAACACCAAAGAGTGAGAGTCCCATTCTACCTACTACCATGACTGAGAACCCCAACCCTAGTCTGAAAATCACCACCTCTCTATTTAATGGTCAAAACTACCTAGCATGGTCTCAAAGTTTGACTTTGTTTTTGAAAAGCAGAGGAAAGATGGGGTATATTGATGGCAGGATACAGGCACCTAGTACCACTGACTCAGGTTATGACCAATGGGAGATTACCAACTCTTTGATTATGAGTTGGCTTATCCATTCGATGGTTCCAGAACTTGGTGAGGGCTACTTGTCTATGGAGACCGCCCAGGACATTTGGGAGGCTGTGGCTATTACCTATTCCCACAAAGGAAATTTTTCACAGGCATTTGAGTTGCGCCGCTCTATTGAGAGCTCACTTCAGGGGGAGCAAACTGTTCTTCAATACTTCACTTTCCTCACCAACTGCTGGAAACGCCTTGACCACCTGGAAGACTATAAGCCCGTTTGCCCTACTGATTCTATCGGGTACAAAAAGTTCATCGCACGGGAACGGGTCTTTAAATTTTTGGCCGGCTTAAATGTGGAATATGATCCAGTTAGGGGTCGAGTTTTGAGTATGGATACTCTTCCTTCACTTCAGGAGGCATTTGCCTATGTACAAAATGAGGAGAGTCGCCGGTCTGCCATGATGTCCCCTGTCTCTACTGACCGTTCCGCATTACTGTCTACTCCTCGAGATGGCCTCAGCCTGCCTCTTTCGTCTGCTAATAAGGAGTCTGTATTCTGTGATTACTGCAAGAAGCCGCGGCATACTCGTGAGACGTGTTGGAAGCTTCATGGGACTCCATCCGGGGGTCGAGGTGATCGGTCTGGTTCTCGAGGAGGTCAGTCAGGCCAATCTAGAGGACGTGGTTCATATTCCCGGGCTCATCAGTCAAGTACCGTTGATACCCTTGAGTCTAAATCTACTTCTGTTACCCCAACTTCTGATACTGAACTAGAGGATGCTTTGCGCCAATTGTTGGACCGCCGATCTTCTACTGCTCTCAGTACCGCTTCCTCGTCCTTTGCCCGCTCAGGTAACTTAGCATCTTCTCCTTGTGCTTTCCTGTGTCATACATCATTGCCTTGGATTATTGATTCTGGTGCCTCAGATCATATGTCTGGCTCCTCTGATCTTTTCTCTGTCTATAAGCCCTCTTCAGGTCAGGACAAAGTTAGGATTGCCGATGGTACTGTTTCTTCCATTTCTGGAAAAGGTTTAGTCCAAGTCACTCCTACCATACATCTATCTTCTGTTCTCCATGTTCCCAAGTTTTCTGTTAATCTGTTATCTTTAAGTCGTCTTACCCAAGATTTGAATTGTAGTGTGACGTTTTTTCATGATCATTGTCTTTTTCAGGACCTTGTCACGGGGAGGACGATTGGCAGTGGTAGTGCAGAAAATGGTCTCTACTTCCTAGATCAACCGGACAAACTTGCTTATTCTTCCACCACATCTTCTACTACCCCCGCTGATTTATGGCTGTGGCATCGGCGTCTTGGGCATCCCTCATTTCATTTACTTAAGCATTTATTTCCTTCTAGTTTTGCAAAACATCATGTGTCTGACTTTCTTTGTGAGTCTTGTCAACTTGGAAAACAACATAGAGCTTCTTTTGCTCCCAGTTTGAATAAAAGCTCCGTTCCTTTTTCATTAATACATTCTGATGTTTGGGGTCCCTCTCGTGTTCTGTCTGTGAAAGGTCATCGCTGGTTTGTTACATTTATTGATGATTTTTCTCGTGCTACTTGGGTGTATCTCATGAAAGATAAGAGTGAGGTTTTCTCTGTGTTTCGCACTTTTCATAAGATGATTTGTACTCAGTTTGGGGCCACTATCAAAATATTTCGTTCTGATAATGACGGGGAATACATAGATTCTGGGTTAGGACAATATTTCTCTACTCATGGCATTATCCATCAGACCTCTTGCACCAATACCCCTCAACAAAATGGGGTGGCCGAACGCAAGAATCGGCACCTTCTTGACATGGCTCGGTGTATGTGTTTTTTTATGAATGTACCTCGGCCCTATTGGGGTGACGCTGTTCTCACCGCTGCCCATCTTATTAATCGTCTCCCTACCCAGGTCTTGGACAAACAGGCTCCGCTTCATGTCCTCCTTGGTTCTCCGTCCTTGTTTTCTATTCCTCCCAAAATATTTGGTTGTGTCTGTTTTGTCCATAATCACTCTCCCTCTCGTGGTAAGTTGGACCCTCGCTCCCTCAAGTGTGTTTTCCTTGGTTACTCTCCTACTCAAAAGGGGTATAAATGTTACCACCCTTCTTCTCGTAAGTGGTTTGTGTCCATGGATGTCACTTTCTTTGAATCCCAGTCCTATTTCTTGTCCTCTCCGGTGTCACCGTCCTCATTTCCGGGGGAGCCTTGGTGTGAAGTGAGTCCTGTGCCTCCTATGGAGGAACCAGTTGTTCTTGCACCACCCTCTACTACTGTGCTTCTTATGGTGGAACCAGTTGTTCTTGAACCCCCCTCTTCTACTGGGACTCTAGAACCCACTGTCACCAAGAATACGGACGGGAATGTTTATGTCCGGGACATAGACAGAAAACAAGTTAACTGGATACACGGGACCGTTTCTACTACCCCACTGCCATCTCCTGCTTCTGATGAGAGTCGAGGTAACTTTGAATCTCTCGAGTCCATTGATCTTGATATTCCTATTGCCAAGAGGAAGGGTGTGAGATCTTGTACTCAACATCCTATCTCACAGTTTGTATCATACTCTCATTTGTCATCCTCATACAGAGCGTTTGTATCCAATATTTCCTCTGTTAGCATTCCTAACCATTTTTAGGGTGCTCTTGCTACCTCTGAATGGAAACTAGCCATGATTGAGGAAATGAAAGCACTTAGGAAGAATGGCACTTGGGAATTGACTGAGTTACCTCCGGGCAAACGACCAGTGGGATGTAAATGGGTATATACTGTGAAACACAAAGCAGATGGGTCTATTGAGCGTTACAAGGCAAGACTTGTGGCAAAAGGGTTTACTCAGACATATGGTATTGATTATCAGGAGACCTTCGCACCCGTGGCTAAAATGAATTCAGTCAGAATACTTCTCTCTCTAGCAGCTAATCTGGATTGGCCGCTTTATCAGTTTGATGTCAAGAATGCTTTTCTTCATGGTGACCTCGAAGAAGAAGTATATATGGACATCCCTCCGGGTTTTGAGGATCATCAAACAGAAGGCAAAGTATGCAAACTTCGAAAGTCATTATATGGTCTCAAACAGTCTCCAAGGGCTTGGTTTGAGAGATTTACTCAGGCTATGTTTAAATATGGCTTCAAACAAAGTCAGGCAGATCACACATTGTTTGTGAAACATTCCTCACACGGTAAGACTACAGCACTTATTGTTTATGTAGATGACATAGTTCTTACAGGCAATGATAGTGGGGAAATACCTCTGTTGAAGAAATATTTAGCTAAAGAGTTTGAAATCAAAGACTTGGGCAGCTTGAAGTATTTTCTGGGAATTGAAGTTGCTCGCTCTAAGGATGGGATATTTATCTCACAGAGAAAATATGTGCTTGACCTGTTGAAGGAAACTGGGATGCTTGGCTGCAAGGCATGTGCCACCCCCCTGGAACCCAATCAGAAATTAGGGGATGATGAAGGAGGAGAAGTTGTGGATAGGGGGAGCTATCAACGACTAGTGGGTAAGCTCATTTACCTATCTCACTCCCGTCCTGATATTGCTGTTGCTGTCAGTATAGTTAGTCAGTTTATGCATGCTCCTCATCAGATTCACCTTGAGGCTGTCATGAGAATCTTGAGGTATTTGAAGTCTGCTCCTGGTAAGGGTCTGTATTTTTCAAAGTATGATCATCTTCGTGTAGAAGCCTATACAGATACTGACTGGGCTGGGTCAGTATCTGATAGGAGATCAACTTCAGGGTATTGCACATTTGTTGGCGGCAACCTAGTTACTTGGAGGAGTAAGAAACAGAATGTGGTTGCCAGGTCAAGCGCAGAAGCTGAGTTTAGAGCTATGGCACAAGGTGTGTGTGAACTTTTATGGATCAAATTATTGTTGCGTGATCTAGGTATTGATCAAACGGACTCCATGAGGTTATACTGTGATAATACGGCCGCCATCAACATCGCTCACAATCCAGTTCAACATGACAGGACAAAACATGTTGAGATTGATCGCCACTTCATTAAGGAGAAACTCACTAGTGGTATCATTTGTACTCTCTTTGTCCAGTCTGGTGAACAACTTGCTGACATTCTCACCAAGGGGATTGGCACTAAACCATTTCATGACATATTAGTCAAGCTGGGCATGAGAGATATCTTCGCACCAGCTTGAGGGGGAGTGTTAGCATATTATATTAAGTGATATTATATTAGCCGAAAGGTAGCCGAAAGATACACTAGGGTCTGTCTGTAATCATTTTATGCACTCAGGGATAGCACTCAGGGATCATCTTGTAATTGCATTTCTTGTAAACCCTAATCTTAATCTATAAATAGGGGGTGATATTCTATCATTCCCCAAGCTGGTTACCCAAGCTTCACAACATACCCCCACTCATGATCTATTAAAGAGTGATTGTAGTGAAAGAATTGATCTGAATTAAAGCACTTAGTCTATGGCCATTGTAGGAATGATAGAATATGACTCTAATTGTTGTTATCGAATTGCTCCAATATGATGGATCAAGGGTTTGATAGGCGATATCTTTCTTATGCACCGCTTTATGAATGTAAATCTTATTGCTTTGTATTTAGGAGTGAAAAAATAAGATAAAAAATAAAATTATATGTAGCATTATTTTTACATTATGTAACATTGTGATACAATAATATGCTAAAACAACACAATCAACAATGCCGCGACCCCCAGTGATTATTAAATGATTATTTTTTATAAAGAACTAATCAGTTAATTGGGCTGATATAGTCGCTCCAATAACGGTACGTGAATAGAATTAAAATATATACGCCTGGTTTGGTTTGGTTTTGATAAATAAATTTTGGAGGAAATTTTAAAAAATTTTGTTTGGTTTAGTGATTTTAGAAAAAAAAATTCAAAATCACTTTTTCTCTCTTACACATCAATCAATCAATTTTTCTCTCTGATCTCTTATTCTCAATCACTTTTTCTCTCACTCACATCTACTCAATTATAACAAAATATCAATTCATTCCAAACTCCCATACTCCAAAACTATTTCCAAAATATATAACCAAACAAATTAAAAAAATTTCTAAACTCTCTCCCCAAAATATTTTTTAAAAATTTACCTCTCAAAACCAAACCAAACACACCCAAAATGTACACAAAAAAAAATGTATTGTGTCTAAAATTCAGTTTGAATGTCTAAAATAAATTTTAATCACATAATATATTTTAATATTTTTTTATGTATATTTTGTGTTTTAACTGGTCACCTCCATTTGAGAGGTAAGGATGTCAAACATTTTTTAAAAAATTGTTTAAAAATAGATTTGGTGAAAAAATAAATAAAAAGTAAAAAACACTCATTATTTTCAAATAATTTTTTATTTTTGGGAGTTGAAGTAATTTTTTTAAATTCAAAAAAAAAATAGTATTTATTTTTATCAAATTAATTTTTAATTTATTTATAATAAAATTTAAAATATATTTTAAAAACTCAACCAAAATAAAAGGTAGGTGTTAATCATATAGTTTAATTTTGATGATAACTAAAATATTATGAGATAAATTTTAATTTTTTAATATACTTTTTTTTACAATCATTTGACATAAAATATGAAAATAAAATTTGTTATTTTGATATAGATTGCACCGATTTAAAAATAACTGAATTTATTGTGTATCTTTTGAATACTTAATTTAATTCAAATTCTTTCCATATATTTTCTTATTCATTCTCTTCCTTTGATTGATTTGAAGTGTTTCTTGACAAGAATGATGCAAGTCCAATGGCTAATGAATTCAAATGGAAGAAACATAAAAAAAGAAATAGGGGTCTACCTAGAATCCATCCAACGGCTATATTTTTTCTATGGCTGTAAAAGAAACTTTGTAGAGAAAAAAAAAGACATGAAGTGAAGAAGAGAAAAATCTATTATATTGAAATATTCTTGTTTATTGTATTGTGCTTCATTAAGCTGTATTTTTTGTGAGAAAATTTTTTGAGAATTTGAGTAAAAATTGTAAAAGGGCTTTCCCACACTTCCTATTATTCTTGTAAAAGAGAATTTTTGTGAGTGATTTTTCGGAATAAAATTACTTAGGTTAGATGTGACTAGGCATCGGATTCTAAGTTAGCCGAAGTGATTGGATTTGGTCACTTGTTGTTGAGATTCACTAGCATCCGTGAAACTAGTGGTGTAATTACTATTTGAAGAATAGTGGAGAAATTTTCAAGGAGAATACTTGGGGAGAGGGCGTAAATTCGGCATGCCGAACTATTATAAATTGTTGTGTTTGATTTTCTTTCCCTATCTCTTTTATTTTTATATTGATTATTACTACTCTGTTATTTTATTTGTTGAAATTCAAATATTTTTATTACTATAATTAATATTGTAAAATTATTTGTAATAACCCAATTCTCCCATCTTAGGTTGCCTTTCTGAATAACAATAGTGATTACAAAGCAATTAATCATTACAAGAGACTGGTAAAACTGAAAAGTCAGACCTAACTTGAAGATCAAAATTGATCACATTCACATTATTGTGTTTTATATTTATCGACCACATTATTGAAGATCACATTCAAAATTGATCACATTATTGAAGATCAATTTTGATCACATTCAAAATCGATCATATTTATGGACCACCCACCTTACACTTTTCTTCCCCATTTCATTCTTTGCTATTTATAGATTTCAGAGATTTCCAATTTGTTCTGAAGATTTGAAGAGCTAGCCCACCTAAACAACATGATAAATAACATTAGTTGCATCCAATTAGCATCATTTTAAGAATGAATTCTACCATCTTGTTCGGAAAATTTAAGGATGAATTCTATAAAAATATAAGTGATGAAGTTGTTATAGAATATCAATATTTGTGTCAGGTTTTATTAAACCAAACATTCATGTGTCACTTAATCTATTATTTTGAATGAATAGTCACCATTATTAGGATGTAATTATCATATGACAAAAAAAAATTGTTGCATGGTGCTTTTTAAATTTGAAACGATAGGCATGTGTGTAAGTATATCATTCAAAGTAAGAAAGTGTGAAAATGGGTTTTAGCTTGTGGACTCAAGAGGCCCGTTTAATCATTGTAACAATGTTTCGCCGATAAAATAAGAAGATTTCATATTTATAAATGTGTGTAGTCAAGGTACACTTGTCATTCCATTGCTTTCACTTGTACATATTTTCCAATAAGGTGAATTGAAAAACTATAAAAGGGAAGATAAATATTTAATTAAAATCATTCTCAAACTTGAACTTAAGTTTCAAATAACTATTTTTACTTTGTTATTTCAATTTTGTCGTGACAAAGTTTTCAAATTCAATCTTAAAATTTATTTTTAAATTATTTCCTTTAAACGAATTGTATCAATTCCTCTCATTCCAAATTTATAAATCCAAAAACACAAACTTGGTCAACATTCAAAGTCAAGCCTGATCAATTAGGTTTGGACTCTGTGCTACTCAATCTTCTTGGTTAGTTTATGTACCCAAAACCGATGTTGCAGTAACTGAATTAAAGAAAACAGAACTTGTTTGGCATAAATGGAATTATCTAAATGGATTTTTCTAAGATCCCCAAATGAGAATAGGAATCATCTTATTTCTTATTTCTTTATTCTTTCTTTCTTTCTTATTTTATTTTTTATTTTTTATTTTTTAAATGTTGCTTTGATTTGCTTGACCTTCATATTATTCTCCCAGCATCCACCCCCATAAAATGGAGGGGAGAGAGATTTTAATAAGCAATTTGGGAACCACGTGTACGGTTGTGATAAATCCTAAATTGTTGTGTTAGATGCGACTCAATAAAAAAATAAAAAAGGATGTGGAGGCTATTGGTTAATCTCATCTCATAACATGTGATCTGCAATGGTCCCCACTGCAAGATATCAATTTCTGTGTTTCTTTTTTTTTTTTTGGGCAACTTGTGAGGTTTCACTTTATCTATATTCCCTAACAATTGTTCAACCCCACATTTGACAATGTAAATTGACAGAAATAACCTTTCACAAGATCCATTCTCAAAAAATTCAAATGGGAATTTAACCAGATGATCATATACAGGATTCAAAATCAAGATTTAAGAAGAGGGAACCAAAGATAAGAGAGATTAATTTGGTCACCAAACTTCAACATGGTTCAATTCAAGGTTGTGCAACATCATCAGTCACAAGCAGAGTAGAAAAGGCTAAAACTTGCTCCCCAATTAAAATAAAATCCAAGCATGATACAACAAGTGCGCGTGGTCTCACTATCATCAACACATGTAGGCCATTTCAAAATCTCAGCTCAAAATTCATCATAATTGCCTATGTTCGTGAGAACCTCAGTTTGGCTGAGATCTACATACAGCTATGTATAGTTTAAAAGGTTTAAAACAATACTACACGGATAAATCAAACCACCACACATTTGAAATGAGAAAACACAAAATGACCAAGGATATGAACATAAAGTCGGTTTGATCAAACTGAACAGTACGTATCTCATTCCTGCTGAATGAGCATAACCACCATACAAAGAGTTCATTAACAAAATAACTGGAATTCTGGCAACTTTGAATGATGGACAGACTTTTTAAGCAATTCAAGTAGTACCTCAAGTGCCAAGATTTGGTGCAAAAGTAGCCACAGGTAAGCCATGAGAATATCTCCACTGCCCACAAGCTGTGCATTTCTCTACCTTCACGCTGTTTTCCAGGGTACAGAATTTACATGACCAGATTTTGTACTTGTTTTCTACAGCTTTGGGCTTTTGGGTGCTGCAAAGCTCACATACAGGAGCCAGAGGCTGCAACAAACCACCATCATTCCAATGACAAAATCAAAGTGAGTCCAGGGAACACAGAAAATATGTATATGGCAATTCCCTAGTACAAATTTTATGCAGCATGGTAGAAGCACTTCAATCCAGAAATGTAATCTATATTCGAAGAGGTAGACACCTGTGTTACATGGATTCTTCTAAATGGTTGAAGTACATGTGTCAAATACCTACACTTGGATAAAGGTATGAGACAAGCATCTAACATGTCTACTTGATCATGCACCATCAAACATAGGTTGACGCTCAAAATTTTCATAACTGTCGGCTAGCATCCAGCTAAGCAAAGCATAGCATATTCTCTTTATTCATAAATCTTGCAAGTTACCACTAATGATAATTAATAATCCTATTCAACCAGTAACAAACTAATAGTATAAAACAAAAGCATGGCAGTATAGAACCCCTCTTTATTCAGAAAATATGCGATAGCAGAGTGCATGTGCAAACAAATAATGCAGTTGAATGCATTAAATATCTTTTGCAAAAAACACTTACTGGATTCAACAAGGTGCAAGATACACACTCCCACATTGTGGATTCTTCTGTATTGTGTGTTGCAGCATGATTAAGCATGGTTCCAGAAGTAGAAGCATCTGTGGATAAATCAACAAAACTGGATTTTGGATGACCATTAAATGACTGAGATAATGAATTGTTTTCACGACTTCTTTTTCGTGCTGTTGCATCTGCAGCTTGTGCATCAAAACCATTTTGAAGGCTCGAGTTTCCAGCACTATGCCCCACATAAACAGTCTTCTCCGAGATATCAGAATTAATTTCACATTCCCCAGATACTTCACAAGACTGGGAGCCACACCATATGTCATCCTGTAATCTCCTTTCTGCAGCCATTGCAGCAGCTTGTATTGGACTAAGTGCAACCATTATTGAGCTATCACCACCAAGGCGTTTAGGCCCAGATGGTAGGAGAGACCCCAAACGTGCTCTCTTTTCTGCAGCAGCTACTGCCGTTTGACGCAGAGCAGGAAGAGGAGGTGCACGGGAGAAACCACCCAAACGCCTCCCGGGAAGATCAAATCCCTCTGCACTACCAGTTATGCCCTTGTTCATTAGGTCCTCACACTCCTGTACGTGCCAGTTATATATAACCAAGAAAACAATAAGGCAATAAAGTCAGTAATCCTCTACATTACTAATTCTTTATCTAAACCATTCCTGAAAAAATTAAATAAAAACTAGGGTTGGGGATGCTAAATAATATAATCGGATATATTCAGATAAGACATCCCAACATCAACAGCATTAAGACAACCTTAAATTACACAGAGTATAAAGATTGCACATCACGAAACAAAACTTAAACAAACAAAAGATACACTATAAACTATGCTATCATGCTAAATTACACTGCCTTGCCAATAAATTAAAATTTTTAAAAATTTCAGAACTCATAGAGAGGGAAGATGTTGAAACCCCAAAAATAAAGATTTTGACCAAGTAGTGTAAGTCAAAATCACACATCATCTCCACGTCAATATCTACAAAGGACATGGTGCCGCATGTCACCTGGTGAGGTAACATGTGGACCAATGGCATATTTCCACATACTCCCCTTTGGGGTCAAGGAATGCCAGTCGAGGATAGGGCACACTGTGCCATGACCTTGAGAATAGGCACTCAAGGACAAGGATTCAAATCATTCAAACCACCCCCTTGGCTTGGCTGAGGATCCTCCACTCACCAATGGCATGCTCGATACCAAATGGAAGTACATTTATAAGCCACTATTAGTAATGTCATCAAGATTACATCTTCACAGGGAGTACTTTATGTCACATTTTCAAGTAATAAATTTGTCAAAATACAAGAGAGATGACCATCGCCATTATCTCAAGCCTTGTGATCCAAGTTTTAGGAAGAAACGGGCAAGACAAAGCCCATATTGTTGGAGATAATATCCCTCCCAAGGGCATAAAAGACCAAAATATTTCCACAGGTGAGGATGATGGTTTCTTTATATATGCTAGCTTAAGTTAAAATAAGAATTCTCAAATAAATAAATAAATAACAATTCTTGACAGATAAAAAAGTAGAGTTCCCATTTTGCTCCCTTTCTTGCCAAGAAAACATTCAATTCTTCAATAAACTTTAAAATGCTTCAATTGGTGCACACAAGAATATAAATTAAGAAGGTTGTGCTAATTCCAAAGCAACAACACCTGCTGTCAAATCAATTTGACACTATTGCTTTGGCAAATCATTCTGACAGTCACAGATTACTCTGAAGCTAGCGACAAAAAATAAATTAAAAAGAAACCTTTCTGATTTCGTCCCAGAGATTATAGAAACTGGCATTGTGAGGACCGTGCACGTTGTGGCAAAGTTCGTGCAGCATTGTGTCAAGAATCTGATCAAAAGGGAAGAAATCCCAATCCCTGTTTGGCCTTCGAAGCCTAAGCTTTACATGCACACCACCACCTACATTCAACCCCAGAAGAGATGGATTGTTCGGACTGCATATTAATTATATTTGGTTAGTTTGATATTGTGAATGAACCCGTATCAGTATAAATAAATGAAAATCAACACATATTTAACTTGAACTCGATTTAAGACCAATCAGTAAGGACAAGTAAGAGAAAATTTACAAAGTTTGTGATGTCAGATATGAAAGAAAAAGAATTAGTAACTACACCAATGAATATGATTGGACATAATAACGAAACACCAAAAATTTATTTACATTAGGCTGTGTTCGATTGGAGGATTTGGGAAAGGATTTAAAAAGGAAAAGAGAAAAATTAAGTGAAATGTGAATAAAATATACCTACATTTCACCTCATTTCACACATTTTTTTCTTTTTCGTTTCCAAATCCCTCCCTAAATTCCCCAACCAAACACAACCTTAAGGTACTTTGAGAAGTGATGTGATTAACAATTAGCACAAAGGTTTGCTTTAATCAGAAGGCAATATGAGAATTTGCATACGCAATCATATGCAGTTGATTCTATCATTGACAATCAGTTTACACCTTACCACATAGTAGTATCCTTGTCCATTATATTAATGCTTCATTTTATTGTCTTAAATGGAAGATCCAAAATCTTCAATTTTTTTCCCCTGGTAACCAAACAGAAGTCCCTTTTTTTTTCTCCTCTCTTCATTCAAATAGAACTAAAAACAGAGCAAGAAATCTAGAGTAACAACTCCGATATGATCGTTTAATAAGAAAATCAGATTACTACCCATAATTTAGTTTTGATGGGGGTGTGGGTGCCTCTTGTTTCAACTACTAATATAATTTGATATGTCTGACAGTAAAATGTGCAGCCTATAATGTGGCCAAGTACACTGTGCAAGAAGATGACTACGAATTGTAGCTTGAATTTCACTTGTGTGGCACAGACGTGGCTTTATAAATGATAATGGCGTTTGTGACACCCTTTGCTCCTTAGTTCAAGCAATGTCTTCTCTTCTGGCAGAAAACTATATTGGTGTTATCTTATTTGAACCATGCTAGTGTCAAGATGATCACTTTTCTTGACCATCAAATGATCAGATTATTATCCTAAATTCCCAATGCCTCTTTTTGGCATACTTCTCAATCCCACCCAAAGAATAAAATAAAATAAAATAAATCTTACTTTTTTTGAAAAGACAAACAGATATAAACAAAACAAACAAAAAAGCAGTAGGCTACAAATAAATCCCAAATTTTTGCTTTTTATTTTTTGTATTTTCCTCGTTTGCTATGCTCCTACTACTATTTCACGCTGATCAAACATAACAAGTATAAAAGTAGCTTAGGAGATCAATAAACGAATTCCTACAGTTTCTCGGCAACCAAACAGAAGAATAAGAGAAGAAAAAACTTCACCAGAATTCGGAAAGAAGCTTAACTCTCCAATTGTGTTTACGCATGATGGGTTGAACCTGTTTCGCGACTCTCTCTAGGATCTTCCTAGCCTCATCTTCTCCAACCTTCTTGAGGGGTTTGATTTCCCAAACCTTGTTGAGATCGCCCAGATTCATTTTTATTTTTATTTTTTTCTGAAGCAAATTATCAAACCAAAACCCTAGACTGAAAGTTTCTTCAAAACCCTAGTGATTTCAATCGGAAAAACAAGCGAATAAATTAACTTGCAGTCGATAAAATTCAGATATTCATTTGTGCCGTCTAGAAAACATCGAATTCTGGGCGAAATCGAAAAGTGGTGTTTGGAACTTGGCGGGATTTCAATTGTCAAAACCAATGTTGTGGCTGTGGAATCCGGATAACGAATCGGGATTGGTGAATAAATCGGGGGTAAAAAATTAGTAAAAGAAAAGAAAGACCGCTTACTGTTGTTGATTGATGGCGAATTAAAATTAAATTGTAATGTCATATTTATTTTTAAAATGCATTAACACTGTATTTGGATTGAGTATTTTGTAGAAAAATAAAAAAAATTGAAAAAATATGTATTTTTTTTATTTGTTTGAATAATTAAGTTGAGAGAAATAGAAAGAAATCCATTTATCTTATAACTTTCATTTTCAATCTTTCTAAAAATTGAGAGATTTTGAGAGAAAATAAACTAACAAATTTTTATATTTTTATAATATTAATTTTGTCCCTATAAAATCAAACGAAATAAAATGATTGACAAAATATAAAAATGTTATTTTGATAATATAACACAAAACAGTAACTTTTATTTTCTCTTATAAAATCTAACCAAATAATAAAGAGATAAATCATTTTTTCTTTTATTTCTTACTTATTCAAACAAAAATGAGAAAAATCACAATCATTTCATTTCTTTTTTCTTTTCTCTTATAACTTAGAGCATCTCTAACGATGAACTATTTTTTCCATCAAATCTGAGGGGAAAAAAGGTGATTTCCTCAATCTGATACGAGGTATTCCAATGGTTGTACTGTAACTTACATTAAAAGACTGGAGATATCCGATGGGACAATCGGCCGATCGACTCGTTAAGCGACTAAAAATTTTTTCCCTCTCTAAACTACACTTTTTGAAACACTTGAACTCATTTTCTTCCCCCAATAAACAATGGATGTCCACACCCACAAGCACAAGCACAATTACCACAAGCAACAACCAAAATTACCCTGCTCAACACAAGAGATTTTTGAGTTCCAGACCTTAAAATCGTCGAAAAAGGCTCTCATAATCTCTTTCCCGATATGTCCTCACCCAACTAGAAAAAATTTCCAATTGTAGACGATTAACCCCAATTATTTCCAACCCACCATTGATGTCTGCAATAAAAGCCCAAATATTAACAAACCCCACAAACGATCTTATCGGAAAAAAAAAACTCCAATTTTACACTTGAAACCTCAATGAAATGCCAAATAGCTCAAACCCACTAAGCAAATCATTAAAAAAAAATACCAAAAAAAGCTATTGATATCATCAACAAAACCCTACATTTGCCCAAAAAAACCTTTAAAATCAATTAATTCCTTCAATTAAAACCAAAAACACCAAATTCAATCAAGGCACAAAAGAACAAAAACAAATAAAGAAGATAATCTAAAAACAAGGTTTAAAGATAATTTGTAACCTTTAAAATCAATTAATTCTTGCAATTAAAACCAAAAACACCAAATTCAATCAAGGCACAGAAGAACAAAAACAAATAAAGAAGATAATCTAAGAACAAAGTTCAAAGATAATTTGTAACTGCCGGCGAAGCTAATCAGAAGCAATTAATGACGTAGAGAGAGAGAGAGAATTAGGTAAGAAAAAAGTTTTATGACGAAACCCTTTGTATGTATGTATGTATGTATTTGTGTATGTGTTTAATAATATATGTGTATGCAAGAGACGACCTGTGAGACGACCTATGGGATAACCGATGAGACGTCCAGCCGGTTGTCCGGTGGGACCCACCTCCAACGTAAACACACAGTATTTTGGTGAAATTTGCTCAGCTTCTCAGTTTGGTGAAATTTTTGGACAGTTCTCATTTTTGATGAAACCATTGGAGCAAAAAAAGTTATTTTTTTCACCAAATTCAAATTTGGTGATGATATTGCTTAACCGTTGGAGATGGTCTTAAGTAATCTTCTTCTTCTTCTTCTTCTTTTTTTTTTTTTTTTTTTTTTTTTCATAGGTTCCCAAACATAGTGCAAAAGTATAAGAGCTCATTGGGGATGTTGGTTAATTTTTTAATTTTTTGATTATTTTAATTTGGAATTAAAAAGTTTTATTTTGAATAAATTTTTTGACTATTTTAACTTTTATGAGAAAAAATTATGATTCAAATGTAATATTTTTTAAATTTAGGACTAAAAAATTTATTTATTTTTGACTATTTTAATGCCAATTCCAACCTATCTTCCCAAACAATGACTAGTTTTGGTGTATACTCACTTTAATAATGTATATATATTATAATTTTAAAATATACACCTATATATATTTTTAGTAATAAAAAAATTAAATTTGTTTCCAAAGCTTTTACATTTCAATTTGACTAGAAGGATTTTTTTTTTTTTTTAATTTTATTGGATTTTGTTCATTTTTTTTTTTTTTTTAAAATCTTTGTGGTTCTCTACTTTAGTAAAATTTAAAAGTGAAAAGTTTAATTTTTTAAGAAAATTCATGATAAAGATTTTTTAAAATGTAAATAAAAATAATTATCAAATCCAACCTTAATATTTAAAAAATTATAATAAATATAGTAAATAAAATATTTTGCAAAATTATACATTTTGCATATATTAACATAGACTCCGTTTGGCAAGAGCTAAACGGGGTTTTTTTGGCTATTTTAGCCACAAAAAATAAAATAAGCTATTTTAGCCACAAAAAACAAAACATCACATCCAACCCATAATCATTACATTCTTCTCTCACAAAAAAAATCAAAAAAGTCAAAAAGCCAAAAAGCCCTTCCAAAACCAAACTTTTTAGCCCAAGCTAAAATAGCCAAAAAAGTCAAAAAGCCAACCCACTTCCCAAACAGAGGCTAATGATGTAATGGGTAAAGTTTTGGGAGAACCATTATGATAGTTTGTTTGGCTTCTCCGTAAAAATTGTTTGAGCATATATTAAAAAAGTTAGTAACTTTTAGTTTAAAAATAAAATAAATAATTAAAATATCACTAAATTTATTTATCATCAATTAAAAAAATTAAATATCACATTAATTTTTGACTTTAAAAAAAATTTAATAACTTTTCAAACACAACAACTAAAAATTTAACCAAAAAAACCCTAACACCTACTTTCATTTTAATTTGACTTTTTGCATAGAAAATTCTTGACAATGAACCAGGGCCATGGCGCCTCCATTGCTTTGCTGGGAAAATAAGCCCAAACCAACCTCAACAGGCCAAAATTATCTAGGCCCATTGTTCGGGCAGCCCAAACTTGCAACCCGCAGTGTCCTTTTTCAAGCCAACAACTTGGCACAAACGATTGGACCAATGGGACGGGACTCTCTCTCTCTCTCTCTTTCTCTCTCGTCTCGGCTTCTTCCTCTCCCTTTCTTTCTTCCCTAGTCCAGTTCCATACTGAACAGTCCTTAACCTGATACATATAATAATATACAAAAGCTAAATCGATTTCTCAAGCCATCAGTTCAAGTTCGTAAACTCGCAGAAGAATCATTTGGTTATTCATGGTGTTGATTTCCAAAATACTACACTGTATCTGTATGTATGATTTGATTGGATTGGATTGGATTGGATTGGATTTGAATTGAATTGAATTGAATAGAGCTTCAAAGAATGGCGGGGATAGCCATAGTCTTAGATCTACTGAGGAAAAATCCAAGCTGGAGTGGCCAAACCCTACACTCGTACGCTTTATTCTCTGCCTCACTCGCTGCTTCCACTGCCGCCGCTTCTGTTGCTGCCTCTACCCCCTTTGCTTCTAGGGCTTTATTCGGGTACTCTCTCTCTCTCTCTCTACACATATATGCATTGGTATTGTTATTGGCAATTTCTTATACTACAAATCAAGATAGATATAGGTACAAATTAGGCGGATTTATAACCCAAGAGTCGAATTCAAATCATCATGATGATGAGATAGCTGAGATTCATTATATGTTTAAGATAGAACAACTACAACAAAACCTTGATTGAACAGTACATATACAACTAATATCATAAAACTGTAGCATACAAAGTACAAGAGCAGTGTGTAACAGAGATATTGAAAGCAGAAAAGTATTTACATATTTTCTTTTTTTCTTTTTTCTTTTTTCTTTTTTCTTTTTTCTTTTTCTTTAGATTTAACGCCTTTAGATTGCTACAAAAGTTGTGCAATAATATAATTTTAGACAATAAAATAAAATTTATTAAATAGAATTTTTTAGAAAGCTTATTAGAAATAAAACTTATTAAATTACAATCATAATATTAACAAATTTTGTAACCCAAAATTTCATAATAAGGTTTTTAATGCCTTTTTCTGTAAGTTGTCCTGTCCCTGGACCAAACAAGCAATCATTTATTTATTTACTTGTTTTTGATAAGTAACTAACTTTATCAAACAAAGCACTTCAAAGTGCAATACTTTACACAGGGAACAAGCACTATACCTTGACAAACTAAAGTTCTTTTGTAAAATCAACAAAAGCAAAAATTGTATTGCAAAACTTCCCCATCAACCAAAATTGGAGAGAATACATAGAAGATTTCTCTCTCTTTCTCTCTAGTTAGACCTCATCAAACACTGAGGCGCAGCCTTCCAAGCTTTATTCACCTTCTTGAATAGATATTGTTGTTTTCAAATTAAAAAGTAGAGAACTGAATGAGATTTGGGTCATGATGTATCTCATGCGTTATAGTATGTAATCCATATATCGTGAATTGAAATGGCCTTGTATCGAATCGCGAATCGAATCGAATTGAATCGTAAATCGTAAAGATTCGGTCACTTTTTTTAAATTACTTAAAAACATATATCTATATATTTAGATGCTTAAATATATCTTATAAATATGAAATATTTAGACTTAAATTAATGAAAATATTATTTTGAATGATAATCAAGTAGTTTAATAGGTAAGAAGTTAACAAAAGTTTCTATGTAAGATCACCATCATACATTTTTTTCTTTTTTAGATATTTCTCATCAACCATTCTTAATAAAGATAATAACCAAATAGACAAACTATCAATTTTCAAAGTAACAATAATTAATAATGATATTGATATTTGAACAATAAACATACATACTTTTCCAAGTTACAGTGAGCAAATAATAAGAAAGAATTATTTAGAATATTTTATTTTAAAATGTAAAACATTTTAAAAGGTATAACTGACCCCAAACATGTAATATTCAATTTAATAAAATAACAATAGATAATTCATAGTGTAATTTTAATCTTAAACATCTTTAGAAGATATATTATTATTTTTTAAAGGGAAAAAAATTGAGAACAAAGGTTAACAATATGTTGGGTCTGACTGAATCTGATTGGATCCTATTAAAAACTCTATGATCACTAAAATAACAAAAAATCATGTATATATGTTGCTTATTTTAGTATTAAATGCAATTAGAAGTTGTATTATGTTATTTTCACTAAAAAGATGGAGAAAAAAAAATCGAAAATATGTCGGACATAATAATTTCAAAATTTGCATGAATCGTAAAAGAGTGAATCGAATCGTGAATTGATTATGAATTGTGCGATTCACTTCCAAAATAGATTTATCCATAGATTCGTATCGATTTTGCAAAAATTGTGAATCAAATCGCAAATCGCAAATCGCAAGATTCTGATAACAAAGATGTAATCATCAAAATTTCATTGCGGAGATAATTTGTTTACTTACGCTGTGTTTGGTTAGAGGATTTGAGATGAGATTTAGAAAAGGAAAGGGAAAACGTATGTAAAATTAGGTATATTTTATTCATATTTCACTTACATTTTTTCTTTTTCTTTCCCAATTCGTTCCCCTAAATCCCCTAAGCAAATACAGCGTTAATAAAATTTGATTTTAATAATATTTTCATTAGTTAATTTTTTTTTCTCACTATTTGATTCGCCTGATTTAGAAACTGAAATGGTATTTTAAGTAATAGTCTCAAATTGCAGACAGTTTGTGAACTAGAGGCATTGTGAACTGAAACGCTTGATCTTTTTTTTTTTTTGTTGTTGGTTCTTTGAAGTAGTTTTGATATAATTTTGGTCTCTCTGCTTTAGATTGATGCCATTTGGCAATATGCTGTAGGATTGAGTTTGACATATAAACAAAACTGATACAAGAAAGAGATTGAATTTGGCATAACTGATACAAGGATATAAGAAACACGTGTAATGTGGTTATTCCTCCTCTAGTATGCTACACATATATTACTTGTACTGTGTCTCCTATTCATATATGATATATCAACTCACAGTGTTCATGATACAGCAATTTTGGAAGATCAATTGCATATTGTGAGGCCGGCGTAGCATCTACTGATGAGGATTACATTTCCAGCATAAGAAATGTGTCTGGAAATATTTTCCAGCTTGATTCTCTGCAATACAGTACCAAGGAGTACAGAATTGAACTAAAGCCTATATTCTCAGCTTTTGGATTGAAACCTCTCGCAATGACATCATTGAGATCTTTCTTATTATTTTATTTGCCTCTTTTGGAGCCTCGTTCAAATGTAGAAGAGGATGATGATGACTTCCCACAAGATACTCCAGAAGAGCACCGTGTAGATTTGGTTGTCCCTTTCAAGAAATCAGTAAAGCAAATCATTCGTGAGGTGAGTTTACCCAATTTCTCCATCTTTCCTTTGCCCCCTCTGCATTTATGATCTTTAGTCAAGCTTTACTATGTTGGTGGAATTAGTGGCAACTTGGCTGATTCTTGATTTTTAGGAGTAGCTACAAGAGTCTTATATGTATGCAGTTTCAGAGATTTGATACCAAATTCAATCAAGTGAGGTTTGGTCTTATTAGCTACATAGTGAAGATCTTGGCCTGGATGAATTAGTTGATTCCTTGATTAAAGTGCAATAATTTGATTATCTAGTCTCTTGCCTAAATAATTTTGTATCTGAAAAGTGGTAAAATGATTTTAAATTTGTAGTTTGTGTTGAAATTCATGATTTAACATGGGCCACTGAAACTGAATACTACTTTTGTCATCCGATAGTGGCGGTGTTTGGGAAGTTTGTTTTTTGGTTTTTTTTTCACTAAAAGACAAATTGGTTACAAAACTAAAAAAACAAATCCAAACAAAATATCATATAAAACCCCATAATCATTTCATTTTTTCTCTCACAAACATCTCATCCAACCACAAAAAACCCAACTATCTTCTCAAATACAAAAAAAATTTTCTCCAATAATATTCTACAACTAAAAAAACCCACTTCCCAAACACCCACAGTATAAATTGAGAGAGGAACATATGCATCAAGTTAATAATAGATGTCAATTTTCCTTGGCAATTTATATTTGAAAACTAATTATGTTTTCAAGTTTGAACTATGATTTTTTTTTTTTTTTTTTGGTGATTATTATCCCTGTGCATTCTTTTACAGGGAAAATTGTACTAATGTATAGTCTTTTGATTCAGTGAAAGTAAGGAGTGTATTTTTTTATTTGATTTTGGTCTAGGAATAATGCGATTAATCAACAATATTGTTCATCAAAAATTTTAATTTTTAAATTTGATAATTTTAATCGCTGGGGAAACTTGCTGTACAGTAGACATGGAGGAAAATGATACAAATTAGATCCACACATCCTCGGAATTACTAAGATCAAATTTTGTGAAATAGCTAAACTGAGTTATTAAAGATTACAGTTGTCCTATGCTTAACCATGTGTAGTAACACCAAAATGTAATTTGAATGACTTACTTCAACCCTCTATAGACTATAAAGAAATTATAGGATCTCATTTTCTCATCTTTAACTTGAGAGTGAAATTACAAATCTGAAATGTCAGTTTTCAGTTGAATCAGAGAGCCTGAAGAACTAAGGTTGTGTTTGGTAGAGTTTTGTAATTATGATTTGAGAGTATGAATTGTATTTTGAGTTTGTGGGGTTTGGAATTATGATTTGAGTGTAGAAAATTTGTTTGGTAAAGAGTTTTGATTGCCTATTTGAGAAAACAATGATCACTCAATGCATCATTGGTTCGCTTAAATGTGACAATGTATTGATGTGCATTTTCACAGGATGCGAAAATCAAGCTATAGCTGTCCTTGGAGATCAATACTGATTGATTTACTGTGTGTAAACAATTTAAATTAAATTTTGATGTCTTCACACTATGGTCTAGTTTATTGATCCAGTCCTTTTTATGGTTACTTCTTGTTATGCTAGTGCAGTCTAACTTACTATTCTGTTTGGAGAATCCATCAGATTACCCAATACGTTAACAGCCATGCATGTGTAGCCCTATGTATGAGTTGTTCAAATTATTCTAGACAGATGTAATAAAATCATCATAGCTCATTAGCTTGTAATAATGCTTGATTGAGTATTTATCATATAATGTTTGTTAACTTCCATGTCATATAAGTGTGATGATCTATGAAGTATAGGCACTCCAAAAATTTTGCCGTAAGTACCGGGTACTTACCGAGTGTGGGTACGTATACCGGTACGGCTGCACGCACCGTACCGAGTATGCCGTATATGGCTGAGTATGCCATGAGTACGCGGTGGGTACGCTGTATATGGTTGGGTACGCGGTGGATACTCAATGGGTGCGGGGTGGGTACTCCGTGGGTGCTCCACAATAGTGTCTTTTTTTGTTTTGTTTTTTCAAAAGTTGGAATTTGATGCAAGTCTATGGCCTTATTTCTCTTTAATCATCTTCAAAAAATTTATATAATTTGGAGCCACCAACTCTTTACATGGTTATTGAGTAATTTTGCCCTCTTCCACTTATTGTTGTATAGTATTGTATTTGTATTGTTGAATATTGATTTATTTTGGGTTTTATAATTTCTCTTTATAACTATTGTTTTGAACTTTGATTTGTATGTGGGATGTTTAGTTAGAAATTTAAAAAATAAATAAATAAATAAATATTTGACGTACCCTAGCCGTACCCATATTTGACTTTTTTTAGATTTTAGTGTATCGCCGTACCCATATTGTACCTGTACTTGTATCCGTACCGACACCTGTGCTTCATAGGTGATGATACACAATATCAACCAGGCAGCAGAAATTCCGATTGAAGTATAAAAGTCTTGGTCATGGGTCAGGGCATATAATTTGCATACATGCAAGGATCTGGTTCTGGCTGTACCTTGCAGTACAAAAGTTATCTACTCAATTATTCTTCTCTGTTGGGAAAAATTAATGCACGAAATACATGTCACCTTTTCTATTTACTTGCAACATGGTAACAACATTTTGCTAAGTATTCAGTGTGTTTGGTTTTAATTTTCTGGATTCAATTTTTTGAAAATTGAGTTTTTTATTTTTCTTATTTTTTTGTTTTTAGTGAATATTTTTAAAATTTTAAGCAAATTTTTTTTTTTTAGATGCACTGTACTTAAATATATCTAAAAAATAAAATATTTATTAAAAAAGATTTTAAAAAATCAATAAATACACAAGAATACGAAAAATGTACTGAATTCTTTTTCTTTTTCTTTTTTGTATTTTTGGTATTTGGTGAATTTTCTGAATTTTTTTCACAAATATTATACTTTTTAAATGTATTTATGTTAGGTGTATCTAAAAATTAAAAAAATTACTTAGAATATTAAAAAAATTCAGTAAAAATAAAAAAAAATGGAAAATAAAAAATTTCAATTTTCTAAAAAGTGAATCTTGAAAATTCAAACCAACCAAGCAGATTGCTTTGCAGTTGTGTTCTAGTTATTCTCACTCTAGTTTTGTGAAGTAAGCTGACTGTAACAGCATGCACCAGGCATGTCAACTTGAATACGCTGTTAAACTCATCCTTGACTAATGCAAAAGGATAGAGGCTCAACTTTTCCTTGTTGACCTTTTGTTTAATACTATTGTGGTTGGATATTCACTTTGTACCTCTTTCAATTCTCCCTACAGTTTACTGCGTCATTATCTATGTCGTTTTCATTTTTATGTGTTTGATACTTTTTCTAAGCCCACAATATGTTTTGTGGAGTACCAAAAAAATTATATAAAGTCCATGAAAAATCTTCTTCAGTTATCACTTTCCTGTTGCCTCTGAAACAGTTTTGCATTCAGCCATCCTGCGAGCAATTCTATCTTTAGTAAATCCTGTGGTCATCAACATGAATTATCTTATTTGACAGAAGTCACCACATCAATCAACTTGCAATACACTGGGGTTTTGTCACACTTTTTAAAATTCATTCTTATTAGAGCTCTGCAATTGCATATTTTTACATTTTTTTTATAATAATATTTTGATTTCTGTTACGGCATTAGACTTAGCTGCTGGCTCCATTTTATTGCTTTATGGAGAATCATCTTTGGAAATTCCTCATGCTATGTCTTTTTGTTAGTTGAACATTGTTGTTTAAGAGTTCAGGGCCAGTCGCTGAATTATTTTTGTATTGTGTCTCAGACCACTGTTGTAACTACTAGACGGGTTCTGGAAAGACTTGCCGTCCATTATGTTTCACATAGGATGGCATGGAAACTTCTTAAAGGTACTTGCTTTTCATGACGTTATAAAAGTGGCTAATGTTGACGATTTCTGTAATTTCACATTTGTATTGCTTTTGGTTAAACATTTTTGAGCGAACTAATTGTTACAATAAATTTTTACAGATGTTCCCAGATCAGCTGCGCGCAAGGCCGGAAGGGGGGTGCCAACTCTAGTTTACTTCTTCAGTGTTAGCAAAACGACTTTCAGAGGTCCAAACATCTCTCTATATTCAATTTTCAACATTCAATTCAGTCGGTTGTGCTTTAGTCTCACTGTTTAATAACCTGTTATTATGTCTAAGCAGGACATCTTCTTGGAGTTGCAGCGTCATGGCTTGTCCAAGTTGGCATTGACATTTACCGGTATTTCACTGAAATTTTTAAAGCAGAGAATGATAAAGTTGTTAGAGCAGAAAAAACTCGAGTTCTTGGCAAGAAGGTTTCTTGTACTACTGCCAGGTGTGGTGCAGCACTGGTTTTTGCTTCTGTTGGAGCAGGGATTGGTGCAACCCTACTTCCCCCTTCCACTGGTCAGTGGATTGGTAAGCACATCGCCCCATTGCTTAATCAAAAATTTCAATGTCCGTGAAACATCAAACTTAAATTTGCATTGAAATTGTCTTCGATAATTTATTGATTTCTAAATTTATGCATTTTGCAGGCTGTGTTCTTGGAGATTTCGCCGGGCCTGTGATTTTATCATTTTGTTGGGAGAAAGTTTTTCATGCGGAGAACTAATTCTGCTCGAAATAATCTTGACTCGACTGATTCTGAAGAGAGAGAGAGAGAGAGGATGAAGAAGAAGCACAACATAGCATTGGTAGCCATGTAATCACTGATGAATCTGTTTAATATTGATCAATTAAACACAACTCCATTTCTGGGCTAGAATTGTAATGTGGAACTCTATTTGGAAGATCTGAAGTTTTTCTTTTCTTTTTTTGATTTTTAATCTAGAGTATTAAGTGCTTAAGGATTTATTTGGTATGAATTTCAAGAACAGAGTTTTCCAGCAAAACAAATGATTTCATGAAAAATTGGACTATTTGAATTGTTGATATAATATATATATATATATATATATAGGTTTTGCATCTGTGATACAAAATAGGTAGGAAATCATATAGATGTGGAATGGATTCATTTTCATTTGCTTTTCTTTTTTGAGATTTAAACACAACCCAAAAATAGTCAGTGTTGGGTTTAAGGTTTTATACCCAAAACAAAATTCAATTTACATTATGGAAACATTTCGTGGCCAAGAAATAGAACTACTTTTAGACCATAAGAAGTGCCAGATTCAGTACCTCTCACTCTCTCTCTCTCTCTCTCTCTCTCTCATACAAATTCAGTAGCCCTCTCTCTCTCTCTTTCTCTTTTTCTCTCTCTCTCAATTCATGGTCATAAGAGGACACCACCGACTCAATGATTTAGCCAAAAATGAGTCATCTCAATTTGGTAAATATGAAGATCACTCTTACCCACCGAGACAAAACTAAACTGGTATACCCCCCACGTGGCAACTTGCTCTACCACACAGCTCTCATATCCTCAATTGGCGAAATTGGCTGCCCACAGAAAACCCAAACGGTTTTTTTTATTTTTTTTAAATTTGTTATTTCAATTATTAACAGTGTAATGGTTTAATTGTTCTCACTATTTATCAACGTACAATGTAATAACTGATACATAAGATAAGATGATAATCAAACATGATAAGAAATGTGATTATTATAATATGATTATTTTTTTTAAATTACATTTAATTTATCATCTTATATATCACATCCATATTTAATAAATATTAACGAAATTCATGTAAGACATGTTACACAAATAATAATTATAAATATATTATGCACATTTGATGGGTAAGCTAAATATAGGAAGAAGAAAAAATAAAGAAATAAATTTAGCATTATTGGGCTTCACATTCTAGCCTAATCAAGGACATTATTGTCAAACTACTCATTCCCTATGCTAACTCTCTCATTTCAAACCCCTATATATAAGAAAACCTTCATTAATTTCTCTTCACATTCCAACCTGCATCCCCCATACAAACCACCCTCCATAATTTCTCCCCCATATCTTCTCTCCTCTCTAAGTGAGAGAAAGAGAGAGAACATGGATCAAACTGATCAGCACCACAACCAACACAGTCTAACTCAATTCGTTAGCTCCCAACTTTATAAAAGGATCACACATGTGCTACTCTCACTTTCTGTTGTGTTTTCCTTCTTTTTATCCAACTCATCATGGTACACCTTGTTCCTCCATTCCTTCAATTTTCACTTCTCTACATTCCCTTTCCAACTGCTAGCCCACACCATGGGCAAAAACTGCATTTTTCTCATTTGCAACGGAATCGTAATGCTCCTTGCTAAGACATCTGGTTTAATCCATTCTTTGCCTGCATCCGACCACCTTAACGATCAATTATTAAAGAAGATTGGAGATGGAGATGTTCTGCAATTGTCGTTGGAGACGAAGGACTCATTGCTAGAGAAACAAGTTACCGTGGAAACTCTACAACAACAACAACAACAACAACAAGACTCCATGGAAGGAGAGAGTGAAGAAGACTTGAACTTGAATGTAGAAGGTGAAGAGCAAGAGGCACGAAATGGGTTTTTGATTACAGTAGGCGGAGAAGATGAAGAGAATGAGAAAGATTTAAGCACTATTAATAATGGATTTGCAATCGAAGAAGAAGAAGAAGATGGGTTGTTGAGTAGAGAAGAATTGAACAAGAAATGTGATGACTTCATAAGAAGGATGAAGGAAGAAATCAGGATAGGAGCTCAACAACAACAACTAGTCATGGCTTAATAATAATAAACAACTACAAATTTTTATAGGAATACATGCAAAATCAGTCTTATATCATGTTTGTAATATGATGATTGGGATTTTTTTTTTCCACAGTTGGATAGTTGTGCATAGGTGATTTATGCTTTTTGTAGTTTATTATGGTTCATGTCTGTTATAATACATATGATGCATAATCATATATAAGTTATAATCTAAACTGGTGTGGATTACAATCCATTGTGGTGTTTTATTATGAGTAAATTAAAGTTGGTTATGCCTCTCAAAGTGATTTCAGTCGGGACTTCTTGTACAATGATGTATTAAATTAATATTTATTCATTTTAAGTTAAAAACATCATAGAAGTGACTTAATATTTTAAAATTGTCATCGATATATCATTATGATAGATTTTTTTGGATAAATTATAAATACACCCCTTGAGGTTTAATTAAAATATAAATCGTCCTGTAATTTTGAAAATTACATTCCACCCCTTGAGGTTTTTAATTTCATAACAAATCGCCCATTTTATTAATAAATCATCAAGCCAATTAACAGTTTTTAATGATGTTAAAAATATGTTTTAATTAATAATTCAGGTAATTTTATTATTATGTAGGAGAGCAATTATGAATTTTATTTTTTTAGTTAATTCTGTTAAATAAAAAATTCTAAGAAGGGGGTATTTGTAATTTTTCAAATCACAGGGAGCAATCTGTACTTTAAGCAAATCTCAGGGGATGTATTTGTAATTTACCATTTTTTATATAGAAATTATGTTTGCAAATCACTTTATTCCCAATGAAATAATTTTCAATTATGACTTAAATTAATGTTAATTAGTTACAATCCAATGTGTATAATCAATCATTGATATTATTTATTTTTGATCTAATGGCTAAAAAGAATAGTTAAAAATAATAATAATGCTATATGCACCAATTGATATATCAATTAGTATATTAACAGATAATTTGACATAATTTTAAAAGTTTTATATATTTGTACTTTATATAATGGGTAGGGTCATAATTTTAAAATAATAATGTCATAACATATATTAATACATTAATTAATATATTAATTGGTGTATCGGTGTTTCCTTGAGCTAAATATTATTCAAGCAACATGACGAAAATGATACATGTAAAAGACTTCATTAGAAAAGACTTTTTTCCCTTTTTTTTGTTTGGGGAGGGAGGGGGAGGGGGGATTTTGAAATTCATTCAATTATATAGATTTGGGTTGGAATTTTCAACCTTTAGGCAGGCTTAAAATAGAAGCCAGTCAGTATTATTGATGGTGTAATATTCCAACAGTCTTATTAAAAGACACAATCGTGTAAAACCCACCCCTAATTGTTTGAGCATTTCACATCATGTGAAGTAGGTTATGGAAGTCAAATGTAACTGTTGTTGTTTTGGGTTACAGATTTTTTGAAGATTTTTGAGCCTAGGGTGGCTGTGTTAATGGCTTTTTATTTATTTTGGTAATTGGTCATTGGCTAGCAACACTCTCATTTGTATATGAATGGAAAGAGCTATGAACTGAGATTGTAATGAGAGAGAGATCAAATGTGAAGAAAACAGAGAGTTGTGAGAAGTACAATTTATGAGTTGAGTTGAGAGAGTGGGATTCCTCCTCTTCTATTTTGTATTTGTTTTTGTTTATAGTGAAGATTTCTCTATGTTCTCCCGTGGACGTAGACATTGAGTCGAACCACGTAAATATTTGTGTCTCATTTGTGTATGTGATTGTTTGTAGATTATTATCTAACTGTCTTTAATCATAACACTAATTAAAATAAGAACAATTGTACTACACATAAAATTTAAAAAATATGACACAAGAACAATGTTACGTTACTTGAATGTCATCTTGTTCGAATGACTTGAATTTTGATTTGCCGGTCGATCATCTGAATAAAAGACTGACAATTACGGTCGATAAGATGACAATCTCGATAGACAAGTGTTGCATTAATTTTTCGAGTTGTTGTTCGGCCAGTCGATCGGTAAGTACAAATTCAAACCTATCAACCAAGATCAATTCATGCTATCAATCTTTATTCTAAGAGATAAATGATGCGTCCCACATGTGGGATCCACCATTTGTGAGATACACTTTTTATCACATGATTTTTTTTTAATTTTTTTTTTGGGAAACTACTTACCAATTAGATATACAAAAAATAAAAAATAAAAAATAAAATAAAAACCACAAACATAAAGGGGTGTAAGTGAGATTTGCATCTTCACAATTTTTCTCTTGCACCTCATCACAAAATCACTTGCACTCTCAATGTTTTTGTAATTTTTTTTTTGGGGCATTTACATAGAAGTCCCATTTTATAAACTTATAATCTATTAAGTCCTAGATAAAATTATTTGCTCCTTCAAGTCCCATTAATTTTTAATAGACCAATTTACCCTTCCAAACCCTCTCCCTCGCTCCTCTTCGAACTAGTTTGGATCCCCTGCGCCTTCTTCATCTTGCTAGCCGCAGTGGATGTGAGAGATCTCTGCATCGACGGCGAGCTTGACGAAAGGAACGGTGATCGGTCAGAGTTTGAGGAATTGCTAGAAATGTAAGTAAGGCACTTGCTGGAGGAGGTCCGGCAAGCGAGGACGAAGACGACGGAGCAATAAGGCTAGGGTTTTGAAAATCTCCAATTTCGGCCTCTCCGGCGTACCGGCAAACCAACTCCGTCGAGAGATGCTCCACACAGTTTTCGAAAGTTCAGCGTACACCTCGCAGAAAGTCTTCATTAATTTTGATTATCTTCATTGAAATTTCAGTGTGTATGTGCATTTTTGAAATGGTGTGGGTTTGTTGAGTTAGCGGCATGTCCACGAATTCCCGTGAATGTGAAAAAGTTTTCATCAATTGGGGTGCTAGAGTTTGCAGGGACTATGAAGTCTGTTAAAGATATCAGGATCGCATTGGTTTAGATGGTAAATTAGTATGAAAGTGGGATTGTGTTTTGGGGGATGATTGGAATCTTTTTCTCAAATGAATCAGGTGAGAAAGAGAGAGAGTTTTTTAAAATTGAGAACCTTCTCAGTTTATAATATTTTGAAATTCATTCAATTATATAGATTTGGGTTGGAATTTTCAACCTTTATGCAGGCTTAAAATAGAAGCCAGTCAGTATTATTGATGGTGTAATATTCCAACAGTCTTATTAAAAGACACAATCGTGTAAAACTCACCCCTAATTGTTTGAGCATTTCACATCATGTGAAGTAGGTCATGGAAGTCAATTGTAACTGTTGTAGTTTTGGGTTACAGATTTTTTGAAGATTTTTGAGCCAAGGGTGGCTGTGTTAATGGCTTTTCATTTATTTTGGTAATTGGTCATTGGAAAGCAACTCTCCCATTTGTATATAAATGGAAAGAGCTGTGAGCTGAGATTGTAAGGAGAAAGAGATCAAATATGAAGAAAATAGAGAGTTGTGAGAAGTATAATTTATGAGTTGAGTTGAGAGAGTGGGACTCCTCCTCTTCTATTTTGTATTTGTTTTTGTCTATAGTGAAGATTTCTCTCTTCTCTCCCGTGGACGTAGACATTGAGTCGAACCACGTAAATATTTCTGTCTCATTTGTGTATGTGATTGTTTGTAGATCATTTTCTAATTGTCTTTAATCATAACACTAATTAAAATAAGAACAATTGTACTACACACAAAATTCACAAAATATGACACAAGAACAATGTTACGTTACTTGAATTTCATATTGTTCGAATGACTTGAACTTTGATTTGCCGGTCGATCATCTGACAAAAAGACTGAGAGTAACGGTCGATAAGATGACAATCTCGATAGACAAGTGTTGCATTAATTGTTCGGGTAGTTGTCCGGCCAGTCGATCGGCAAGCACAAATTCAAACCTATCAACCAAGATCAATTCATGCTATCAATCTTTATTCTATGAGACAAATGATGCATCCCACATGTGGGATCCACCATGTGTGAGATTCACTTTTTATCACATGATGTTTTTTTTTTGGGAAACTACTTACCAGTTAGATATACAAAAAATAAAAAATAAAAAATAAAATAAAAACCCCAAACATAGAGGGGTCTAAGTGAGATTTACATCTTCACAGTTTTTCACTTGCACCTCATCACAAAATCACTTGCACTCTCAATGTTTTTGTAATTTTTTTTTTTTGGGGCATTTACATACAAGTCCCATTTTGTGAACTTATAATCCATTAGGTCCAAGATAAAAATTATTTGCTCTTTCAAGTCTCATTAATTTTTAATAGACCAATTTACCCATCCAAACCCCTTTCCTCGCTCCTCTTCGAACTAGATTGGATCCCCAGCGCCTTCTTCATCTTGTTAGCCGCAGTGGAAGTGAGAGACCTCTGCATCGCCGGCGAGCTTGACGAAAGGGACGGCGATCGGTCGGAGTTTGAGGAATTGCTGGAAATGTAAGTGAGGGACTTGCCGGAGGAGGTCCGGCAAGCGGCGACGAAGACGATGGAGCAATAAGGCTAGGGTTTTGAAAATCTCCGATTTTGGCCTTTTCGGCGTACCGGCAAACCAACTCCGTCGATAGATGATCCACACAATTTTCGAAACTTCAGCTTACACCTCACAGAAAGTCTTCATTGATTTTGATTATCTTCATTGAAATTTCAGTGTGTATGTGGATTTTTGAAATGGTGTGGGTTTTCCGTGAATGTGAAAAAGTTTTCATCAATTAGGGTGCTAGAGTTTGCAGGGACTATGAAGCCTGTTAAAGATATCTGGATCGCATTGGTTTAGATGGTAAATTAGTATGAAAATGGGATTGTGTTTTGGGGGGATGATTGGAATCTTTTTCTCAAATGAATCAGGTGAGAGAGAGAGAGAGAGAGAGTTTTTTAAAATTGAAAACCTTCTTAGTTTATAATATTCTGAAATTCATTCAATTATATAGATTTGGGTGGGAATTTTCAACCTTTAGGCAGGCTTAAAATAGAAGCCAGTCAGTATCATTGATGGTGTAATATTCCAACAGTCTTATTAAAAGACACAATCGTATAAAACTCACCCCTAATTGTTTGAGCATTTCACATCATGTGAAGTAGGTAATGGAAGTCAAATGTAATTGTTGTAGTTTTGGGTTACATATTTTTTGAAGATTTTTGAGCCTAGGGTGGCTGTGTTAATGGCTTTTCATTTATTTTGGTAATTGGTCATTGGCAAGCAACTCTCCCAATTGTATATAAACAGAAAGAGCTGTGAGCTGAGATTGTAATGAGAGAGAGATCAAATGTGAAGAAAATAGAGAGTTGTGAGAAGTATAATTTATGAGTTGAGTTGAGAGAGTGGGACTCCTCCTCTTCTATTTTGTATTTTTTTTTTGTTTATAGTGAAGATTTCTATATTTTCTCCCGTGGACGTAGACATTGAGTCGAACCACGTAAATATTTGTCTCATTTGTGTAAGTGATTGTTTGTAGATCATTTTCTAATTGTCTTTAATCATAACACTAATTAAAATAAGAACAATTGTACTACACACAAAATTCACAAAATATGACACAAGAACAATGTTACGTTACTTGAATGTCATCTTGTTCAAATGACTTGAATTTTGATTTGCCGGTCGATCATCTGACAAAAAGACTAACAGTTACGGTCGATAAGATGACAATCTCGATTGACAAGTGTTGCATTAATTGTTCAGGTAGTTGTCCGGCCAGTCAATCGGTAAGTACAAACTCAAACCTATCAACCAAGATCAATTCATGCTACCAATCTTTATTCTATGAGACAAATAATGCGTCCCACATGTGGGATCTACCATGTGTGAGATTCACTTTTTATCACATGATTTTTTTTTTTTTTTTGGAAACTACTTACCAGTTAGATATACGAAAAATAAAAAGTAAAAAATAAAATAAAAACCCCAAACATAGAGGTATGTAAGTGAGATTTGTATCTTCACAGTTTTCCACTTGCACCTCATCACAAAATCACTTGCACTCTCAATGTTTTTGTAATTTTTTTTTTTGGGCATTTACATGCAAGTCCCATTTTGTGAACTTATAATCCATTAGGTCCTAGACAAAATTATTTGCTCCTTCAAGTCCCATTAATTTTTAATAGACCAATTTACCCATCCAAACCCCCTCCCTCGCTCCTCTTCGAACTAGATTGGATCCCCTGCGCTTGCTTCATCTTGCTAGCCGCAGTGGAAGTGAGAGATCTCTGCATCGACGGCGAGCTTGACGAAAGGGACGGCGATCGGTCGGAGTTTGAGGAATTGCTGGAAATATAAGTGAGGCACTTGTCGGAGGTGGTCCGGCAAGGGGCGACGAAGACGACGGAGCAATAAAGCTAGGGTTTTGAAAATCTCCGATTTCGGCCTCTCCGGCGTACCGGCAAACCAACTCCGTCGAGAGATGCTCCACACAGTTTTTGAAACTTCAGCGTACACCTCGTAGAAAGTCTTCATTGATTTTGATTATCCTCATTGAAATTTCAGTGTGTACGTGGATTTTTGAAATGGTGTGGGTTTGTTGAGTTAGCAGCAAGTCCATGAATTCCCGTGAATGTGAAAAAGTTTTCATCAATTGGGGTGCTAGAGTTTGCAGGGACTATGAATTCTATTGAAGATATCTGGATCGCATTGGTTTACATGGTAAATTAGTATGAAAATGGGATTGTGTTTTGGGGGGATGATTGGAATCTTTTTCTCAAATGAATCAGGTGAGACAGAGAGAGAGAGATTTTTTTTAAAATTGAGAACCTTCTCAGTTTATAATATTCTGAAATTCATTCAATTATATAGATTTAGGTTGGAATTTTCAACCTTTAAGCAGGCTTAAAGTAGAAGCCAGTCAGTATTATTGATGGTGTAATATTCCAACAGTCTTATTAAAAGACACAATCGTGTAAAACTCACCCCTAATTGTTTGAGCATTTCACATCATGTGAAGCAGGTCATGGAAGTCAAATGTAACTGTTGTAGTTTTGGGTTACAGATTTTTTGAAGATTTTTTGAAGATTTTTGAGCCAAGGGTGGCTATGTTAATGGCTTTTCATTTATTTTGGTAATTGGTCATTAGCAAGCAACTCTCCCATTTGTATATAAATGGAAAGAGCTGTGAACTGAGATTGTAATGAGAGAGAGATCAAATGTGAAGAAAATAGAGAGTTGTGAGAAGTATAATTTATGAGTTGAGTTGAGAGAGTGGGACTCCTCCTCTTCTATTTTGTATTTGTTTTTGTTTATAGTGAAGATTTCTCTCTGTTCTCCTGTGGACGTAGACATTGAGTCGAACCACGTAAATATTTGTGTCTCATTTGTGTATGTGATTGTTTGTAGATTATTTTCTAACTGTCTTTAATCATAACACTAATTAAAATAAGAACAATTGTACTACACATAAAATTTAAAAAATATTACACAAGAACAATGTTATGTTACTTGAATGTCATCTTGTTCGAATGACTTGAATTTTGATTTGCCGGTCGATCATCTGAATAAAAGACTGACAATTACGGTCGATAAGATGACAATCTCGATAGACAAGTGTTGTATTAATTTTTCGAGTAGTTGTCCGGCCAGTCGATCGATAAGTACAAATTCAAGCCTATCAACCAAGATCAATTCATGCTATCAATCTTTATTCTAAGAGATAAATGATGCGTCCCACATGTGGGATCCACCATTTGTGAGATTCACTTTTTATCACATGATTTTTTTTTTTTTTTGGGAAACTACTTACCAATTAGATATACAAAAAATAAAAAAATAAAAAATAAAATAAAAACCCCAAACATAGAGGGGTGTAAGTGAGATTTGCATCTTCACAATTTTTCACTTGCACCTCATCACAAAATCACTTGCACTCTCAATGTTTTTGAAATTTTTTTTTGGGGCATTTACATAGAAGTCCCATTTTATAAACTTATAATCTATTAAGTCCTAGATAAAATTATTTGCTCCTTCAAGTCCCATTAATTTTTAATAGACCAATTTACCCTTCCAAACCCCCTCCCTCGCTCATCTTCGAACTAGTTTGGATCCCTTGCGCCTTCTTCATCTTGTTAGCCGCAGTGGATGTGAGAGATCTCTGCATCGACGGCGAGCTTGACGAAAGGGACGGCGATCGGTCGGAGTTTGAGGAATTGCTGGAAATGTAAGTAAGGCACTTGCTGGAGAAGGTCCGGCAAGCGGGGACGAAGATGACGGAGCAATACGGCTAGGGTTTTGAAAATCTCCAATTTCGGCCTCTCCGGCGTACCGGCAAACCGACTCCGTCGAGAGATGCTCCACACAGTTTTCTAAAGTTCAGCGTAGACCTCGCAGAAAGTCTTCATTGATTTTGACTATCTTCATTGAAATTTCAGTGTGTACGTGGATTTTTGAAATGGTGTGTGTTTGTTGAGTTAGCGGCATGTCCACGAATTCCCGTGAATGTGAAAAAGTTTTCATCAATTGGGGTGCTAGAGTTTGCAGGGACTATGAAGTCTGTTAAAGATATCTGGATCGCATTGGTTTAGATGGTAAATTAGTATGAAATGGGGATTGTGTTTTGGGGGGATGATTGGAATCTTTTTCTCAAATGAATCAGGTGAAAGAGAGAAATAGTTTTTTAAAATTGAGAACCTTCTCAGTTTATAACATTCTGAAATTCACTCAATTATATAGATTTGGGTTGGAATTTTCAACCTTTAGGCAGGCTTAAAATAGAAGCCAGTCAGTATTATTGATGGTGTAATATTCCAACAATCTTATTAAAAGACACAATCGTGTAAAACTCAACCCTAATTGTTTGAGCATTTCACATCATGTGAAGTAGGTCATGGACGCCAAATGTAATTGTTGAAGTTTTGGGTTACAGATTTTTTGAAGATTTTTGAGCCAAGGGTGGCTGTGTTAATGGCTTTTCATTTATTTTGGTAATTGGTCATTGGCAAGTAACTCTCTCATTTGTATGTAAATAGAAAGAGCTGTGAACTGAGATTGTAATGAGAGGGAGATCAAATGTGAAGAAAATAGAGAGTTGTGAGAAGTATAATTTATGAGTTGAGTTGAGAGAGTGGGACTTCTCCTTTTCTATTTTGTATTTGTTTTTGTTTATAGTGAAGATTTCTCTCTTTTCTCCCGTGGACGTAGACATTGAGTCGAACCACGTAAATATTTTTGTCTCATTTGAGTAAGTGATTGTTTGTAGATCATTTTCTAATTGTCTTTAATCATAACACTAATTAAAATAAGAACAATTGTACTACACACAAAATTCACAAAATATGACACAAGAACAATGTTACGTTACTTGAATGTTATCTTGTTCGAATGACTTGAATTTTGATTTGCCGATCGATAATTTGACAGAAAGACTAACAGTTACGGTCGATAAGATGACAATCTCGATAGACAAGTGTTGCATTAATTGTTCGGGTAGTTGTCCGGCTAGTCGATCGGTAAGTACAAATTCAAACCTATCAACCAAGATCAATTCATGCTATCAATCTTTATTCTATGAGACAAATGATGCATCCCACATGTGGGATCTACCATGTGTGGGATTCACTTTTTATCACATGATTTTTTTTTGGAAAACTACTTACCAGTTAGATATACAAAAAATAAAAATAAAAAAATAAAAAAAAAACCCCAAACATGAAGGGGTGTAAGTGAGATTTGCATCTTCACAGTTTTTCACTTGTACCTCATCACAAAATCACTTGCACTCTCAATATTTTTGTAATTTTTTTTTGGGGCATTTACATATAAGTCCCATTTTGTGAACTTATAATCCACTAGGTCCTAGATAAAATTATTTGCTCCTTCAAGTCCCATTAATTTTTAATAGTCCAATTTACCCATCCAAACCCCCTTCCTTGCTCGTCTTCGAACTAGATTGGATCCCAAGCGCCTTCTTCATCTTGCTAGCCGCAGTGGAAGTGAGAGATCTCTGCATCGACGGGGAACTTGACAAAAAGGACGGCGATTGGTCGGAGTTTGAGGACTTGCTTGAAATGTAAGTAAGGGGCTTGCTGGAGGAGGTTCGGCAAGCGGCGATGAAGACGACGGAACAATAAGGCTTGGGTTTTAAAAATCTCCGATTTCGGCCTCTCCGGCGTACTGGCAAACCAACTCCGTCGAAAGATGCTCCACACAGTTTTCGAAAGTTCAGCGTACACCTCGCAGAAAGTCTTCATTGATTTTGATTATCCTCATTGAAATTTCAGTGTGTACGTGGATTTTTGAAATGGTGCGGGTTTGTTGAGTTAGCGGCAAGTCCACGAATTCCCGTGAATGTGAAAAAGTTTTCATCAATTAGGGTGCTAGAGTGTGCAGGGACTATGAAGTCTGTTAAAGATATCTGGATCGCATTGGTTTAGATGGTAAATTAGTATGAAAATGGGATTGTCTTTTGGGGGGATGATTGGAATCTTTTTCTCAAATGAATCAGGTGTGAGAGAGAGAGAGAGAGAGAGAGTTTTTTAAAATTGAGAACCTTCTCAGTTTATAATATTCTGAAATTCATTCAATTATATAGATTTGGGTTGGAATTTTCAACCTTTAGGCAGGCTTAAAATAGAAGCCAGTCAGTATTATTGATGGTGTAATATTCCAACAGTCTTATTAAAAGACGCAATCGTGCAAAACTCACCCCTAATTGTTTGAGCATTTCATATCATGTGAAGTAGGTCATGGAAGTCAAATGTAACTGTTGTAGTTTTGGGTTACAGATTTTTTGAAGATTTTTTGAAGATTTTGAGCCTAGGGTGGCTGTGTTAATAGCTTTTCATTTATTTTGGTAATTGGTCATTGGCAAGCAACTCTCCCATTTGTAGATAAATGGAAAGAGTTGTGAGCTGAGATTGTAATGAGAGAGAGAGATCAAATATGAAAAAAATAGAGAGTTGCGAGAATTACAATTTATGAGCTGAGTTGAGTTGAGAGAGTGGGACTCCTCCTCTATTTTGTATTTGTTTTTGTTTATAGTGAAGATTTCTCTCTTTTCTCCCGTGGACGTAGACATTGAGTCGAACCACGTAAATATTTGTGTCTCATTTGCGTATGTGATTGTTTGTAGATCATTTTCTAATTGTCTTTAATCATAACACCAATTAAAATAAGAACAATTGTACTACACACAAAATTCACAAAATATGACACAAGAACAATGTTACGTTACTTGAATGTCATCTTGTTCGAATGACTTGAATTTTGATTTGCCGGTCGATCATTTGACAAAAAGACTGATAGTTACGGTCGATAAGATGACAATCTCGATAGACAAGTGTTGCATTAATTGTTCGGGTAGTTGTCCGGCCAGTCGATCGATAAGTACAAATTCAAACCTATCAACCAAGATCAATTCATGCTATCAATCTTTATTCTATGAGACAAATGATGCGTCTCACATGTGGGATCCACCATGTGTGAGATTCACTTTTTATCACATGATTTTTTTTTTGGGGAAACTACTTACCAGTTAGATATACAAAAAATAGAAAATAAAATAAAAACCCCAAAAATAGAGGGGTGTAAGTAAGATTTGCATCTTCATAGTTTTTCACTTGCACCTTATCACAAAATCACTTGCACTCTCAATATTTTTGTAATTTTTTTTTTTGGGCATTTACATACAAGTCCCATTTTGTGAACTTATAATCCATTAGGTGCTAGATAAAATTATTTGCTCCTTCAATCCCATTAATTTTTAATAGACCAATTTACCCATCCAAACCCCCTTCCTTGCTCCTCTTCGAACTAGATTGGATCCCCAACGCCTTCTTCATCTTGCTAGCCGCAGTGGAAGTGAGAGATCTCTGCATCGACGGCAAGCTTGACGAAAGGGACGGCGATCGGTCGGAGTTTGAGGAATTGCTGGAAATGTAAGTGAGGGACTTGTCGGAGGAGGTCCGGCAAGTGGCAACGAAGACGACGGAGCAATAAGGCTTGGGTTTTGAAAATCTCCGATTTCGGCCTCTCCGGCGTACCGACAAACCAACTCCGTCGAGATATGCTCCACACAGTTTTCGAAACTTCAGAGTACAACACGCAGAAAGTCTTCATTGATTTTGATTATCTTCATTGAAATTTCAGTGTGTACGTGGATTTTTGAAATGGTGTGGGTTTGTTGAGTTAGCGGCAAGTCCACGAATTCCCGTGAATGTGAAAATTTTTTCATCAATTGGGGTGCTAGTGTTTGCAGGGACTATGAAGTCTGTTAAAGATATCTGGATCACATTGGTTTACATGGTAAATTAGTATGAAAATGGGATTGTGTTTTGGGGGGATGATTGGAATCTTTTTCTCAAATGAATCAAGTGAAAGAAAGAAAGAGAGAGTTTTTTAAAATTGGGAACCTTCTCAGTTTATAATATTCTGAAATTCATTCCATTATATAGATTTGGGTTGGAATTTTCAACCTTTAGGCAGGCTTAAAATAGAAGCCAGTCAGTATTATTGATGGTGTAATATTCCAACAGTCTTATTAAAAGACACAATCGTGTAAAACTCACCCCTAATTGTTTGAGCATTTCACATCATGTGAAGTAGGTCATGGACGTCAAATGTAACTGTTGTAGTTTTGGGTTACAGATTGTTTGAAGATTTTTGAGCCTAGGGTGGCTGTGTTAATGGCTTTTCATTTATTTTGGTAATTGGTCATTGGCAAGCAACTCTCTCATTTGTATATAAATGGAAAGAGCTGTGAACTGAGATTATAATGAGAGAGAGATCAAATGTGAAGAAAATAGAGAGTTATGAGAAGTATAATTTATGAGTTGAGTTGAGAGAGTGGGACTCCTCCTCTTCTATTTTGTATTTGTTTTTGTTTATAGTGAAGATTTCTCTCTTTTCTCCCGTGGACGTAGACATTGAGTCGAATCACGTAAATATTTGTATCTCATTTGTGTAAGTGATTGTTCTTAGATCATTTTCTAATTGTTTTTAATCATAACACTAATTAAAATAAGAATAATTGTACTACACACAAAATTCGCAAAATATGACACAAGAACAATGTTACGTTACTTGAATGTTATCTTGTTCGAATGACTTGAATTTTGATTTGCCGGTCGATCATTTGACAAAAAGACTGTCAATTACGGTCGATAAGATGACAATCTCGATAGACAAGTGTTGCATTAATTGTGCAGGTAGTTGTCCAGCCAATCGATCGGTAAGTACAAATTCAAACCTATCAACCAAGATCAATTCATGCTATCAATATTTATTCTATGAGACAAATGATGCGTCCCACATGTGGGATCCACCATGTGTGAGATTCACTTTTTATCACATGATTTTTTTTGGGGGGGAAACTACTTACTAGTTAGATATGCAAAAAATAAAAAATAAAAAATAAAATAAAAACGCCAAACATGGAGGGGTGTAAGTGAGATTTGCATTTTCACAGTTTTTCACTTGCATCTCATCACAAAATCACTTGCACCCTCAATATTTTTGTAATTTTTTTTTTTGGGGCATTTACATATAAGTCCCATTTTGTGAACTTATAATCCATTAGGTCCTAGATAAAATTATTTGCTCCTTCAAGTCTCATTAATTTTTAATAGACCAATTTACCCATCCAAACCCCTTTCCTCGCTCCTCTTCGAACTAGATTGGATCCCTAGCGCCTTCTTCATCTTGCTAGCCGTAGTGGAAGTGAGAGATCTCTACATCGACGGCGAGCTTGACGAAAGGGACGGCGATTGGTCGGAGTTTGAGAAATTGCTAGAAATGTAAGTGAGGGACTTGCCGGAGGAGGTCCGGCAAGCGGCGACGAAGACGACAGAGCAATAAGGCTAGGATTTTGAAAATCTCCGATTTCGGCCTCTCCGGCGTACCGGCAAACTAACTCCGTCGAGAGATGCTCCACACAGTTTTCGAAACTTCAGCGTACACGTCGCAGAAAGTCTTCATTGATTTTGATTATCTTCATTGAAATTTCAGTGTGTATGTGGATTTTTGAAATGGTGTGGGTTTGTTGAGTTAGCGGCAAGTCCACGAATTCCCGTGAATGTGAAAAAGTTTTCATCAATTAGGGTGCTAGAGTTTGCAGGGACTATGAAGTCTGTTAAAGATATCTGGATCGCATTGGTTTAGATGGTCAATTAGTATGAAAATGGGTTTGTGTTTTGGGGGGATGATTGGAATCTTTTTCTCATATGAATCAGGTGAGAGAGAGAGAGAGTTTTTTAAAATTGAGAACCTTCTCTGTTTATAATATTCTCAATTTTAATCATTAAAAAATTGAGAAATTTCTCAAAATTGATAATTATAAATTTCTTAGTTTTGATAGTTTTGATAATATTTTCAGTTCATACTAGAAAAAAAATTGAGAAATTTCTTAGTTTTGATAATTATAAATTGAGAACATTCTCAGTTTTGGGATTAAAGGGCAAAACGTCTTTTTACCTATAAATGGGACTTATTTGTTCAAAAACTTTTTGACAGGACCTAAGTTACCACCAAATATGTAGACAGGACTTTTTGGTAATTAACTTTTTTTTTTTTTTCTATCCCACTGTTTGGTAATTCTCCCAATTTTTTTTTCTTTATATTTATGCATTTCATTTCTTCTAGTATCCAAAACATAAATATTTGTTTAGTGAAAAAGTTTATTCTTATAAAAAATATATATAAAAAAATTGTATTAAAAATAATATGATAATAACATTTTTTAAAAATAAGAGTTATGAATTATCTTTATTTGTGTTTTGTCTTAAAATCAATAGTCTCGATATTCAAACATGTTATTATGTACAAAAAATTTATATAAATTTTATGTTTTGACAACAAATTTTTTGTTCATTGACAATAGGAAATTCGTAGTCATTTTGGCTTGTGGGCATTTCAACCTAAAAGAGCTAAGATGATCAGTACGAGCATGAGCACACTCATATATCTAACACCAAAATATATGAACTACTCCCCCCCATATTTTGTGCGAGACAAGAACTTTCAACTATGAAACTTAGATGTGGTATTAGTAATCATCATCTTACGAGAGCTTCTCACAAATAATTGGATCAGAATTCTGCTTTGAAAAACCATCTAAAATTAACCCTCTTTTATTTTGATAGAAAATAATTTTTAAATATTTTTGTAGTGTTAAATACAATCTAAAACAAAATCAACAAAAAGTATTTTCTTTAATTAACAAAAATGTGTCGAGTTGAGTAAAAATATTTTTTATATTTTTTAAAAGTAAAATATATTTTTCTTTCCCACCATCTCACCACCACCACCACCACCCAAGACAACACCACCACCATCACCCAAGACAGCCTTGGACAAAGACCCACTCACCCACCTAATTCATTGGTTCAAAACTAATAAAATGACTCGACACCAAGAATAAAAGATTTCACCTTTGAAATTTGTTTAATAAGTTAGTTAATCCTTACTACTACCACACCTATAGTTGCTACGCTATCACTATTTCTTCCACTACCCTACTCCCATCACGTGATTGTATACTCATTTAATAATATTTTGTAATTTATCTATCATATCTTTTATTTTTAAAATTATATAAATATTTTGTTTTTATTATTAAACGAGGATATGGCGAACATTGCAATAATTACTCTTCTTAAAACTTTAATCATGTTCACTTGTCCTATCAAAAATATCTACACAAGGAAAACAATTTCAGTTTCAAGATTGACAATAGGTACAAATGATTTAGCTTTCTTTGTTTAAAAGAGAGTGACATATTTGTCATCTTCTTTGGTTGTACAGTACAATTGGCCACGAATGCATAAGCTCTATACATTTATGTGGTTATTATGAAAAATGTAGCTTTCCTTTTTATCCCACTAGTGTGTATTTTACATCACAAATCAATGTTTTTCTCCTAAAGGGGACCTCTTTCATGAGTGTAGTCAATCTTATATTGAATGATTACTTGTTTGATCCCAAATTGCAATAATAGAACATCAATGAATGTGGGTATTAAGTTAGTTCTAAAAGGACTTCCCCATATTGGGAGCTAGATCTCATATCCCATCTCTTTCTCTCCCATCTTAAATTATCACTCTATTATGTAATCAAGTTTAGATTCGTGGTGTGGTGGAATTCATTTTTTATTATTTAGAATCACCATATTGTTTTTAATCTCAATCAATTATGGGGTTAGATGCGATATTTGTGAGAGAAAAAGTGAAATGATTATGGGGTTGGATGTGATATTTTGTTTGTATTTGTTTTTTTTTTGATTTTGCAAAAACTTTGTCTTTTAGTGAAAAAAATCAAAAAAAACCCAAACCAAAATCTTGCCAAACACCACCTATGGTCAAAATTAAGGTCAAAATTCCATTTTATAGGGACTCATCTTCTCTGAAAGATGAAAATGTAAAATTTCATACCTCACTTTTATATATAGCTTATCATATTTGATTGGAACAAAAAAATAACATAATAGTCTCATACCACTAAATAACTTTTGGTGGTTAAATTTCTTTTTTTTCTTTTTTTTTTAAGCTTGAAAAGGGGAATAATCATATTTGTTACAAGATTTAAATCCATTTATGATTTTTTATTAACTAATAACACAATTTAAGATGATTAATATCACCATTTAAATATTTCTTGTTTGTATTAGGCATAACATTGAAATCATTCTGGGTTAATGCAACGATCATAAAAGAATCATAAAATCGATATATTCCATCAAAATCAACAGCTAGTATAGCTTGTTTAATAATTTAGATTGGGTACATGAATTGATTGGTATGGCCCCAATGAAAAACAGCCAAAGTTTGTTTTGGAAGACACAATGATATATGATAATGAAGATCAGAAGAGGTTACAACATAATTGAATGAAAACATATATATGTTTAAGTAAGAATCACCAAGACAGCGAAGGCTTATTTTCATGTTTGTCAGTATGGTGCACTGCATCCAAAATGATATTTAATTGTAAGCTAAGCTCAAGGATTTCACCTCATCAGTGATTTTTTTTTTCTTTAGTCAACTAATATTTTGATAATTTTTTATTTTAAAGTAACAAATTCAAAATCCAGTCATATCGCTTTATGAACACAAAAAAAAAAAAAAAAAAAAAAGGTAAATTTCACTTTACTCTCCTATAGTTTGGGTCATGTGCGGTTTACCTTCTTAACGTTGGGAAATAATCACATAATTCTCACGTGATTTGTGAATTGAAATGCATTGTTAAACAATCCGTTCAACTTAACAGCATATGTGAAACATGTGGCAGACATAATGGAGTTATATGCTCATTTGGAAAGTTTAAGGGGGTAAATTGCGTATGGAATAAAGTACAGGGAGTTAAAGTGCACATTTCCTTCCAAACAAATTACACAAATAAATGGATATTTTTAGTCTTTTTCATTAAATCGTTAACGGATTTAACGGTATACTTCAGTCTACAAACTATAAGAAGGTTATGTGGTTATTTCTAAACGTCAGGAGAATAAACCGTACATAGCCCAAACTACAAAAGGAAAAGTGAAATTTGTCCAAAAAAATTGTTTGCGTGTGTTTTTATTTATTTATGTATAGCAAAGAGAATTTAAAATAAAATAAAAAAATCAATAACACCCATGGATTTGTACTTTATTATAACCTCTTCCATACACAAAAGCGATGAAGGTAGCAAACGCACAGTCGGCCCACTATGTTTCCGTTGATTACTATTTGACAAAAATTCCATAGGCCCAACATGTTAGTGTGGAAAAGAAAACTTAAAATATTTTGCTTCTTAAATCTTTTGAGCATGAGGCATCTATTTCTCGAAGAACAGACTAATATTTTTTTTTCTTTTTCTGGACAATTTTACCTTGGATATATATTTCATAAATTTAAATCAAATCGAAGAGTAAATGATGATATTAGTCCATGAGATTGATGCAAAGACGAGGCTCATCTCAACAAAGAGACACCGTCTCAATTGATGGAGCTAAAACAAAAGAGTACAGACAAAGATTCAAATATGAGATGGGAAGATGATGATATAGATATTCACATTACGAAGCCCAATATAGTAATGATTTGGTCTTCGGTTTGACAAAAGGATGAAGCTTTTTCTATGAGTAACCCCCTTATAATTTTCTGATTAGGAGAAAAGTTGGTCAACGCTTTGTTTTGGGTTGATGCTCTGCTTTGGACTGACTGATAATCTCTGGGTGTTTGGTTTCTTTTGATCAATGGCTTCAATTGTTTGTTTGCAGAGTGTATTTCTTTTGTTCTTTGTGCAGCCCTTAATTTTTTGTTTGCTAGTTTCAATTTGATCTTCTCTTCCTTGTTATGGTTACTCATTGTAAGATATACTCTATTTTTTTATTTTTATTTTTAATGTCATGTTCATAGGTTGACACTAATATATTATTGTGAACAAAAATAAAATGTTATTATTTACATTAATTTCGACAGTAAATTTTTTTAAAAAAAAAGAATTTCATAATCCAACATGGATCTTATTTGATAGTTCTTGATGAAAGAATTCTAAAAATATTAATTTTATTAAAAATCGATATCTACATCAAAAGTCATATTATTTTTAAGTTTAAAATATTAAATTACTTATTAAGACTATTTTGGTAATAGTGCTATGTGCTGGATTTTTTTTAAAAAAAATTTTGTATTTGTTTTTAATGTATTAAAATTTTATTATGAAAAATTTTTGACTAAATCTCTACCCATTCAAATATTAAGCCACCATAAATATTTAAATGCTTCTGAATTTTATACATTTTTTACATGGTGGAGGTGAGTGTTTTGTTTTAAAAAAATAATTGGAGAAATGTTGTTGGAGGTTGGAGGTGACTATCAGTCGTTAGAGATTATGATTGAAGGTGATTAGATGAATAACACTAATCTTATGATAGATGTGTTGAAGAAAAAAAATAATAAAATAATTTTTCTTTCGCTATTAAAATTTAAAATATTGAGAACACGATCGTGTGAAGAAGAAAATAGGATAATGCTATTTTATAAAATAATAATTAAATTATATAAAAGTCAAAATTGCATGGCATTGAGTGACTAGCTCGAAGTGCATATTATTAAAAAGTTGGCTCACACGCATTAAATGGCCACCAAGAATGGTTTCAGGTCGGGAAAATTGATGGCCCAGGCCCACCCGTTTGTGTGTCTAATCCGGGTCACATATGTGGATCCCTCATGAATGGGTTGAGACATTCAACTCTTGTGTGAACCCATCTGCCGACATGAAAATGAAAATCGGAACTATACAAAAAAATGAATTTTTTTTTTATTTATAGTTGAATTTATTTATTTAAGATCAACTACTAAAAATAATGGGGGACTTATCGTGTCACATAAAATAAAAAAAAAATTAAAAAGTGAAACATTAAGATATATAACAGTACTCAAAAGAAAAAATGTGATATATAATTTAAAAATATTATAAAAATTAAAAACTAATAAGTGATAAAACTTTGAATAAACTATCAATATGCTCTAATAGTTAAATTGAATTCCCATAAAGTCCTATTGAAATAAATCTTAACAAAATCGTCGCTAAAAATAAATTTTTGTGATGATTTTCTGTATATGTCATTAAAAATTGATAATTAGTGATATTTTTGTGATAATTTTTTAAACTGAAAATTAACAATTACTACGTTTTTTAATAGTATTTTATAAAAAATATCATTAATTATTATAAGACATATTAGACAATAAATCTACATATTTAGACCTACGTATAAGTCCCTTAAAACTTTTTAGAATTTCAACATATTTACTTCTGACCTCAAAAATTCAAAATATTAATATTTTTTTTAACAGTTGAACTTAAGATTTTTCTAAAGCTAACTTTAAATTTTATTAAACAGGCCAATATAAAGTAATAAAATATTTTCATGAACAATTATTGCACAATATTCATAAAACTTAGGATAAATTACAAATACAACCCCAAGGTTTACTTAAAATACAGATTAGCCCCTGTGGTTTGACAAATTATGAATACTCCTTATTAGAATTTCTTATTTAACAGAATTAATTGAAAGAATAAAATTCATAATTACTCTCTTATACAATAATAAAATTACTTAAAATTATTAATTAAAACATATTTTTAATATCATTAAAAACTGTTAATTCACTTAATGATTTATTAATAAAAGAGGCAATTTATTATGAAATTAGAAACCTTAGGAATGGAATGTAATTTTTAAAACTACAGGGGCGATTTGTATTTTGATAAAATCTCAGGAGGTGTATTTGAAAAACTTATTAAAATTATATATTATTGTTAACAAAAATTGAGGACATGAGAAATTTATAAAAAAAAAACACAACAGCAAAATCTGAGAAGTTATTTGATGTTTCTAGAACACTATATATATATACATATATATCGATGTATCTACTCAATAATTCAAGAAAATTAGAGATAAAAATGACGACATAATTACTAGAAAATTTTTAACCCATCTGATAATTTGTTCCAAAAAGTTGAAAAAGTTATAAGACCGGATATAATTTTTTTACATGAAACGAGTTTACCTTTTTTTAAAATTCCCTTCATGTAAGAGGACGGTGGTTCGATTATGTGATCGATTTCTATTTGTGGAATAAATGCAAAGGTGTCGTTTGGTAACACTTACGTTTTCAGTTTTCTGTTTATATTTATAAAAATTTTAAAAACTTAAATAAAAACTTGTTTGGTAAAATTTTTGATTTGTAAATCAGTGGTCTCAGTTTATAAATTTGGCCAAAAAATGAAAACACAAAAAATATGTTTCCATTTTGAGTTTTCAGTTTTTTTTTTTATCACCCAACATTAGCCACCACCCGTCATCATTTTCCACCACCGTTTTCCGCCACCACCCACCCTCCACCACCACCACTCACCACCCACCTGCTACCACCAGCCACCACCACCCACCTGCCACCCACTCGCCACCATCACCCACCCCTCGCCACCACCACCACCACCACTACCCACCAGTCATCCACCCACCACCACCTACCACCCACCACCTGCCACTACCATTCATCGCCCGCCACCACCACCCGCCACTTACTTGCCACCACCACTCACCACCCACCTGCCACCACCATTCACCACCTGCCACCACCAGCCACCCACCACCACCAGCCACCTACACCCACCCGCCACCACCATCCACCACCATCACCACCACCACCACCACCATAACCCACCCGCCACCCACCTGCCACCCACTACCCATCACCCACCACCACCACCACCACCACCACCACCATCCACTCGCTACCACTTACCACCCGCCACCACCACTACCACCTGCCACCACCACCCACCACCCACCACTATCACCACCCAATCGCTACCACCTACCACCCGCCACCGTCACCCATCCATCCGCCACCGTCACTACCACCAGCCACCCACCCGCCACCACCCGCCATCCGCCACCCACTTGCTACCACCACCCACCACCCGCCGCCACCACCACCACTCACTCGCTACCACCCATCACCCGCCACCGTCACCCACCCACCCACCCACCCGCTACCACCCACCAACCACTACCACCACCCACTCGCTACCACCTATCACCTGCCACTGTCACCCACCCACCCACCCGCCACCACCCACTACCACCTGCCATCCGCCATCCACCAACCACCACCACCCATTCGCTACCACCCACCATCCGCCACTGTCACCCACCCACCCACCCACCACCACCACTTGCCACCTACCCGCCACCCATCACCACCCGCCACCCACCACCACCCGCCATCCGCCACCCACCTGCCACCACCTCCCACTCACTACCATCCACCACCCGCCACCGTCATCCACCTACCCACCACCACCACCCACTCGCCACTACCTACCACCACCAGCTACCCACCACCCACCGTCACCACTTTCCACCACCGTCTTCCGCCGCCACTTGCCACCACTTGCCATTTCTCACTATTTTTTATATTTTTAAAATTTTTTAAACATTTTGTCAATTACCAAACGCGTTTGTAGTTTATTTTTTTCTAAAAATAAACAAAAATCAGTTTATAAAATTTTTGTAAATATAAACTGAAAACGTAAACGTTACCAAATACACACAAAATGTTTTGTCCTTGATGCGGGCAAAGGGCCAAGAAGAATGGGTCGTACACTCGCACTTAATACGGGCCTGCGGCCCGGTAAGTGGATGGGAACCGCACCGAGTAAACGCGTACAAGAACTAGAATAACGGAGGAGAATCCAGTCTTCCAGGGTTATCCAAACGGTCTGAAAATAACGATTTCAAAACCCCAAAAAAAAAAAAAAAAAAAAACTGCTTGCTTTGCTTCGCTTTGCTTCCACTGGTAAGTAAGTTTGATCTTCCATTCGATACCTCTCTTCAATTTCATTCTTAGATCTGCCTCTGGATTGTTACTGAAGCATCTGACTTTGATAATGTCTATTTTGATTTTTCTTAAATTCCATTTCATGGTGTTTTGATGATTGTTTGGATTTGTCTGAATCGCTCTCCTCTTGCTTCTTTCCAGCTCAGATTTCAATCTTTAATTAGGAAGATTTTGAGTATTTAGTGTTTTAATTATTTTTTTACATGTCTCGTTATTCATTGAATTCCCTTTTAACTATAATTTGAAATAATATTGTCGGTTTAGTATGACACACAAAATTGAATTGATCGATAAATTTAACTACAAACCACTTCTTTGTTTGGGAAAGTCAAGATTGTTCTCGGCTGTTCTTACTTCTTGAAAGTTGTCTCTGGAAGTAATATGTATACATAAAATTGCAACATGATTTCAAGGGAAATTTGGAAACTTTGAACTATAGGAGATTGATAAATAAAATTTAATCATTCTTGCATATGAAATTTTGTATTAAAAACCAAGTGGTCTACTCGGTTTTGATCTGTTCTGTGTTTGTGTGCGCGTGCGTGCACCTATGTGGTGGTGACAATGAGGCACGAGGCCAAATCAATTTAAAGCCAGGCATTTTGTGCCATCAATATATTATGAAGATTTTTAGGGCAATCACATTTATGAGCTAAAAGCAAGATTATGTTATTTCAGCAAAAGAAATTTACTAAACACTCTGGCTTATAAATTCCAAACTGATTTGCTAGGCTTTTAAAAGGTTTCCACGTGCGTAGTATTAACGCAATGGCCGATGAGGCTGCAAAACAACCCTTGCTGTCAGGATTGTTAGATCCAACACCCCAAACCAAAAAGAAATGTTTTGCTCCCAAGAGAGGAAGATTCCGTCACTGTAAAAGTGCTCCTCTAGCGGAATATGATCCTGTTGAATCGCTTCCACGTTCTCAATCCATTTTTGATAAAGTCCACCCAAGTTTTAGAAAAGTAGCCATATTATTGGCTGTCTACCTCGGTGTAGGCACAGTCTGCTTCTACATCGTTAGCAACCAGATTAATGGGAAGAAAACCAATGAAGTTCTTGATGCTGTTTATTTCTGTATTGTGACAATGACGACTGTCGGTTATGGTGACCTCGTGCCCAATAGCGCGACTACTAAACTTCTTGCGTGTGCTTTTGTTTTCACGGGGATGGCTCTAGTTGGACTGATTCTTTCCAAAGCAGCAGACTACTTAGTAGAGAAGCAGGAAACATTGCTGGTTAAAGCATTACATATCCACGAAAAGGTTAATCAGATAGAAATTCAAAAGGAGATTGAAACCAACAAAGTGAGATACAAGTGTTTTTTGGTATTTTCCTTTTTGTTGGTGCTCATAGTTGTTGGGACAATCTTCCTTACAACAGTTGAGAAACTGGATCTTGTTGATGCCTTCTATTGTGTCTGTTCTACTATCACAACTCTGGGTTATGGAGATAAGAGCTTCTCGACTAAGATAGGGCGTGTTTTTGCTATATTTTGGATATTGACGAGCACTATATGTTTAGCTCAATTTTTCTTTTACGTTGCTGAGCTAAACGCTGAAAGCAGACAAAAGGCGTTGGCCGATTGGGTTCTTAATAGGAAGATCACAAACTTGGATTTGGAGGCAGCTGATCTTGATGATGATGGAGTTGTTGGGTAAGTATTGGTTTTCTGCACCCACTCAATTTTTTTTTTTCCTAATTGTTTCTACTGGGCTCCCTAGTTTAATATAGTTTGTGATTGAATTTATTTATTTTTTTGTTTAATTTCCATTTGAATAGGGCTGCTGAGTTCATCATATATAAGCTAAAAGAGATGGGTAAGATCAACGAAGAAGATATATCACTTGTGATGGAAGAGTTTGAAGATCTTGACGTTGATCAGTCTGGCACGTTATCGGCTTCTGATATAACGCTTGCCCAATTATCTGAAACAGGAAAGTCACAAACACAATCTTAAAGGGTAATCTAATTGTAAACACCTGTGACAAAAGTTTCTTAAAATCTATATTGTAATTTTGTATAATTTTTCTTTTAGAGATATAGAATTCATGCCTTTTTGCCATTGTTTCTGTGAATTCTCAACTCGACACTAGTTTTACACATGATAAAGCTTTCGACGCGTCTTAAACATTGTCCATTCAGTCATTTCTGAGGGAAAAAAAAGGCTGCTTCAATTGCCAGACTGGGATTTTTTGTGCTTCTTTTCCTATTTGAGCTTTTTTGTGCTTCTTTTCCTATTTGAGCGTCTTTATGCATGGTTTGATATTAGAATTTATATAAACTATGTCCTGATACTGATGCACGGTTATCTTTTTAAAAAATTTGTAAAGTATTTTTTCTTTTCATTTTCTTGAGCCCTAACAAGGCCCCGTTTTAGTAGCCCACATGCCAATCTCTTCTCTAATTTCTGTTTTTTTCTTTTTTTGTTGTCTGTGGATTGGCTTTTTTGGGTGTTTGGCAAAGGTTTTTTTTTTGGTTTTTTAGACTAAAATATACAAAATGACAAAATAAACTAAAATATCTAATAAAATAAAAATGTCACATCAAATTTATAATCATTTCACTTTTTCTCTCACAATCATCACATTCAATTACAAAAAAAATCTATCTATATTCTTAAATTCAAAAATTTTATCCTACTAAAATAATTAAAAACTAAAATAGCCTATTAAAATAGCAACTCTTCAAAAATTTATTTTGATTTTTTGACTTTTTAACTATTTTAGTTTGGGACTAAAAAGTCTCATTTGTGATAGGTATTTTGGCTTTTTTTACTTTTTGTGAGAAAAAAAATGAAATAATTATGATTTGAATGTGATATTTTATCTTATTGTGTTAAAAATTTATTTTTTCTTTTTGTGACTATTTTAGTCAAAAAAATTCCCGTTTAACTTATGTCAAACGTGGGCTGATTTTGTTTTTTGTTTGGTTTATTTGGGTGATTGAAAAGTTAAGTAGTATGCCTTATTTGAGAATAAGTTATTTTAGTAATTTTTTAAATTTTTATAAAAAATAAAAATAAAAAAAAATAATGTGATAATTTATAATTATTTTTTTATTTTTTTAATTAAAATATATAATTATTAAACGGGGCCTAAATATTGATCGTTCGACTTGAATTTTGGTTTTGGGGCACATGAATAGACAGACAAAGGGGAATACTTGGGTCCAATCCAGGCCTATGGAATCAAACAGGTTTGAAGCCCATAAGTAGTCGATCCAATCCACTGAAGTGATGCAAAGCTGGGTCAGAGTGGGACCCCCCAGCCTTCTTGATGACCCCAGTCCTACTGTGAAAAATTAAAATAAAATAAAACAAATAGAAGAATTATAAAAATTGTAAATGTAGAGAAGGTAATTCTAAAAATATAGAAGTGGGTCTTTGGGTAACATTATTGGGGGGGGGGGGGATTACGATCTGGAAGATACTTTTTATCCGGCGTGCGTGTTATTCACTGTTGCGATTATAATCTGGAAGATATTTTTTATTCGGTGTTTGTTTTTTTTTAGTCTATCAGACATAGAGTCCGGCTGGATTCCTTATCCCTTATATGGGGGACTATTGTATGGGACAATTTGAGGGGGACTATCTACTGTTAAGATTAGGTAATGAAATGATCATTTTAATTCTCTACTATTTAATTATGTATTATATTTAGTAAAATTTAATAAAATTTAAATGTCTCAATTTAAAAATAAAATAATTTTGTTATAACTTTTTATTGATGTTTTATTTATTTAATTTTTTTAAATAATTTTTTATAGATATTTTATTGATATTTTATTTTAAAATTTTGTTTATAATTTATTTAATTTCATTATTTAAATTTTAATAGATGTTTTATTTAATTTTATTATTTAATTATTATTATTTTTAAAAATCAATTTATTTAAAATTTTAATTAAAAAATAACATATATTTTTATTGATATTTTATTTATTTAATTTAAAAAAATAAATTTATTTAATTGTGTAAAAAATAAAATAAAATAAAATTTTATTTAATCTAGCTAAAAAATTAAAATATTAAAGATATGTTTAATATTGCTATTACTTAGTAAATAATTAAAAAATGATAAAATAGTCTTTTGTTCATTTATCTTATCCAGCTCGTCCAACTAAACGTTGGATTCACTAAAAATAGTCATTTCCAGACATCTAATCTCATGAAAAAACAAATATAGGATACATATCCAATCCAACCAAATAGTCCGGGAGATTTACAGTCTCAGGACTCAAGTCTAATAGATTCTAATCCCCCCTTATCCAGTCTGTCCAATCAAACACACCTTATAAGTTTTCTTTATTTACCTGATAATGCTTGGATTCAAATTTTATTGTTCTAATAAATATGTATATATATATACACGTGTGTGTGTGAAATTGTTTTTGTTTGTAAAAATATAAAAGTGAGTATGTCTGTAACATTATGGTTTCTTTTTATTAAATGGATGATATTTGAATTTGAATCTTATCACTCTAAGAAATTTATATATATATATATATATATATATTTATATGTGTGTGTGTGAATTTTTTTGCTTAGTGAAGTGTTGATGTTCTGTTACCAAATTAACGTTGTTTTTTATGGTTTTTTCCCTTTGATTGGGATGGGAATGGGGGTATGGGAATGGCGATAGGGTTTGGAAACTTCCAATCCGGTGCGACCAAACATGGTTTGATTGATGTAAATATCATTTTTTTTTTCCTCTCAAGTGTTTTTTTCACACCATTATGAGTATTTTTCTTCATCAATTTTAACTTTTGGCGGTATCTAAAATACGACAGCGGTGGTGGTCGCGGAATTGAACAGCAGCGATAGGGACGACGTCGATTGTGACAGCGGGCGTTGATACAAATCTTACTTGAGTTAATGCAAATCTAGCTTTCCAAATCATATCTATGAGAAGATCGATAATTTTTTCTAAATCGTAATTGAGTTTTTGACAAATTTATTTTTGTTGTTTATTGTTTGATTGTTTGTTTGGCCTTTGGGTCTGCTTATTCTTATTTTTATTTTACTATGCCTTCGTTTGACATAAGTTAAAATGAGATTTTTTTTGACTAAAATAGTCATAAAAAGACAAAATATATTTTTATATCACAACAAGACAAAATGTTACATTCAAATCATAATTATTTTATTTTTTCTCTCACAAAAGTCAAAAAAGTCAAAAACTCTATCCCAAACGAACCTTTTTAAACCCAGGCTATGCCTCGTTTGGAGAGTAACCATTTTAGCCAAAAAGTCACTATAAGTTGTTATATTACTCTCCCTACTTTTCTGCATATATTTTCATAAAAAGTTAAGAAATTACTAAAATAAAATATTTCCAAACGAGGCCTTATATAGTCAAAAAATCAACCAACATCCCAAGCGAACCCTATGTATGCTGTTTGTTTATCTTAATATAACAGATTTTCATCTTTTTTTAAAAAATCATTGGGTGTGTTTTGTCATTGCATCAACCATATGATTTTAAAGTTGTTAAAAATGTTTGGTTTGATTTTTAAATTTTGTTTTCTGGAAGACTTTCAAAAAAATAAAAAAATTAATTTGGTGAAAAAAATATAAAATAAAAATTATTCATTATTTTCATATAATATTTTTTTCTTTTAGTGCAGAAATAATGTTTTAAAATTTTAAAATGATTTTATGGTATTTATTTTTGTCTAATTAATTTCTATTTTTTTAAATATCAAAATATTGATTTTAAATACGAAACTAAACATAGCCTTATTTTAAAAATGAGATCAGCTTGACCAGGTTGATGATCAGTTTAAGACTTTCTTTGACGTTGACCAAAAAACAAGTTTATTGATTAAAAACTATTTATTTTGCGTAAAAAATAAATTACACAAAATATTTTTATTTTCTTTTACTTTCTAAGTTTTTTAGCTAAAAATGTAAGTTATTTTGCACATGCCAAACACTACAGTAGGCTCTGTTTGGCAAAAGTTTTTTTGGTTAAAATGTCAAATCTAAATTAAAATTATTTTATTTTTCTCTCCCAATAATCAAATTAATGAAAAAAAATTAACTAACTTTTCAAATATAATTTTTTTAATCTAAATTAAAATAATTAAAAACTTAATCAGAATAGTCAATTTTTTTAACAAGACTGTAATATCATACCATTTTGACCTTTTTTTTTTATTTTTAGTATTAAACATTTTCCTTATTCTCAACCATGGCTGTACATCTTAAATTTTGAAAATTTTACATTCAAAATACATTTTAAAAATATTTTTTTAATGTTAATGAATGGTTTAGGCTTGGTTTGGGAAGTGGGTTGGCTTTTTGGCTTTTTGGCTTTTTTGGCTATTTTAGCCTGGGCTTAAAAGCTTGGTTTGGGAAGGGCTTTTTGGCTTTTTGGCTTTTTTGAGTTTTTTTGTGAGAGAAGAATGTAATGATTATGGGTTGGATGTGATGTTTTGTTTGTTATGGCTAAAATAGCCTATTTTGTTTTTTGTGGCTAAAATAGTCAAAAAAGCCTCCAACCTCACTTGCCAAACAGAGGCTTAGTAATATTTCCTAGCAGTTGTCTTTAATTTTTAAAAAAATTAAAACATAGAAAAATGTATTAGACTATCGAATCTCGTGAATAATTTTGGAGGCATTGATTCACGCACTCCACTCTTTAGATCTACCACGTAAGCTGCAAGGGCCCGTTTGTTTTGCCCTCTGTCGGTCCAGAGGGGACTGCTAGTGATGAATAGGAATAATATATCAGGTTTGTTTTATTTGTGGTGCTCTGAATTGGTAGCTCTTTCGGATTATAAAAGGTTTTGGGCGAGAGGATTGATAGTCTGAGCAAGAAGATGGTATTAGAAAATAGTTCGTTTGACTTAAGGTGTTACCGGTTGTCCGTCCAGACTTCTGGCCGGACGTCTATCGGGTCAACCGGTCAATTCCAAATTTTTTATATTTTTTTAACATGTTGGTCATTTTTTTTTTAAACATTAATGTTTAATATTTTTATTTTTTTTTAAAGTAAAAATCATAATTTATTTTATTTTATTATTTTATATTTATTTAATTTAACAATCTTTACATTAATAATTATTATTAAAACAGTTCTCAAAAAAAATTATAATTAAAACAAACATAATTTTATTAATTTCCTCACTATCCGACCCTTCTATTTTACTTCTGAAAATAAAATAACCCTAAAAATATTGTACACAGTACGTTAGATTCGTGGAAAATTTAAAACAATATCCACCGAACCGACCACTCTTCAATATTCTCGTCTCCCCAATACTCTCTCTGAAGTATCAAATTTTAATTAATTAATTATTATTTTTTTTTTTTTGGGTGTGCGCACGGCACTGCTGTAGCAGTTTCTTTGGTTTTGTATACTTGGAAATATTCAATAGAATAATATTAAGGATTATGAAAAAAAATTATCATGAAATATATTATAAAAAATTTTTATCCGTTGATTAGTGTGTGATATTTTATTGTATGTGTAATTTAAAAGTAGAAAATATTTCATGATCATTTTCATGATATTTTTTTTCATGATTCCTAATATTATTCTGTTCAATATGCTCTTGATCATCGAATACATGGGATGGGATCCTATGTCAACTTTTAATTGTTTATGATATTGAGAGACACAAAATGAATCACAAAAATTGCACATAACAGTGAAGGTGATATAATCAAGATATGATCGATCACCAAAACCCAATTCAAATCCAATAATGAAACCCAAACATCATTATACAGATTGTGTCAGTTCCTCAAAACAACTAGTACACACACCAAAGTGAAGAACAAGAAGAAGACGGGAGATCTAGAGATTAGTGATTACAGAGTTGATTACATGTTGTTGTGTTTTGCTTTTAAACATTCTTCATCAGCGGATTGTACTAATTCAGGTTGTCCAACGACGAAATCGAGAAGCCTTTCGGTAGCTTTTTCAGCTGGTACTTCGGTAGAGAGCGGCGAGGACTTGGCGAAGAGGAGGACGGTGACGAGGAATAGAGCAGTGGAGAGAAAGAGGGGCCAAAAGTAGGCTAGAATGTCGAGAAACCTGGGAGTCAGGTAGATGAGAGAGAAAATCATGAGAAAGAAAGCTATGGCGAACAAGATGTGGTATTTGAACTTTAGAAGCTTTCTTGAGATCTCCATAGCTGGGTTTGGGTTCCAATTTGGACTTAAAGAGGATGAGATGAGACTCAAGGTGGGTTCTTAAACACTTTGTTGGGTTTTTGCAGTATTTCTATAGAGAGAGAGAGAGAGAGAGAGAGATTGGTGTTTTTGTCTCTATTCAAAGATTCTCTGCCGTGAATTTTGATTTAAGGCTTTGAGGTCCCGTTTGTTTGGGGTTATAGTAAGGAGATTAGGATTACTAGTATCTTGGGATTAGTATATGGGGTGTTTGTTTTGAGAGATAGCCTTGGGACTAACTAATACCTTGGGACTAACTAATACCTTGGTATTACTAATACCTTGTTTGTTTTGAAAGATAGGGAGGGTACTACTAATACCTTGGTATTATTAAGGAAAATGTCTCGTAGCTCAAATTTTGTGGCTCAAAAGTGGCTCAAATGGCCAAAACGACGTCGTTCTGACCATTTTTATGTTGTTCTGTACTCAAAACGACGTCGTTTTGGCCATTTGAGCCACTTTTGAGCCACAAAATTTGAGCTACGTATCATTGTCGTATTACTAATACCTTTGGGGAGGGGATTCATAGTGAGGAGGTAGAGATGGTATTAGAAAAATAGTGAGGGGATTAGAAATTTTTTTATTTTTTTTATTTTTTATATATTGGAAATTTTTTTTAAAATATAATTTTTAATTTTTTATATTTTTTTATTTGTTTTATTATTTTATATAAAAATAATTTAACAATTCCTCACTACTAATCCCCTCACTATCAATCCCCTCACTACTAATCCCCTCACTATCAATCCCCTCACTAACAATCCCCTCATTATTAATCCTCTCACTATCAATCCCCTCCATTCTATCTCTGAAAACAAACGACCCTCACTAACAATCCCCTCACTATTAATCCTCTCACTATCAATCTCCTCCATTCCATTTCTGGAAAAAAACGGGGCCTGAGTGTAAACTTGCAATTTCATAAATGGACATAAAAAAATACAGAAAAGTATTGGAAAAAATAATGCCCCTCATTTTATTTTGAGTGTTACTTTTTAGAAAAATTACACTTCACTACAAGTTTTCAAAAGAAATTATAATTTTTTTTATAAATTTATAAATAATTTATACAAATATTATTGATTTGTAATTTATTTTATTTTATTTTTAAGGCATCGATGAAAATAGAAAAATTACATGTGCATTAGAAAAATGTAAAGAGTAGTGAATTTATTATTAGTGTAGTGAGCTTATATTACTGAATAATTTTTTCATTTAGTGAATTTTTTTTTTTCAAAAAATGAGATTTTTTTTTAAAATATTACATTAGCAATGAAAATTTAAATGAATTTTAAAATTCTTAATTTTATTTGTACTCATTATTTGCCCCAAAATTAAGAATTTTAAAATTCTTAATTTTATTTGTACATTAGCCATGTCCGACCACCTGAACATTCTTGACCCCTAGCCTTTTCTACCCGTGGCTGCCCCCCAACAACAATAAAAAAAAGAAAAAAAATTAAAGAAAATATTAGAGGGAAAAAAAAAAAGAAGAGATGAAGATCTCATCTCTACAAGGTGGTTTGTGACGAAAGTTTGGGGCAAAAGTTCACACAATGATGGTCATTGGTAGTCGAGAAGGGCGGTTAGGTATTTGTAGATAAGGGAGACAATGGAGATGGAGAAGGAAAGAGAAAGAAGAGCAAAAAATAGAAATAAAAATTGATAATCCATGATTTTACAATTATTTTGCACTTTTCATTTCTGTAATTAAAAAAGTTTCTCGATTTTTATAATTTCATGTTGTCTCCCTCTTCTTTTTATGTAGGCGTTTATTTCTTTAAAATTTTATTTTGAGTGGCGTAAATTTAAAATTTCATATGAAATAGAGACAACCAATTACATGACAATTAAGGATAGAATTAAGCGATACTGAAAAGGGAAAGATATGCATGAGTGTGTAAAGTGCAAGTGAAAGATTGCATGAAAACGTGTTGATGCTCTTTCAGTTGGATCCATGGGGGGTTACTTTAGTGCTCTGGGAAAGTCATGATATTTTGTTGATTGCCAATGTCTCTTTGCTAGGCTTGGAATCACATAAAAGAGCAATCAAGATTTGTTCCCAATATTTTCATGATTTTGCACTCTTCTTGCATATGGTATATGTGAATGGGCATGGGCAAAAAAAGATTCTATACCAAATGACTTTTGATTTGTCGGATTAAGGGAGACTATTCACTGTTGGGATTGTAATTCTGGAAAGCTTTTTTATCCAGTTTTTTTTTTTTTTTAGTCCGGTCGGACTTCTTATCCCCCATATGTGGGATTATACTATCTGGGAGGGAGGAGTGTGGAACAATTTTCATTGGACTATTTACTATTGAGATTAAGTAGTGAAATAACCATTTTAACCCTCTACTATTTAATTATAAAAATGTTTCCGACCCCCACATAAACCGAGCCCTACGACCCCCAGCTAAGCTGGATAGGCACGTGATCGGTCACATGATATACAGGGGCCACGCACCTCCTCTTTCAGAATTCAAAATGGAAAATACATTCAAATTATATCTCTCATCTCTATGACAAGAGAGCCCGACAGCTCCGCTGCTCCCCTTCACTCGGACGACAACTCCTCAACTCCGACGGCCGACTCCCTCAACTCCTCCCTTTCACTCCGACGCCCGACTCTTGACTCTCTCTCTCTCTCTCTCTCTCTCTCTCTCTCTCTCTCTCTCACATTCGATGAAGGACGACTCCTCCTCTTCACGCCGACAACAGGTCCTTTTGACGCCCTACTCTGTCCTCCTGACGTCCGACTCTCTCTATTTCCATCCCATTGATGACGAGGTAATCTGGTATATATATATATATGTATCTTGTATATTAGGGCAAAATTCCTCAATCTGAAAGACAGATTTTGTATATAATCTGAATGTATACAAGTCCTCAACAAATCCAAATAGTGATATTAGGGCAAAATTCCTCAATCTGAAAGACAGATTTTGTATATAATCTGAATGTATATAATTCCTCAACAAATCCAAATAGTAATAAATTTGATACATATATGTATCTTGTATAATAGGGCTTTTGATAATATTAGGGCAATTATTAGGTGGATTTAAGGCTTTTAACAAATCCAAACAGTGATAAACAATTGACAAATCTAAACACTGATAAATAATTAGGGCTTTTGACAAATCCAAACACTGATAAACAATTTGAATATTGGATTATGGCCTTTTGATTTGGGAATTGAGTATGGTAATTAGTTGTTTTCAATGTTGGATTATGGCCTTTTTATTTGGGAATTGAGTATGCTAATTAGTTGTTACCCTTTTGAATGTGGTAATTAGTTCAGTATGGTAATTAGTTGTTGGCCTTTTGAATTGAGTATGGGAATTGAGCATGGCCTTTTGACATAGGAAGATTGAAAAAGTGGTGAATGTCCCTCTTAACTACAGTCTTTATTCACTATACATCATGAACAAGGTTAATAACTTCAGCTACAGAACAACCAAATTTGAAACTCCGAAAGCACTTTAATGTATAATAGTGTCACATCCCAAAAAATATTTAGTTGTTGGCTTTTTGAATTGAGTATGGGAATTGAGCATGGCCTTTTGAATGTTGGATTATTGTAGTACTGTTTTTGGAATTGAGTATGATACTGTTCCATTCACTCTAAAATGTTGTTTTGATTAGTTATGTTTTTTATGATTGTGAACTTATTATGAGCTTATTATGAACTTATTGTGAACTTGAATGTAGAATAATTATGAGACTAAACATGGAATTGAGTTTGGGAATTGAGCATGACCTTTTGACATAGGAAGATTGAAAAAGTGGTGAATGTCCCTCTTAATTGCAGTCTTTATTCACTATACATCATAAGCTGAAATTATCTTTATTCACTAGTTTAATGAGGATAACTTGTTATTGCAGATGTCAAGTTCAACTATCAACCGCAATAGCTCAGATCGGTTGACGTACTTGAACAAAAATTGTCCTAGATGTAATAAAAAGGCCATTATTCGAATTTCTGAGACCGATCAAAACAAAAACAAGTTATTCTACTCTTGTAATGATTGTGGTAGTTTCATTGGATGGTGTGTGCCTATAAATTCACAATGTGGAGATCATGAAATTCCAAGACAAGAAGAAAAAGAACTGCTAAGATCTATGACGGAACAACTTCGAGCTATGACCGAACAACAAAGATCTATGACGGAACAACTTCGAATTCAGAACGCAAAGATGCAAAAAATAAAATTTGTGTTGCTTGTAATTGGTGTCTTATTACCTATGAAGATGTAATGCTAGTTAAAAGTAGAAGAAGATTGAACTATGTTTTGTTGTGGAATAGAATATGTATTAGTAAGAAACAGTTTATTATTTTAGAGTGGAATGGAATATCTATTTTAGTGTTTGTTATTATACAGTGCATGATGTGTTATTGTGGAATGGAACAGTATGATGTTTTGTTGTGGCATAGAATATCTATTTTACAGTTTGTTATTTTATGTTGGAATGGAATGTCCTACTGATTGTTTTAGATTATTGAGTGCATGGAATAGTGATTGTGGAATGGAACACGTATTGTGGAATGGAACAGAACATACCTATTTTTTTAATCCTTTGTTTTAGATTTGCCCCACTTAATATCTTAGGGGTGATTTAATGTCAATTTTGCAAAGCTGCCAATTTAATGTCATTTTGCAAAGCTGCCAACCTCTTAGGATTAGTGTGATGTTTAGCTGGGCAATTCCAATTAGTGACTGATTGTTTTTGGTGCACATATCTGCACCTGGTTAGAAGCATAAGCCTTGTGTTGAAGCCTTGATGATTTAACCTCAAATTTTTTGTTGAATACACCAAGAAGGACCTTAGCAGACTCTAGATTAGCTTTATCTACTTTGATTAATATGTCAACTATTTAACCCATGAACTGTCAAGATAGATTTTTTGAACTGTCAAAAAATCATGCTCAAACACTGTCAAAATGCTCAAAGACTGTAAAAATAGCAAACTCAAAGACAGATTTTTTTACAGATTTTTTAAACTATGAACCATCAAGACAAATTTTTTGAACTGTCAAAAAATTATGCTCAAACATTGTCAAAATGCTCAAAGACTATAAAAATAGCAAACTTAGAGACAGATTTTTTAAACCATGAACTGGCAAGACAGATTTTTTGAACTGTCAAAAAATTATGCTCAAACATTGTCAAAATGCTCAAAGACTATAAAAATAGCAAACTCAGAGACAGATTTTTTAAACCATGAACTGGCAAGACAGATTTTTTGAACTGTCAAAAAATCATGCTCAAACACTGTCAAAATGCTCAAACACTGTAAAAATAGCAAACTCAAAAACAGATTTTTTTATAGATTTTTTAAACTATGAACTGTCAAGACAGATTTTTTGAACTGTCAAAAAATCATGCTCAAACACTGTAAAAATAGCAAACTCAAAGACAATTTTTTTTATAGATTTTTTAAACCATGAACTGGCAAGACATATTTTTTGAATAGTCAATTTTTTTACATAACCAATAATAGTGTCAAAACAATGTCAATCTCAAAAACAGTGTCAAAATAGCAAACTCATGAACTTCATTACATAACCAATAATAATAACAATAATAATAATAATAATAATAATAACAAACTGTAAAAGTGAGACTTAATAATAACCAATCTTGCAAATTCATACACAACATGCGTTACACATCTAACATAGGACTTAACATAATAAGTTTCAATCTGCAAAACAAAATGTCAATGTTTAATAAACTAGCCAAACATGTCTACAATGTCCATCATTCATTCTCGGTGTGCATGCATTAGAACCCGATCGGGTTAGAAATCCAGACCCAAAAATTTGAGTTGGAGCACTCATCAAACTTCTCTGTGTGCCGCTTACAAAGTCCGATGGGATAAGAGATGTGCCTCCAATAGCATTTACCACATGTCATAATTGAAGTAAAAAAGTACATATTACAAAATATTTGTAAATGAAAACAAACAATTGATGTAAAGTCGTATCATGAACACATACCGGTGTATACATACTATTTTGCATGCCAACCATATAAGGATAATACGATGTATAAGCTTAAGCTTGAGCTTGAGCTTGAACTTGAACTTGAACTTGAACTTGAACTTGAGCTTGAGCTTCAAATTGAAGCACCTTAGCAGCCTATATTTGTTCAAGAGTTTGTAAAAATGTATTTGAAAAGAGTTTGTTAAAAAAATAAAAAACAAGTTCAATTCAATATACAAGTTAAATTCAATATACAATTTACCTTTGCTTTTGTTTATTTTTTTGCCGTTGTCTTGAACCGATTCACTATTTGATCTACTTTAGCAACCTTTCGTTTCGTAACTGGACGGCCTCTTCGCCGAACAACCAAAGGACTAATCACTTTCCTAGTACTAGCTCCTTCTGTACAACCGGTGGCAATCAGACTTTTTGTAAAGATGGTGTCCTATTAGTAGAAGGTGGTAAATTACTCCCATCACCTAATTCATCGTGCATGACTCTATCCTTCATTTCATCCAACCCAAGGTCTATAATTTTAATTTTCCCTTCCGAATTACCAGCAAGTTGTACAATGGTAATCAATTTCTTGTTCATCCTCTCATAGCAACTTGTATTGAAATCATCCTCAAAGCCAGTGTATGTGGTTTTGATGCATGCTTACTCTTAAACCAAATCTTTCCTGCAACGTGGCAAAATGTATTTACTTGGCACCTCATTTATACACCTTCTCACAAGCACCGCGAGTGAGTGAGTACACATAATGCCTCTAAACTAAAACAATCGACATATACATTGAACTTCACATTTAATTAAATTAAAATAGACAACAAAGTCCACATACTTCTTCTTGTCACAAACTACCATCGCTTCTTGGACATCATATGTACAAATTGCTCCCTCCTCTTTGACAATCAAGGCCTGACAGTAAACTAATCTCTTCAACTCTCCTTGAACTTCTTTGAATTTTGCATTGGTGTAAGCTTGCTGAAATTGCTTCTCAAAGCCATATATAGTTAGACAATCAAACAATTTGTGTTGAGGTACAGGAACCCATCGATGCCACTCATCATATAGTATCCCCAACCACTCATTATCATAAAGATTGAATTTAGTAAGCATCTCATCCCATTTTTCCTCAAATTCATCTCTTGTCAAACAATCATAAACTGCATTTTGCATAGCCAACTTTATGGGTTCATACTGAGCATATCCTTTTAATTTCTCTGGTATTTTCTTCATTATATGCCATAATGTAATAACCCTCACCACTGTTTACTGATAAGCCATTGATTACTGTTAAACTGAGGCTAAATATGTTAATTGACTGACTGACTGAAAACTAAAGCCGAATTGATTGAGTATATTAGTTAAATTGCAACTCTATCTGTTTGCCTGCCAAATTATCTGTTCATGTCTTTATGTTTAAACTACTAATTGAAGGCCTTATCGGCGACCGAATTTGAAATTGATTATTGTCTTAAGATCAGTAGAATTAATGTGACTTTATGGTGTATTGAATTGAACATTGATTTGGTATGATTAAATTAGATTAAATTGTGTAATGTCATGAATTAGGCTAATTACCTTTTTGCCACCACTAGTGGGCCACTACCTAAGACTATACTTGAGCCTTATTACCTTCAAACAAAACATTTCCTTAGCCAATTTCATTGTTGTTGCCGACTAGAGAGAGAGTATAGAGAGATAGCTTCATTTCATCTCAATTTGGCTTGAAGATTAAGGGAATTAAGGAATGAATTGCAAAATTAAGCTTCCTTGCCTATAATTCAAGACTTAAGGTAGAAATTCATCTTCTCATTCTTGTGCTTAAATTGATTCTTGCATGGTTTAGAGCAAAGTTGAAGACTAGAGCCAATTTATGGCTCAAATTGTTGTGTTGAAGCTTAATTGTTGCATGCATGTATATATATTGAAGTTATGAGGTTGTAGTTCATAATTCCTCACATGCATGTCCATGTTTTGAGAGTAGACCATGATTTCATCTTGATTTTATAAGAATTGGCTCATTAGAGCAAGTGTTGGAAGCTTTGAATTGGTTAAATTCATGCATGTTTGCATGTTCTTCATATTCATGAAATTTAGTTTCAATTTGGGCTCAATTGATCTTCCTTTGGGGCTTTGATTTTACATTTGATCTTTGAATCATGTTAAACTTTGAGTTTTGGAATGTTTTCTGGAAAATTGGCCCAAAAAGTATGGTTTTGATGCATCTAAGGTTGATTTGAGCTTGGAAGTTCAAATCTGGAAGTTCCAGATTTTGAACTCTCGCTCGAGCGGGAAAAATGGCGCTCGAGCAGGAAATTCGTGCTCCCAGTACTTCACACTGTTTTGATGTCCGCTCGAGCGGAAGAATTGACGCTCGAGCGGGACCTTGTGTCTTACACTCGAGCGGGTGTCAAGCGCCCAATCGAGCATGAATTTCACCTATCCAGCACTTTTGACTATTTTGTATAACGCTCGAGCAGGTAATTATACGCTCGAGCGGAAACCTTTGTCTGCATGTCCGCTCGAGCGGAGTAATATACGCTCGAGCGGGACCCCTATTTTCTGAAAATACTTTTAAAGTGCATCTTTACATCCTCATTTCATCCTAGGCATCCTTAGGCCTAGTTTAAGGCATCTTAATGAGGATATAGATGTAGAACCACACCGAGTCTAAGTAGGGACTAAGTCTTTGTTTCCCGAATGTGAACTTAGTGTGTGTTCATCCTATAAACTGTGTAGAGTTGGCATCTGAGAACGCGCTCTAGCTCAACTGTAGCCCAGAACTCTGTGAGTAACAATTGTGTAAAGATATGTTCAAATATGATTACCTTCTGAACAATTGAACTGTACTGTTTTCTGAAATTATACTGTTGCTGAATGAATGATGTCCTAATTGTGAACTGTATTGTGGCATCCTTAGCAACTACTGTTACTGTTACTGTTACTGTTACTGCTACTATTACAGAGACCTCTGTCGGTTCCCATGTTGGAACCACTACTGTTTACCGATATGATGGCCATCATTGACTGTTCGGTCTCTTAAAACCTACTGTTTACTTTACTGCTATGCTAATGGATGTACAATATATGATTGTAATGACTGAATAACTGGTATACTGATTGAAATGATTGTTTTCAATACTGTAATGGTGTGTTTGATTGGACGGACTGAAAATGGGGGATTAGAATCCATCGAACTTGAGTCCTGGGACTGTGAATCCCCCGGACTATTTGGTCGGATTGGATATGTATCCTATGTTTGTTTTTTCATGGGATTAGATGTCTGGATAGGACTATTTTCAGTGAATCCAACGTTTGGTTGGACGGACTGGATAGGATAAATGAACAAAAGACTATTTTACCCATTTTCAATTGTTTACTATGTAATAGCAATATTAAACATATCTTTAATATTTTAATTATTTTTAGTAAACATTAAACATACTAATGGTTAAATTTTGTTTAAAGATATTTAAACATACTAATATTGATAAAAAAAATTTGACTGGTATAGATTATTTTTATTTAAACAAATAAAAATTTATTGTTGAAATTAAACATACTAATGGTTAAATGTTTAAATTTTTATTTAAACAATTAACATTGAAATTATTTTGATGTACAGATTATGTTTAAACAATTAACAATTAACAATTAAATAAATGTTGATGTATAGATTATGTTTAAACAATTAACAAATGTTGATGTAATTAACAATTAACAAATGTAGATGTAATCAAATGTTGACGTATTAAAACATAATTTAATAGATGTTAAATAAATATACATGTTGATGTACAGATATTGAAATAATTTAATAAACATGTTGATGTACAAATGTTTAAATAAAACATAATTTAAATAAATGAAATTATTTATTGTTGAAATTAAACATTTAATTGTTTAAATAAAACATCTATTAAAACATCTATTAAATTTAAACAATGAAATTAAATAAAACATAAACAAAATTTTAAAATAAAACATCAATAAAATATCTATAAAAAATCAATTTAAAAAATTAAATAAATAAAACATTAATAAAAAGTTAAATAAAATTATTTTATTTTTAAATTGAGACATTTAAATTTTATTGAATTTTATTAAATATAATACATAATTAAATAGTAGAGGGTCAAAATGGTCATTTTCGCATATAATCCAAACAGTGATTAGTCCCCCACTTTCTGTCCCACCCCCCCCCAGGACAGGATAGTCCCCCATATGGGGGACATGGAGTCCGGCCGGACATGGAGTCCGCCGGACTAAAAAAAAATCAAACGTCGGATAAGGAGCACTATTTGGATTACAATCCAAATAGTGGATAGTCCCCCCTCCTAATCCCCCCAATCAAACACACCCTAAGGGCATTCATTCCTAACCTCTTTACGCATTATGTTATTCACTGGGCTTTAGCTCACTGTTTATATATATATGTAGGTATACAAGCACCAGACCGGAGCTAGGAGCGTGGGTTAGACTCCCTTTTTGTCAAGCCAACCACTGTGCCTCACTGTGAGGTTCCGAGCCTGCCAAGCTATGGCTTAGGGGTGTTTTAATTTCCCCCATCTGTCTCTGTATCTATTTGTAATAACCGTATAGACTGATAGCATTGTACTGTACTGTTTAACAGGGATTAGGTCCCTGTTCTGATCGACTGTAAATGTTGTACATACTGTTCTGTACTGTTCATGTATATACGTATGAAAAATCTTTTTGCATACAAATTGTCACAGCTCATTGGACACTGTTTATTTACTGTTTTGGCTTCCGCCATGCCCCTGTACTCTGTATTATTGTTTGATTGTTAAGCAGGCCTTTGGTAATCTCGGATTAATGGCCGGTTACGGCCCTAAACCCATAGGGGCGGGTTTGGGTCGAGACACGCACCATTGATGCTGGGTCTGTGGAAAGACAATTTCTATAACATTTTGCATAGCTCTACACTGATTAGTTATGATAGATTTTGAAGGATGATTTGACATTCAACTTAACCACGACTTGAATAGCCAAACAAATGTGTCGGTGTCTTCACTAGATAACAATCCACAACCAAGCAAAATAAACTATCCATGGTGATTAACTCCAACAAATGAAGCAAATGACATGTCATATTTGTTTGTCAGATAAGTTGTGTCAAATGAAACAACATCTCCAAATGATTCATAAGTAGCCCGACTCCTTGCATCAGCTCAAAAGAAGTTTCTAATGTGAAACTCCTCATTAACATTAATCACATAAAAGAATCTCTCACTATGTGCTTGCATCCTTATAAAATAACTTTGAAGTGATTCGGCATCACCTTCACCAAGCCTTAATCTTCTAGCTCTATTAATGTAATTCCTTGCATCTTGCTCATCAAATGTCAATGACTCGTATCTCCCCGTTTCAACAACCATTGAATGATAGTTCCTAGACACCCCAATCCTTACTTGATCATTGATTTCTAATCTTCTCTTCACAGGAGTACAAATTTTCTTATTCATTGCAAAATGACAAGAGTCGGTGGGAATCAAACCATGACTATGCTCAAGGTTAACTGTGGTTAACATATATCTCCCATTCTTTTGTAGAGTACCTCATACCGTTGCTTTGCAACCAATTTTTGTGGACAAAGATGGCTTCAAAGGGTTCACTTCTGATTTCTTTTTTCTCTCCCCCGCTCTAGAACATTCAATTGCAAAGTTTTTTAATTGGCTATCATCTCCAAAATGTTGTGCTCTATGAGCTATAGAAAAGCCAACATGCTTAGCATATTTGGCATAAAATGTGTACACTTCTTCCCTTGAGCTAAAACACATACCCTTTTTAGGTTCTTCAACTTGTTCGCCCTCATTTACTGAAGCATTGTCACCACCATTTGAATCAATCTCCATTCTATGAGAATCAAAAATGAAATTCAAATATAATGATTTTAGAATGATTATTTTAGAAGATTATTGGACTTGTGTTTTGTGGGTAAGTCCCAGTTTTCAAACACTAATAAATTATAGCAACTTCATCTAATAAATTATTCCAACACTATTTCATTTCAGTTATTGCCTTTATACACTATAACTACTATGTTCAAACTATAACATGTTCAAACACTATAACTATTATATTCAACCTATAACTGTTATGTTCAAATTAGTCTACATGTTCAAACACTATTACATGTTCACTCTCATAAATTTAAATGTAAACTTTGAAACTGTTATGTTCAAATTTACATTGTGATAATTTAAATTTATGGTATAACTAAATTATAGCAACTTCAATTCCTCACATAGTCATGGTATATCACAGAACACATATTAAACATTGTTAAAAAGTTCATAATAAGTTCATTACATTTATGAAGCTGAAAAATAATTTCAGCTCATAATAAGTTCATAATAATTATTCTACATTTCTGAAACTGAAAAATAATTTTAGCTGATAATAATTTCAGCTGAAAATTTTTTTAGGGCAATTATTTTTAGCCATCTGCCACCATAAATTTGAGTGAAGAGTTAAAAATAACAAAAATGTTTCCGACCCCCACATATTTATAAGATTATGTACAAACATTTCACAAAGATTGATCGATGTATGTAGATAGAGAGAGAGGGAAAATGAGGGGTTTTTGAGTAACATTACCTGAGAAAATGCTATCAGAATGCAATCGAAGATTAGTAGAGCGAGAGACAGAGAGTTATGGCCAGAGAGCTATGGTCGTCGACGGAGGAGAGCTATGGCGGACACACGATGGAAGAGGGAAAAAGGAAGAGGGACAGGGGTGGGGAAGAAGGAAATATCAGGTTAGGGCTTCCCGTTTTTTTTTTTTGTCTTTGTTTTCAGCCTGTATTTTTTTTTTTTTTGCCTAATAAGTGCGTGTATCACACCTTCTTCACCGTGCAATTGTTCTTCACATGGCTTCAAGCAGGTGCCACCTCAGAGGGGGTCTTGGAGGTGGTTTTTGAAGGGGGTCCACATCACTTTTGATTTAATTATGTATTATATTTAGTAAAATTTAATAAAATTTAAATGTCTCATTTTAAAAATAAAATAATTTTATTTAACTTTTTATTGATGTTTTATTTATTTAATTTTTTATAGTTATTTTATTGATGTTTTATTTTAAAATTTTGTTTATATTTTATTTTAATTTCATTATTTAAATTTTAATAGATTTTTATTTAATTATTATTAATTTTTAAAATAAATTTATTTAAAATTTTAATTTAGGGTGTGTTTGATTGGACGGACTGGATAAGGGGGATTAAAATTCATTGGACTTGAATCCGAGAACTATGAATCCTCCGGACTATTTAGTTGGATTGGATGTGTATGTCGTGTTTGTTTTCTTATACAATTAAATTTCTGAAAATGACTATTTTTAGTGAATCTAATATTTGGTTGGACGAATTGGATAAGGATAAATGAGCAAAAAACTATTTTACCATTTTTTAATTGTTTACTAAGTAATAGCAATATTAAAAATATCTTTAATATTTTAATTTTTTTTAGCTAGATTGAATAAAAATTTATTTTATTTTATTTTTTACACAATTAAATAAATTTATTTTTAAAAATAAAATAAATAAAATATCAATAAAAATATATGCTATTTTTTTAATTAAAATTTTAAATAAATTTATTTTAAAAGATAATAATAATAATTAAATAAAACATCTATTAAAATTTAAATAATGAAATTAAATAAAATATAAACAAAATTTTAAAATAAAACATCAATAAAGTATCTATAAAAAATTTATTTTAAAATTTTAAACAAATAAAACATCAATAAAAAGTTAAATAAAATTATTTTATTTTTAAATTGAGATATTTAAATTTTATTGAATTTTATTAAATATAATACATAATTAAATAGTAGAGGGTTAAAATGGTCATTTTACCACCTAATCTCATGGGATTGTTATCCCATGAAAATTGTCCCACACCCCTCCCCCTCCCGGGACAGTGTAATCCCATATATGGAGGATAAAGAGTCTGGCCGGACTCCATGTCCGGCGGACTAAAAAAAAAACAAACACCGAATAAAAGGCTTCCAATGGATTACAATCCAAACAATGTTTAGTCCCCCCCTTAATCCCTTAGGGTGTGTTTGATTGGACGGACTGAATAAGGGGGATTAGAATCCATCGGACTTGAATCCTATGACTGTGAATCCCCCGGACTATTTGGTTGGATTAGATGTATATCCCGTGTTTGTTTTCTCATGGGATTACATGTCTGGAACAAATTATTTTTAGTGAATCCAATGTTTGGTTAGACAGGCTAGATAAGGATAAATATTCAAAAGACTATTTTACCTTTTGTAATTTATAATTTATATTTTTTATTAATATAGAATTTGTAATTTGTAATTTATAATTTAACAATACTAAAAAAAATTAATTTATAAGGCCATAATTTTTAATTTATTATTTGTAATTAAATTAAATTTATAATTTATAATTAATATTTAATATATAATTTTAAATTAACAACATTAAAAAAATAATTTATAGATGTTCAAAAAATTATTTTACCATTTTTCAATTGTTTACTAAGTAATAACATAAGAGTAAAATGGACATTTCACACATTAGTCTCATGGGATACCAATCTCATGAAAATAATCCCAACTCCCCCTAGGATTGTTTAGTCTCTCATATGAAGGATATGGAGTCCAGCCGGACTCTATGTGTGACAGATTGAAATTGCACCAAACGATGGACATCTCCTTTCATTAGATAGTAAATAATCCCCCCTAATCTCTTGAATCAAACACACCCTTATAGCCTACCTGCATAACCAAATGGTTTTCATGTTACCCATAAAACGTCCCAAAAAAATGAAAGATGATATACAAATTAACAAGATTTACAAAAAAAAAAAGATAAAAAAATTACTCACAAAGGTGACATGTAATGATCGCATATCCAAAGTGATTAACGTGGCTAGTGAAGATATGATGGTATATGTGAGATATCATAATTATGTGGATAACTTATTGGGACTAAGAAACTAATTTGGAACTGAGTAAAATGAATATGTGTCAGGTTAATCTTATTAAGCATTGCATTTCAATACATTACTAATGGATTTGCATTAATATTTTTTGTCATGAGTTTAGAGTATTCTTTTCATATTAACTTTGGTATAATCTCCAATGATTATTTGTTATTTTATCTAATTAATCTAAAACAAACTATTCTATCCAATTGAGGCTAATCCAATTATATGAGAATCCTTGCATCTTGTTAAGACTTCGTTTAGTAATGAATTAAAAATCAACCTTCCAAAAAAATTTATTTTGCTAAAAAACCTAAATTATTTGGAAAATTCATTTCTTGTCCCAACAAAAAAAAAAAAAAAAAACAAGTTTAGAAATTTTAAAGGTCATTGAAAAAAAATTGTGTCAAATAAATTAACTTTGAAGCATATGGGCCCAAAAAAATATTGTTCAGGCCCACTGGATCCATAAATAAATCCCGCAACAAAAAGTTGTAGCGAGAGATGTCGGGTTCGAACCGCTAAAATGGCGCACCCAACGACCGCGGGTGTTGTTGTTGTAGCTGCGGCCTCCATAGCCACCGTACTCTCCTTCTTTCTGTACACCAACTATCGATCCAAGCCTTGTTCTACAACCACACCGAAGAAGAAACCAAGAAATGGGCTCATCGACGCCATTGGCAACACCCCTTTGATCAGAATCAACAGCCTCTCTGATGCCACTGGCTGCGAAGTACTCTCTCTCTCTCTCTCTCTCTCTCTCTCTCTCTGATGTTATCATCTGGGTCTTAATTTATGTGGGTTTTAGTGTATTTGTAGTAGTTTTATTTGGGTTTTGGTGATTATTCAGATTCTTGGAAAAGCAGAGTTTTTGAACCCAGGTGGGAGTGTGAAAGATAGGGTCGCTGTGAAAATTATTCAAGAGGTGAGTTAACTTAGCCTTCTTCATGTTTGGTTACTGAGCAATATGGGGTGGGTGGGTGGGAGGAAAGAAATTTTGAAGTTGGAATATATGCTATGTTTATTTTCAAGAAACTGGAAAGCTCTCCTCAACTAAGCCAATGATCTATTGATGCTAATTTCGTTTTTATTTTTGATCATCTTTGTCTTTCATTGCAGATACACAGACTGATCAAAATTGTGTTATAGTAATTGGATAGTGTTTTTGTGAATAGAGAGTTTCAAAATTTCCCTGGGGTTTATGTGTTGGATATGGTTTAGAATGTACCACTCAAGTTGTATTTTTTGGCCATATTATAGAATTTGCTTTACTTATGTCTTCTATTCCATTAAATCTAATGTGGCTTGTGACCAAGGTATCGTGTACTTAACCCAATCCAACAAATACTTTTCTCCTTTAAATTGGGATGGATATCATGCATTCATGTTCCTCCTTCTGTATTTGCTACCATATCTTATGTTGTTTAAGATAAACTATTGACATTTTGTTGTTTGAGAGTCGTCTCTCCCAGGCAAATATAACTTGGTATTTCCTTTTGGAAGTATAAGATCAAATATAGGTCTGGGAGAATGCTTACAATTGTTACTACTGATCATTTTTTTCCATGTCACATTTACAATTTATAGGCTCTGGAGTCTGATGAGCTGGCTCAAGGTGGAGTAGTTACAGAGGGGAGTGCTGGGAGCACAGCTATCAGTCTTGCAACTGTGGCTCCTGCCTACGGATGCAAATGCCATGTGGTTATCCCAGATGACGTTGCTATTGAGAAAGTATGCATTTGTTTATTTCTTCGGCATTTGATTTTTTTACTTTTTTTTCCTCTTGTTGTTGGTTTGTGTAGGAGTTTCCACATCATAGGCAACCTAGAAGGTTTGCTATAGGTAAGCTTGATGCAACTTGAAGGAAGAATGTCATTCAACAATCATCAGCTTGATTTCAAGTGGCCTTCTTCGGATGTGTTCTTTAATGAGAAAGAATAATATGATCACAGTAAATGAAAATGTTAGGGGACGGGAAGTCCTAAACTGACATGAGAATTGGTAGTTAAAAATGGATACAAACTTATTTAATTTGATTGAGCATATAGAGAGCAGAATAGCGAAAACAATTCATGCAGCCTATCCAACCTAATTGGAACACAAGGCTTAGTTTGGTTTGGTTCTTCAATGAGAAAACTGTATACTTCCTTAAACAATCAATGTAGCCCCTTACAAATTTAGCAAGCACAGGGTTTTCACTACTTTTCACCTCCTGTGGAACGTAGGGGAAACTGAAGCACTGCATTTTGGTGGCTCAGACTGCAATTGGAAAATGACCTTGTTTAACTTTTACGGAAGTGCAAATGGATAGCTCTTAAAAATTACTGATCTCGTTGTGCACTTATGGCTCTTAAAATCAATGTAGCCCCTTATGAATTTAGCAAGTACAAAGTTTTCACTGCTTTTCACCTCCTGTGGAACGTTGGGGAAACTCGAGCACTGCATTTGGGTGACTCAGACTGCAATTGGAAAATGACTTTTTAACTTTCACAAAGTACAAATGGACAGATTTTCCAAATTACTGATCTTATTGTGCACTTATGCCTGTGTAACCACTGATTTATTTCATTCCTAGATTTATGTTTATTTCTAAGTTTTCATTCTGTTGGTTGCAAACTTTTTCCAGTCTCAAATACTTGAAGCCCTTGGAGCTACTGTTGAAAGGGTTAGGCCAGTGTCAATTACACACAGAGACCACTATGTCAATGTTGCAAGGAGAAGGGCATTGGAAGCAAATGAAATAGCATCAAAGCAAAGAAAGTCTAAACAAGCAGATGCCAAAGATTTTGAGCAAATTAATGGTTACACATCTGAGGGAGGGAAACAAAGTTCAAAATTCTCAAGTGATTGCAAGGGTGGTTTCTTTGCTGATCAGTTTGAAAACCTGGCAAACTTCAGGTCCCACTACGTGGGTACTGGGCCTGAGATTTGGGAACAGACTGGTGGTAAATTAGATGCATTCATTGCAGCTGCAGGTACAGGTGGCACCATTGCTGGTATTTCCAAGTTTTTGAAGGTCGTTTTCTTTTCCCTGCTAACTAGTGTTTCTTTTAGTCTTGATGAGTGAAGTCATATAGGGTTCTTGGCTGATTTTTGACAGGAAAAGAATCCAAACGTCAAGTGTTTTCTGATTGATCCTCCTGGTTCTGGTTTGTTCAACAAAGTAACGAGGGGGGTGATGTACACCAAAGAGGAGGCTGAAGGACGGAGGCTGAAAAACCCATTTGATACTGTAACTGAAGGAATTGGAATTAATAGATTAACCCAGAATTTTATGATGGCAGAACTTGATGGGGCTTTCCGAGGTACAGATATGGAGGCAGTTGAAATGTCTAGGTCAGTACATAAATCCGAAAACCTATAACATGTTTGCCAAGTAAAATAGAAAGTTGGGAAGTCCTGCCAATTTTTCTGGGCTATTTTCTTTGCCTTTCTTTTCCCTTCTCTAAAAATTTGAAATCCACCCAAAGAGAGATCTTTTGTTCTCGGGACTAGCCATTGTCTTCATGACTCGAGTAAAAAATGAAGAATTTCATTCATTACCTTGGCAACCATGCATGGCATAAAAATGTAAAAGGAGATTTATTGTATATTTACATGCCATTATATTCAGTGTTTTGATTATAAGGACATTTGTATTTAACAGGTTTCTGTTGAAGAGCGACGGACTTTTTGTTGGTAGTTCTTCTGCTATGAACTGTGTTGGGGCTGTCAGGGTGGCACAGTCGATTGGACCTGGCCACACAATTGTAACAATCCTTTGTGATAGTGGGATGAGGCATCTGAGTAAATTTTACGACACTCAGTATCTTTCTCAGCATGGCTTGACACCCTCAGCTACTGGACTGGAGTTTGTGGGTCTCAGATGAGATTTGGTCAGATCAAAAGGTCCTTCTCCGTGGTCTCCTTATAGGGTTTTCATCTAATTTTTAAGTTGCAAGATGTCATTTGGCTGCCCCTGAGAAGGTTTAGATATGAGGTTAGGTTATGATATCAGCTTCCTCATTTTAAGGTGTGAGCTTAGTTGCTAACGTAATAGTGTTGCCGAATCATTCACGTAGGAAGGTGCTATACATGGATTCATTTTTTTGTAGGAGTCTTGGTCATTTTTTATGTCTTGAAATTTCAAGAATGAAATTAGCTTTGAATTGTTATTAAGAGAGAAAAGAGAGTTTTTTATTATTATTATTATTGATTCATATTTTTTTGATGGCCAATTTCTGGGTTGGTTTGTGTTCTACTGCAATATTGACAAAAAGCTCTACGCGGTTGAATAGTTATCAAGGGGAACTGTATTGTGTTCTCGAAAAATAAATAACTAAATAAGAACGGAAAGGAAACTGTATTGTTAGTGATCTATGATCAACTTTAGAACCAAACATATAGTTTGTCAGTAGTTCCAACTACGTCTACCGTTGATCCTCCTTCAATTTCTTCATTTCACCATGTTTGTTTTGTTGTTTGTTTCCATTCATAGGGAAATTGGGATAATATCATTTAAATATCCAACCACACCAAATATATCCATCAAGCACAAGCTTCATCCGATTGCTAAAATGCTTTTGAATGTGCTAAAAACTATTACTCCTCATCTCCCATTTTAATGGAAGCGAAACACAGCTTCATTCTGAAAACACCATCTTAACAGCTTCTAATGTGGTTGAAAATACAATCACCACCAGAATACTTCTCACAATTAATGCTGTGTTTGGTTGGGAAATTTGAGGAGAGATTTGAAAAGAGAAAGGGAAAAAATGTGTGAAATTATGTGAAATATAGACATGATATATTCACATTTCACCTACCTTTTCCATTTCCTTTTCCAAATCCCTTCCCAAATTCTCCAACCAAACACAACATAAGTCAAAATTGGGGTAAACTTGTTTGATGCAGGAGTGAACACCTGTTTTTATCTCATTGCCAAACAATAACTTTTCATTTGCTACAGTCATTGCCAAACCATAACACAGACAAGCAAAGCCCCTTAAATTCATAAATATAACATCAGATGAAAATAGCTTCCACAGTTGGTATAGCCACATGGGATTATTCCCAAAATGCAGGGGGTAGAGAGAGAGAGAGAGTGGCTTATGGTCACAATCAAGTGCCCAGAAACAAGCGGTCAAAGAACGTTATCACAAGCTATCAGACTGAACTTGCTATCACTGAGGATACCGCCTCTCAAACTGAGACTCATGGCAATGTGGATCTAGCCAATCTCTGGGGGCACTCTTTGACATGTTGACAGGTACTTTTCCATCACCAACAAGCTCCCGAAGATTCTCCAACTTATTCTCCCGCCCAGTCCCACTGGTTCTCCGATCTGCTTCCTTCAGTTTCTGCTTGAACCGCTGCTTACGGCCAGAAGAGTTCAGCTCTTGTTGCTTTGATTGTGATGGTGGAGCTCCGTGGGGTCCCAGATATATATTCTCTTCCTTCTTAGCCTGCCCACATAGATTTTAATTATGCTCATCCACAAGTTAAGATTCGGAGCACATATAGGCCAATGATAAGACTCGTGTCATACTGCCCCAATCAATAAAATCATCTCACCTTAGGGGAAGAAGTGTTTGAGTCTAATTGTGGAGCATTTGTTTTGATTGAATCAGTCTCCCCAAAACCCAAGCTTGGAATCACAAACCCATCAGTGTCTAAAATACAAAAACGTCAGACACCACAAAACATTAGCATGTCCACATGCATATCCTACAATGTTTTAAATACTATGCCAATGACATGAGATTTAATCCATTATGGCTGCTTGTGATAGGTCAGATGCGAAGGGAGGGAAACAAAGTCTAAACAAACAGATGCCAAAGATGTTGAGCAAATTAACGGTTACACATCTGAGGGAGGGAAACAAAGGTCAATATTCTCAAGTGATTGCAAGGGTGGTTTCTTTGCTGATCAGTTTGAAAACCTGGCAAACTTCAGGTCTCACTACGAGGGTACTAGGCATGAGATTTGGGAACAGACTGGTGGTAGATTAGATGCATTCATTGCAGCTGCAGGTACCGGTGGCACCATTGCTGATCCCCTCCCATCATAAAATTAGTTCAGTAGTGCACCCAAATATATTTTATTTAAAATAGTGATGAGTTTAAGATGATGCCAGTCAGTTCACTGGCAGAGTTAGTTAGCTGCAATAGCAGAATTGGGTTCAAGTCTCTCAAAGGGATTGAACTTTGTTTTGACCCAAAAGTTAATATCAAACAAAACCCCACTTACCAACCAAATATATATGCAAGCATACATATATGTTGTGATGATAAATAATGCCTATTATTGTAATAGAATTATTTTTAAAAAAGAACAATAGTGTAAGAAAAAAAAATGTAGCCAGGTAGTTTATTGGTGCATTTATTTATAGGTCCTAAATTTGTTTAGTTTATATATATTTATCAACATTTTGAGCTCCAGTGACTGGTTCCTGCTATAAAAACAGAGCTACCAATCTTTTACCGTCAAATATACTAACAAACATTAGATAAACAAGAGAGAAATTAAATGCAAACAAAAAACCACATAATTAAACAATTTTAGATTGCAAGTTAACATTGATCTGCTTATAAAGAAGCAACTTTAAGGATAAAAGGGATTGATACATGAAGCATTCCAGAGACAAAATGAATATAACACAATCATAATCTATACACAAACCCGAGTAGAACTGAGACTTGAAAATAAAAATGTTATCATCCTAGACTGCACAAATCATTTAAAATAACAATACCCAGAACAAGATATCAAAGGCGCTGCTCCAAAATTTACTGATTAAATCGTAAGGAGCCCTAAACAATCATGTAACGATTCATCTACTTATTTGGTGCATAAAACCAAAAGATTCAATTTTTTTTTCTTTTTCTGTGAACTTTCTAGGCAACCAAACAGTGGGTAATGAAGAAAACGATACAATGGCTTACCCCACTCATCTTCATCCCCTAAAGGAGTGGCGTGCAATGAAGAAGGGTCCATGAATGCAGTTGATCATGGATTTGAATTTGGCTAAAAAGCCCAGTACTCAAACGAATCTCCACCGGAAAAAACGTGTCGATACCGAAATCGATGAATCGAACAATCAGAATAAAAAAGCTTTCAGATTTTAATAATAAAAATACCCAAAACGAATCTCCAAAATTTGGAAACGATTCGATATAGACAAGCCAAAAAGGTTCGCAGTGAAAAACCCTAACCCTAGAAAGCTGAGTTTTTTCACCAAGCACTCCCCTTTATAGCGGTAATGCAATAAAAATTACAACGGTAAATTATACACTTCACTGAAAATTTTGAAAAATACAATTAGGTCCTTCTTTAAGGTTTACACTTTTTTAATTTAGATAATAATTTGGATAAAAATTCGTTACTTGTGTCAGTAAAAAATTGTGTTATCACTTATTTTGTATTATAATTTATATTTATCTTTATTTATTTCAATATCAGCCTATTATTTATATTAATTCTAACTATTTTAGTTTTACTATAAGATATGATAGTATAATTATATCAAAATTATAAAACTAATTGTATTTGTTAACCATGTACATAAGAAGATAACAAGGGAAATAGTATGACAAATGTCTCATTAATTTTATTTATTTACTTAATAATTTACATATATAAAAAAAATAAAATTTTAATACTAAACAATCTGTTTTTCTAATTATTAATTCACATATTTATAAGAAAATAACTCCAATTTTAATAATAAGCAACACATTTTTTTTTCTTTTTATTATATAGTGTTATTAGAATAGAAACCAAGCAAATCCTATATATATTTTAATTTAAGTAACTCAATCATAATAAAATCCTAAGAGTAGGAAAATTTATTTTCCACAAGTTCAATTAATTTCAAAATTGTGAAAGGTTATAGTAAAAATGTTTAAAAGCTTATTGCAATTGAAGTGTGACACCCTAAAGGTCTGTTTGGTAACGTTTATGTTTTCAGTTTATATTTACAAAAATTTTATAAACTGGTTTTTGTTTATTTTTAGAAAAACATAAATTACAAATGCGTTTGGTAATTGACAAAATGTTTAAAAAAATTTAAAAATATAAAAAAGAGTGAGAAATGACAAGTGGTGCAAGTGGCGACGGAAGACGGTGGTGGAAAATGGTGACGGTGGATGGTGGGTAGCGGGTGGTGGTGGGTAGTGGTGGTAGGTGGCTGGCGGATGGCGGGTGGTGGTGGGTGGTGACAGGTGGGTGGTGGTGGCGGGTAGGTGACAGATGGTGGTGGTGGTGGGTGGGTGGGTGACGGTGGCGGATGGCAGCGAGTGCGTGGTGGTGGCGGGTGGTGGGTGGAGGATGGCGGGTGGTGCTGTGGTGACGGGTGGGTGGTGGTGGCGGGTGGTGAGTGGTAGCAAGTGGGTGGTGGTGGCAGGTGGGTAGTGAGTGGTGGTGGCAGGTGGTGATGGGGGGTGGGTGGTGGCGGAAGATGGTGGTGGAAAATGGTGGCAGGTAGTGGCTAGTGTTGGGAGGTAAAAAAAAAAAAAAACACTCAAAACGGAAACACATTTTTTGAGTTTACATTTTTTGACCAAATTTATAAACTGAGACCGCTGATTTATAAATCAAAAATTTACCAAACAAGTTTTTATTTGAGTTTTTTTAATTTTTGTAAATATAAACAGAAAACTGAAAACGTAAGTGTTACCAAACGATATTAATTAAATACCACGTAAATATATATATATATATATATATCTAAATATAATTAGAATACAATAAAATATTAGGAAAATGCGAATTAAATCAAATTAATCAAAGGTTAAAAAAAGAAGAAGGGAGAAACGATGGTTTATCACCATCCTAATATATAGGATGGTAAATAAACACATGACTTAGGTGAGTCACCGTATAGCTTAGGTGAATGTAACACCCGGCTCCTTGATTATCAGTTAACTTGGAAGTTACTTTAATTATGGGCCTTTATGTGATTTATATAAGAATATGTATGAAATTATGTGCCATGCATTGTTTGAGTAACAGATATGATAGTGTATGAAAAGACCTGTCTGATTCATTAAATTAAAAGGGTGAATTAAATGTTGGACTAGGTGGTTAGAGCCTAATTCACCTTAGTAAGATTAAGTTTGGGTTAAGGAAATTAGGCTATAATGAGGATTGACTTGACTACGTGATGTAAAATTTGATGAAAGAAAAGTGGGACTAGCTTATGAACTTATTAGCTCAAGTCAAAAAAGAGAGATAGTGTTTGTTGTAGAGGGAGCATAAGAGAGAGCCCTAGAAGCAGAGAAAGAAGAGGAGTAAGAGAGCTCAAGCCAAATCTTCAATGATTCCCCCATCTAAGGTAAGAAACTTTCCTCTAATTTCAAGAATTGAAGTTGTCTACCCATGGAATCCTGGAGATTAAGATGAATTGAGAAGTTGGGTAGTGTCAAGTGATGATAGGAACCCTAAAGTGAAAATGTGAAAGTAGTACGCTTTTATTCTTGTAATACATGGCATCATTCACGTTTCCTCACTTGCATCTTGTATGAATTTTGGGAGTTGGAGAGAAAATTTCAAGGGTTTTAACTTTAACATTCAAACTTTGCATACCTTGAGATTGTGCACTTAAAGTTCATGATTTTGTGGTCTTATTTGAGTATTGAGCCTTTGCTTTATTGTTTGAAGTTGGAAGTAGGCAATTCATATGGTTTTGAAGTGGTTTTGAGCCTTGTTTTGTGGAGAATGAACTTGGGTTTGCAAAAGGGAAAAACTCTATTTTCAGCAAAAATTCACATTAGTTTTTCACCCAGACCACTTGAGCGGCCTGGACCACCACACGTGCGGCCAGCAGGACCAGCGTAGTTTGATTTCTCTTATGTTTTCTCTAACTTTCGAGCCTCTAATTGCATGATTTTCAACTGTTTCCATGTGCATGTGCATGTGCATTGTATAAACACAAAAGGAAATGAAAGAATGAATGAGATCTAGCAAGTAACGGATAAGTTAGTGACTAATTGAATGAAAGAACTATATATTTAACCATTGTGCTTTCATGTGTCTATGTAGGTCAAACGCCGCATCCTAGCCACATGCTACACGGAACTAACTGTGCGTGACAATGTAGTAAAGCTATGTTTGAGTCATAATTCTTTCTGACTGTTATTGGTATTGTTAAAGTCTGTTCTACAGAGATATGATTTACTGAATGAATGAGTCCACTTCATGCAATATGTTCACATGGCCCATACCCGGGGGTAACAATACCGTGGTTTTATTCATGTGGCCCTTACCTTGGGGTAATAATACCGTGGTCTATGTTCATGTGGCCCTTACCCGGGGGTACTAATACCGTGGTCTATATTTATGTGGCCTTTACCTGGAGGTAACAATACCGTGGCCTATATCTAAGTGGCCCTCACCTGGGGGTAAAAGTACCGTGGCCAAATCTGTATGAGAAATCGAGTTATATGATTATGATTGTTATGCTTCAACGAACATGCTACTGTTATGTGCCTTGACTTTAATGTTTAAACGGACATTATTCCTATCCTCTTTACACATTGTTGTTCACTGGGCTTTGGCTCACAGTTTATATCTGTCATGCAGGTGATCAAGCTTAAGAAAGGACTTGAGGGCGTTAACCTATCTTTTAGTTGTCAAGCCAATCATTTTGGGTCTAACTCCAAGGCTTTTGGGTGGTGATGAATTCACCTTTTTGTTGAGTGATCATGTGCCTCATATCAAAGATCTTTTGTTTTATGAATTTTACGTAATGTATATGTTTTTGGTACATGTATATGATATGGTATTGGTTAATTGTACAGTGATGCATACAGAGTTGTTTATTCATTTTAGTTCCACAGCCCATTGGACAATGTATTGTGATATTATTAGCTTTCGCCATCTCCTTAGACTATTGACTGTTAAACAGGCCTTTGGTAATCTCAGATTACTGGTCGGTTACATCTTTAATCCCGTGGGGCGGGGGTTGGGTCGTGACAGTGAATCACCTAGCTAGGGAACAAATGGGGAATTGGTCAATTGACAGTGTTGAGTGCTAGCACAACTTGCCACATGTCAAGTAGAGACCACACATACTCTTCCTATAAATAGTTCAGTACTCTGTGGCCGAAATCACCAAGCTTCAGAAGAAATATACATATGAGAAATAACGAGACAATAATAGAAAAGTGAAGGCTAAAGGTCAATAGTAAGGTGAGTTATATTATATCTTGAGTTACTATAACATATTTTACGTATGTTTTGAGTTACCATAATTTATTTTATATAAGTTATGTTTTATAACTTATATTTCAAGTATGTTAATTATTTTTCTAAACTCCATTTTCTTAAAGTGAAACCCATGGATATGATTGTTTAAATTTTAGAAATTATTTGACAATGTTTATATAAATATTTATTTTTGTAAGTATCGCCACAGGAGTCTCATGCCATAGGGGACTTAAATAACCATTAGCTTCTGATTGGTTACTTTGTGGCTTTCTGTTTATCATGGATCCATTGACCTCTGTTCTATTTGTCACTTCAATGACTTCTATTCTATTCTATTTTGTATCGTGGTTATGGTTAGTTATTTACATAATTTCACTTTTGCCACTTAAATTATTTATTTACTCAAACTAAGTTATTTTAAATATTTTAGCTTAAATAACTATCCATGATTATTTTGTGCCCACTATACTCTTGGCATAATATTTCTTACTCTGCTATGTGTTTATAGCTGTTACCCATTTCAGGTAATGAGATATAAAGAAAAGCTGTAACCTCGTATAGTAGGACCAGCACAAAATTTTCTTTTAAAATTTTGTCACCGCATAATAAAATAATAAAAGCCCTATGGATGTATTTTCGATCATTAACAAAGTAAATTTCCTATTTAATTAATTTTCTTACTCCTATTCTGCCTCCATCTGCGCCATTTAATTTGTTAAGATTAGAATTAATTAATAAGTTGCGATTCCAGCCCTAAGCCCCCTGCGGTTGGGTTATGACAATGTACAAATCTTGTGTTATATCCCTAAAAGGCAAAACCTTATATGTAGACTTAATTCCCCACCTCATTGGTAACTTTGATATAATCCTAGGAATGGATTGGTTGGTTGCCAACCACGCCTCTATTGATTGCAAAGCCAAACAACTCTTCCTTCAGTTACCAAACTAACTCGAGCTTGTTTTTGATGGGACTGGAGTTTCCACCCCTCCCTATCTTATATCCTCCATAACAGCCCAACGACTTCTAAGAAAGGGTTGTTGTAGTTATATCTGTTATGTGATCGATACTCAAAAAGAGGCCCCCACCGTTGATGCAATCCCCGTGGTTGGAGAATTTCCAGATGTCTTTCCCGAAGACCTACATGGTATCCCAGTTGATCGGGAAATCGAGTTCATCATTAAAACCCAACCTGGTACCCAACCAATCTCAAAAGATCATTACCTCATGTCAATGACAGAATTAAAAGAACTGAAGACCCAACTCTAGGAACTACTGGACAAAGGTTTCATTCGATCTAGTATCTCACCCTGAGGAGCTCTAGTGTTATTGTAAAGAAAAAGGATGGCACAATGAGGTTATGCATGGATTATCGAGAACTAAACAAGGTCACCATCAAGAATTGGTACCCTCTGCCACGAATCGATGACATGTTCGATCAACTGCGAGGCTCTCAATGCGAATTAAATCAAATGAATCAAGGGTAAAAAATAAAAAAAGAATTAAAAAAAATAAAAAATGAGAGACGATGGTTAAGCATATAGCTTAGGTAAGTCACCTAGCTAGAGGGACAGATGGGAAATTGGTAAATTGACACCTGTTGAGTGGTGGCAAAACTTGCCACATGTTAAATAGAGACCACGCACACTCTCCCTATAAATAGTTCAGTACTATGTGACAGAAATCACTAAGCTTTAGAAGAAATATACATACGGGAAATAACGAGACAATAATAGAAAAGTGAAGGCTAAGAGTCAATAGTGTCAAAACCCAAACTTGCCTCTATACGTTTAACATCGTGACCGGCCAGTAATCCGAAGATTACCGAAAGCCTCTTAAACAGATATATAATATTAAGGGCTAGCGGAAGCAAAATACAAATATACATCGTCCATTGAGCTGTGGAGACTTACATGAGATAGAAAATATTTAAACTTTTTATATACATATATTATCACATCATTCCTGTGCCATCATGTATACAGATGAGACAAAAGGGGCTTAGCCCTACACAAAGCCCTGACCACTTGACATATCTGAAACCTCCACGAGAGGCGCATAGGTTGGCTGACAAAAACAGATTCTAGGCAAACGCCTCTAAGCCTGGTTACGCTCTTGATCACCTATATACATATACATAAATAGTGAGCCAGAGCCTAGTGAATAACAATTATGTAAAGGGGGTTAATGAATGATGTCCTCACAGCAATTTAAAACAGTCAGTTTCAGTAGTGAATCAGTTCACAAAGTAGTATCTCATACATTTCAGAGTCATAATGAAATCGTAGCAGTCATACGTGGCACATCTAATAGTAGAATAATATAGTAGGTCTAAAAGACCGAACAGACATTTGATGGCCATCAATACAGTACACAATAGCTCAAATAATTGGAACTGATAGAGATCTCTGTAACAGTAACAGCAACAGTAGCAGTAACAGTTGCTATGGATGCCACGAGTACAGTTTACAAAATAGGACAATCATTCATTCAGAAAGCAATACGTTTAATCGATCAAAAATAACTACAATTGAACATAACTTTACAGCATTGTTACTCACAGATAGCTCTAGAGACGGATTAGACGGACTGTAACGTGTGACCTATACAATCACATAACAGATACACATTGAAACACAATGGCCCCATTTGGTAAAATTGTGGGAAAGTGATTATAGATTATACCTTAACAGATTATAGCTTATAGCTGTGAGCATAAGTTGGTAACCTGCTTGGTGTAGCTGTGGGATTATAGATCTAAGCAGCAGAGTAGTGTTTGATAAATAAATTGTAAAATAGCTTTTTGGCTGTGTAATTGTCATTTTTGCCCTTATGAACAGAAAATTTGTAATTTTGTCATTTTCTTCTCTTTAAATTTTGAAAAAGTTATTTCATTAATGGAAGTTGATTAATTAGTACCTAATTTGGTACATTTTATTTACCTCAAATTTATTTTTTTATTTATTTTTAATAATATTGAGTTGACAAGGGAACAAAAAAAGGAGCTGAGTAAATGTATACATCGCATTCGTCCTGTCTTATACATACAAATCCAGAAGTACCCTATTCGGCCAAATAACCGGTTGAGTAAGGGGCCGAGTGAAGAGCGATTTGCAACAAAAGGAGCTGAGTAAATAGTTATACGGCGAATTGAAGGTGGGCCCAACCTTAAGCCCCAAGAAAGAAAAGATATAAATAGAAGAACATCAGTTAGAGAAAAGTATGTGAGAATTATTACGCTTAACTTAAGATATAAGTAACTAAGAGAGCATACACTAACTTAACCGTCGGAGTGCTAATTCCGGCACCCCTGACCGGAGTGTTTATTCCTTTTCAGGTTGCTAGCTGAGGATCTCGAGTGTTCCAGTGGATCAAAAGAGTATTTCCAAACCACTTCCCCACAATTAGGGCCGTTTGTGGCAATACTCAACTACATCCATGGCGGGCGTAACGGAAGATCCTCCGATAGTCACTGACGAAACCACACAGAGAGATGACCTCACTCCAACAAATATGCTTGGACCGGAGACTATCACCGCAACGTGCCTTGAACTTCGACTCACTTGCCCAGAACTCACCCTTGACTTTAGCACATGAGACAATGCAAGTGATCATGGAACAAGCGAAGCAAAACGAATAGAGGCTGGAAAACATGATCGCTAAGAACGAGCGCCTTTGTCAGGACTTAGCCTTAGAAGTAGCAAAATCCAATCAAGCTGCACGCTAAGATCCTAGACGACCTCTGGGAGAAGATGGTCAAAAACCTTGAGTTCGAAGACAAGAAAGTGACAGTGATTTTGACTCATTATCCCCGGAACCCAAAAGGAATGGACGAATTGAAACCACCAGTTCCTCCGAAGAGAGTCCGCGTGCACGCCATAAGCGAATGCAAAATGGTTCAGGCAAAGAGAATCAGCATAATCCCTTTGTGCGACGGATTGCGAAAGCAGTACTACCCAAAAAGTTTAAAGCCCTATCGTTCACTCTGTACGACGGGAAGTCAGATCCCACTGATCACATCTGACATTACAAGCAGGCTATGACGTTGCATGCGGACGACGAGGCCCTCATGCGCCGAATATTTTCAAGCAGTTTGGGACCGTTGGCCATCAGATGTTATTATAAATTGGAATCGGCATCGATTAAGAGCTTCCATCAACTCCAAAAATCCTTCAGGGCAAGGTTCATCACCAATGAGGTCCAGCCGAAGCAGGCCGACTCTCTCTGGGCAATGCAAATGCAATTAGGGGAAACATTACAGGCGTATTCAGCGTGCTATTTGGAATGCTTTATTCTTGTGGATGACGCCTGCAACGACTCCATGGCCATCACCACCTTTAAAATGGGGTTGCATCCTGATAGTGCCCTCTGAAGTTCTTTGACTAGAAGGCCCCCCAAAACAGTCAGGTTGTTGATGAAGAAAGTCGAAGAATATTACAAAGTTGAAGATGACGCACTGCAGGTCAAAGCCGGGAACCAGGCAATTAAGACGGCCCCATCTGAAATTATTCAGTCGATAAGTTCTGTACCATCACAGAGCGGGGCCGGGCTAAACGAGACAAGAGAAATTCGCGCCAATCAAACGACCAATGCTCCCAACGAGCTAATGAACAACTTCAAGTGAATAACAAGCGTGCAAGGCGCGCGGCCAAGAAATATACGGAGTTGTCGGAGCCGATCAGCACGGTCATGACTAAAATTCAACATCTGCCGTTCTTTAAGTGGCCGCCCAAGATGGTGGGACCCCTTGACACAAGGAGACGGGATAGGCGGTGCGAATATCACAAAGATCACGGTCATGATACCGACAGTTGCTTTGCTTTGAAAGGCCACCTTGAGGAGTTGGTACAAGACGGTCGGCTCTAGCAACACGTCCGAAAGAACAACTCAACCAAAACAGTTGCCCTAAGGCAGGATTTCCTCCGCTCAACGTAATCCATATGATATACAGCCTGCCAACAGCCCCCGCCGTACATTCAATTCAGTCTCATCCTGGCCCCCAAAAGCAAATCACACCAGCAAAACGGCCCTATGAAGCTCCGAGTATTACCTTCGACGATTCTGATTTGATTGGCATAACACTCCCCTACATTGATCCATTGGTCATCGAACTATGCGTAAATCGATTCATTATTGAACGCGTTCTCATAGACTAGGGGAGTACTTTGGAGGTTATGTATTACAACACTTTCATCAAACTCGGGTTCACTGAGTCGGACCTGTCTCCGGCTCCTTATTCGTTATTCGGCTTCAATGCTAATCCAGAATATCCGTTGGGCAAAATCATGCTACCAGTTCAAGCAGGCTCCCGAACATTAGATGTGGAGTTCTTGGTTGTCAAGCTGCCTTCACTGTATAATCTTATCATGAGACGAACTTGGCTACATGCCATGCATGCCGTGCCTAGCACCTATCATTAACTGCTCCGCTTCCCGACTGAACGAGGTATCAAACAAATCCGTGGTTCCCAGAAATCGGCACAAGCATGTTATCTTCTCGCCGCAAAGACACCAAAAGAGCTGAAGGTGAACTCTATTGAGGTGCCGGATCGCGACAGCTTGGATGATGTTGGACGGCTCCCAGGTGAAAAGGCCACAGAAGCTTTAGATCGAGTTGAAATTGACGGGGATCCCGACAGGTTCTTCATGGTCGGTGCCTCCTTAAATAAAACTGACAGACAGTAACTAATTGCCTTCTTGCTCGGCAACCTTGATGTATTAGCATGGTCGCCGTATGAGATGCCGGGGGTGGATCCATCTGTTTCTGAGCACCGTCTGAATATTGACCCCAAATGTAAGCCGATCATTCAGAGAAACCAGCGATTAGTCGCAGAACACACTGCTGCCGTTGTTGAAGAAGTTGACCGGTTGCTTGATGCCGGGGCAATCCGGGAAATGACCTATCCTACATGGCTGTCGAATACTGTAGTGGTAAAGAAGAAGAATAGAACTTTGCGTGTCTGTGTGGACTTCACGAATTTAAATAAAGCTTGTCCCAAGGATTGTTTTCCTCTACCCAGAATTGATCAACTCGTAGACGCCACGGCACGTTATCAACGTATGAGCTTCCTCGATGTCTACAGAGGCTACCATCAAATCGCCATACATTCGGAGGACCAAGACAAAACTGCATTCCTCACCCCAAGAGGAACCTATTGCTATAAGGTTATGCCTTTTGAGCTGAAGAATGCAGGGGCAACTTACCAAAAACTTGTCACTGCCATGTTCAAGGAGCAACTCAGCCGCACTATGAAAGTGTACATTGACGATATGGTGGTCAAGTCAAAAGAAGAGAAAACTCACCTGGCCGACTTGGAAGAGACATTCGGCATTTTACGCAAGTACAAAATGAGGCTGAATGCTTCCAAGTGTGCGTTTGGGATCGGATCCGGTAAATTCCTTGGTTACATTGTCAATCACCGAGGAATCGAAGCCAACCCGAGGCAAATCACAGCAATCTTGGAACTCGGCTCCCCTCGATCAATGAAGGAGGTTCAAAAGTTGATGGGGATGGTCGCCGCACTCAACAGGTTCATCAGTCGTTCCACAGACCGCTGCCGACAATTCTTTCATACCCTATGGCAGGGCAAGGCTTTTGAATGGACCTTCGAGTGCAAAGCTGCTTTCAACGGTCTGAAGACCTACCTCCGATCAGTTCCACTCTGGACAACACCTTCAGCAGATGACCCGCTTATTTTATATCTGGCAGTTTTCGACCGGGCAGTTAGCGTCGTACTGTTAAAGGAAGAGCTTAGGGAGCAGCGGCTAGTGTACTATGTGAGCAAAGCAATGGTTGACGCCGAAACACGTTACCTTCCGTTGGAAAAACTCTTTCTAGCCCTCGTCACAGCAGCAAGAAAGCTGATGCATTACTTTCAGGGTCATACCATCGGGGTACTAACGGACCACCCCCTCCGGTTAGTACTCCGTAGTGCAGAAGCATCAGGGCGCGTTTCAAATGGGCACTTGAACTCGGCCAGTATGATATTCAGTTTCTGCCTAGAACCTCAATCAAGGGGCAAGTGCTTGCCGACTTTGTGGCCGAATTCACTGGTGGTCTTGCCGATTTCAAGTCTGATAAAATACAACCCAGGCCGAACTGGAGAATTTATGTTGAGGACATTTGGCAACTATACTGTGACGGATCGTCCAATCAACACAGCAGCAGGGCTGGAGTAGTAATAATGGCTCCCGACGAAGCAATAATCGAGCAAGCTGTCAAACTCGGCTTCGAAGCATCGAACAATGAAGCCGAATACGAGGCCCTGCTAACCGGCTTACGGAATGCACATTTTCTTGGTGCTCGGCGTCTGCTTATATTCTGCGATTCTAAACTAGTAATCAATCAGCTAAATGGGGAGTACACAGCCAAAAACGACCGCATGGCCGTTTACATGAAAACGACAAACACCTTGCTGGCAAAATTTGACCATCATGAATTAAACCAAATAACCCGTGATCAGAACACACATGTAGACGCCCTAGCTTGCCTAGCATCTGCCATTAACTTAGAGATTAAACGGACAATTGAAATGGGTTTCATCCCTAATCCAAGCATTGGCCCTTCGGAAGAAGTCCAGATCAATGTCATAGAGCCAGGTCCAAGTTGGATGGACTCCATTGCTGCATTCCTATCTTCCGAACAGCTCCCGTTGGATAAGAAAAAAATGCACAAGCTACGAAACAAAGCCCTACGATACTATTTGGATCCGCAAGGAAAACTTTACAAAAAATCCCTCTCTGGCCCGTACCTCGAGTACGTTCATCCGGATAAAGTCGAGGGACTCCTGACTGAAATACATGAAGGTAGCTGGGGTGCCGATTCTGGCCGGCGCTCTTTAGCCCACCGAGTTGTGACACAGGGGTATTATTGGTCGACAATGAGAGCTAATGCCGAATGTTACGTGAAAAAGTGTGAACAGTGCGAGAAATTTTCTTTCTTAACCCATCTGCCTGTTGAAGAGTTAAGCTCTATAACCAGTCCTTGGCTGTTTGCCCAATAGGGACTTGACATCGTCGGACCACTGCCTCGCGTCCCCGATAACAAGCGATTTTTTATTGTCGCAACAGACTATTTCACAAAATAGGTAGAAGCGGAGGTAGTAACGTACATTCGAGATACTGATGTAAAGCATTTTGTATGGAGAAATATTATAACGCGATTCGGCATTCCAAGAGCACTCATTTCAGATAACGGCACCCAGTTTGATTATGGTGTCTACCGAGAGTTGTGCAGCAAGTATGGTATCCGGCCCTATTTCTCCACCCCGGCTTATACACAGAGTAATGGCCAAGCTGAAGCCTCCAACAAAGCCATTTTGGATGGCATCAAGAAGAGGCTGGAGAAAACTAAAGGTAGATGGGTCAAAGAATTGCCGAGTGTATTGTGGGCACATCGAACTACTCCGAGACGTTCCACCGGGGAAACGCCCTTCGTTTTGTGCTTCAGAAATCAAGCAATCATCCCCTTAGAGATCGGTTTCCCAACTCTGAAATCAAAAGTTTTTGATATGGGTCGAAATGACATTATGTTGGCTTTGGATTTAACTCTGATTGAAGAACGAAGAGACCGTGCCCTTGCGTCCATGGCACGATACCAGCAGCAGCTCGCTAAGTCGTATAATCAACGTGTCCAGCTACGCCGCTATGTGCTATGCGAATTGGTCCTGAAGAAAGTGCTTCCAACTGCTAAGAATCCAGCTAATGGAAAACTGGGTCCTATCTGGGACGGCCCCTATCAGGTCGACTCGATCGTAGGAACAGGGGCATATCGGCTCAAAGACATGTCTCGGAGGAGTCTGCCACGCCCTTGGAATTCCAATTTGCATAAATTCTATCATTGAACCCGAGCTGTGGGCCATGATACTTGTTTTGAGTGACTCACCATGTACACATTTCGCTTTTGCAATGCAAACTTTCGTATTTTCTTAGTGCGAAACTCAGTTCAAAAGTATGCCGAATAAAGACTCCGGATTCGAAGCGCCTTTCGTGGATCTCACGATTGGCCAAGATAAAAAAAAGCCAACAAATTCGGAGCCCCATCCGTGCAGGTCACGTTTGGGCCGAATAAAGACTCCGGATTCGGCGTGCCTTTCGTGGATCTCACGATTGGCCAAGATAAAAAAGCCTCCGAATTCGGAGCGCCATCCGTGCAAGTCACGTTTGGGCCGAATAAAGTCTCCGGATTCGAAACGCCTTTCGTGGATCTCACGATTGGCCAAGATAAAAAAGCCTCCGAATTCGGAGTCCTATCCGTGCAGGTCACGTTTGGGCCGAATAAAGACTCCGGATTCGGAGCGCCTTTCATGGATTTCACGATTGGCCAAGATAAAAAAAAGCCTCCGAATTCGGAGCCCCATCCATGCAAGTCGCGTTTGGGCCGAATAAAGTCTCCGGATTCGGAGCGCCTTTTGTGGATCTCACGATTGGCCAAGATAAAAAAGCCTCCGAATTCGAGCCCCACCCGTGCAGATCACGTTTGGACCGAATAAAGACTCCGGATTCGGAGCGCCTTTTGCAGATCTCACGATTAGCCAAGACAAAAAAGCCTCCGAATTCGGAGCCTCATCCGTACAAGTCACGTTTGGGCCGAATAAAGACTCCGGATTCGGAGCGTCTTTCGTGGATCTTACGATTGGCCAAGATAAAAAAAGACTCCGGATTCGAAGCACCCATCGTGGATCTCACGATTGGCCAAGATAAAAAAGCCTCCGAATTCGGAGCCCCATCTGTGCAGGTCATGTTTGGGCCGAATAAAGACTCCGGATTCGGAGCGCCTTTCGTGGATCTCACGATTGGCCAAGATAAAAAAGACTCTGGATTTGGAACGCCCTTTTTGGATCTCACGATTGGCCAAGATAAAAAAAAGTCTCCGAATTCGGAGCCTCATCCGTGCAGGTCATGTTTGGGTCGAATAAAGACTCCGGATTTGGAGCGCCCTTCGTAGATCTCACGATTGGCCAAGATAAAAAAAAAAGCCTCTGAATTCGGAGCCCCATCCGTGCAGGTCACGTTTGGGCCGAATAAAGACTCCGGATTCGGAGTGCTTTTCGTGGATCTCACAATTGGCCAAGATAAAAAAGACTCCGGATTCGGAGCATCCTTCGTGGATCTCACGATTGGCTAAGATAAAACAGCCTTCGAATTCGGAGCGCCTTTCGTGGATCTCATGATTGGCCACAATAAAAAAAACTCTGGATTCGGAGCACCCTTCATGGATCTCACGATTGGCCAAGACAAAAAAGCCTCCGAATTCGGAGCCCCATCCGTGCAGGTCACGTTTGGGCAGAATAAAGACTCCGGATTCGGAGCGCCTATCGTGGATCCCACGATCAACCGAGATTAAAAAGCCTCCGAATTTGGAGCCCCATCCGTGCAGGACACGTTTAGGCTAAATAAGGACTCCGAATCCGGAGCATTCTTCATGGATCTCACGAGACATGGCGAAAATTGAAACATGCAAGCATTCAAAATGAAATGTTTCATTAAATTGAACTCCGCATAAACATAAATTAAAGCATGCAAGCATTCAAAATGAAATGTTTCATTAAGTTGAACCGGCATGAACCGTATTAACATAAGTTGAAGCATTCAAACATTTAAAACAGAGTATTTTATTAAATTAACCAATAAATACATAGTTGGCGCCCAATCTGCATTGGAGCATTTATAATATGTTCAATTTTATTCGGCGTCACCCTCGTCGTCGCTCTTCTCGATTTTGAAAGCGCCAAAAGGAAAATGATGACGTTGGTATATTGGCAACGCCGATTCAACGCCTGCTTCTTGGAGAGCCTCTACGGCTTGGGGGGCCTTAATCCACCCGTGCCTAAAACCCCAATTCTCGCATCGGCATACTTCCTCGGCAAGTTTCTCCTTGGTCTTGTCTATCCCGGTTCTCCGGCCGTTGTGAAAGCCTTTTTCATAACCCATGGACCTTGCAGTCTCTACTGCAAACATGTTTGTCGTATCTCGATCGGCAATCGCATGACTTATCAGCCGTTGGGCCACTTTTTCCTCCACGACTGGATTAGATTATCCGGCCGCACGCGGCTCGACAGTTTGGGCCTTTCTTAGCTCACGCTCAGCCTTCTCCGCACAAGCCTCCAAGTTGCGAATTCGTTCGTTCTTCTGCTCTATCTCCCCCCGCGCGACACGTAGACGCATGTCGACTTCATAAGCGGTATACAGCCCTTTTATTGCTCCATGGATGCCCTCTCGAAACACTTCGAAATCTTGTCGACCAACCATCGACTATTGGACTTCCGGAGGAAAAATCTATCGAGCGAACTCGACTGCTACACCTGGATCGTGAACAATAGAATCCGCCTCCGTCATCGGTTTATTCCCCACAAAAATCGCAAAACTCAACGGTCGCGGTGTTGCATCGGATTCACTTCTCGGTGGCGGTTGAGGTGAGCTGTCCCGTTGCTGTTTTTCCCTTCTGGGTGATCTACTTCGACGACTTGGGGGCTGATATTTTTCCCGTTCCCTCGACGTCCTACTTCCCATGCGTGTGGGCTCGCCGTTGCGATTTATTTCAGTGTCAAGCTCAGCCAATATTCGCCCTTCTCCTTTGTTGTTGAAGAATAGTCAATTTGACATTCGCACTTATCTAACTTCCACAACAAACTGGTTTAAATTGAGTCTGAACATAATAAGTGGGTTTACAGGCGCGAAGAACTCACCCCATTTATTCCTAACGCATGCAGCGCCCCCGAGGCGATTTCATTAATGCAAAACTTCAAAAGCCCGATGCCGATAGACGTATGCTTCAGCCACTCCCTGAACTAATGATATACGGCCTTCGGAGTTCATACATTGGCTGGGGCAGGGGCAGATTTATTAATCTGATCGGCCAAATATCTAGGCCTGATTCCGATCGACGTGTGCCGCAGGCACTCCATGAACTAATGATATTCGGCCTTTGGAGTTCATATATTGGTTGGGGCAGGGGCAGATTTATTAATCTGATCGGCCAAATATCTAAGCCTGATTCCGATCGATGTGTGCCGCAGCCACTCTATGACCTAATGATATTCGGCCTTTGGAGTTCATACATTGGCTGGGGCAGTGACAGATTTATTAATCTGATCGGCCAAATATCTAGGCCTGATTCCGATCGACGTATGCCGCAGCCACTCCATGAACTAATGATATTCGGCCTTTAGAGTTCATACATTAGCTGGGGCAAGGGTATATTTATTAATCTGATCAAGCCCGATGCCGATCGACGTATGTCGTAGCCACTCCATAAACTAATGATATTCAGCCTTTGAAGTTCATACATTGGCTGGGGTAAGAGTAAATTTATTAATTTGATCGACCAAATATCTAGGCCCGATGTCGATCGATGTGTGGCGCAGCCACCCCATGAACTAAGGGTAGATTTATGAAGCTAATCGACTATCCGACGAGGCCCTGAGCCGTTGCACTTATTCGGATAAATTGGAGGATAAATTACTAAATTGCCTAGTTATCTAATCAGCAAGTGTACACAGATGTTTTATCCCAAGTAGCAATAAGTAATACTATTCATCAATAGCAAAATTAAGCACAAATAATAGCAAAGTACAAAGGAAATTTTCATTAGTAAATTGGGTACAGACAGTAGCCATTTTACATATGAAAACTACTAAACAAAAAGCTACAACTTTGCATGGAAGATGCCTAGCAAAAACTTAAAAACAGTAGCCATTTTACACATAAAAACTACTAAACAAAAAGCTACAACAATACATTCAAAATCCTTAACAAAAACAACTAGAGTGTCACCCTAATCAATCCTCAGGGTCAGACTCTAGCGGCTCAACGTCCACTTGCTCGTATGGAATCGGCATAGCCAATGTCACATTTGCAGCATCAAGGGCTTTGAGGCAGCCGTATTTGAATCCCCGATTCTCAAATTTGGGGACTTCTTCCACATAATTTGCAAGGGCGGCGCCTTGCCCAGCCTCGTATGCCTTGGAAGCCTCAGAGTCGGCTATTTTCTTTGCCTTCTTCGATTCTTCCATGTCGGCCTCCAATTTGACAATCACCTCTTGGGCTAACTTGAGCGCACCTTCGCTCGCGTTTGCCCTCTCCTTGGCGGCCAATTTGAGCTGGTCAGAATTTCTCGCCCTTTCCATCTCTGCCTCGGCCATTGTACTTTCCATCATCGCCCTCGCCATTTTGAACTCGGCCTTGCTCCTCTCGCCCTCAACTTCCGACTTTAAACAGCTAATTCGTTCAATGGTGTCATGCTAGCGCCGGCTTATCTTGGCTATCCTTCCGACTATTTGCAAAACAGGAATTAAAACCAAAACAATATACACATAAAAGCGAAAGACAGGATCAAGTTATATACTAGAAGAGCCGATTGAGCGGCTAATGCTATTACCAATATATCTGGCTCTGCCCGGAAAGCTGCCTTGTTAGCCGGCAATGAGACCGACGAAGCCATGCTCAACGCCATAACTAGATCTTTCATAGCCGACACGTCAGAGGAGATCGATGTGTTTTTTATCTTTGGTTGAACGACAAAAGGCACAACCACATCCGACTCCTTTAAGCGCGGCCGTTTGTCAGTGGGATTTTCTCCAGAGCCGACCTTGACCTCGGCAGGACGTTTCCCCCCTTGCTTAGCCTCCCGATTCGGCTGCTCTATCTGCTCCGACTCGACATTTCGGGTTTGAGCTGTCATCACTTCGATAACAAGCAGGGTGGCACTTCCTATCGAATGGCCTCTGCTCTCTGCCGCATAGCTATTCTTTCGGCTTTTTTCTTTTTGGTGAGTTGTGTGAGTGACAACCCGGCCATGTCCTCAGGGTACGAGCCGGGAAGGTCTTCTAAACCAGTAAAGATGTCGTCAAAGGAAATGTTCCCTCGGCCTGAAGTGGACGGAGAGTTTGCTGAATTGAGGCCGACTTCCTCAAAGGCCAATTTTAAAGCCTCATCTACTTCAACTTCGGACTAGTTTGACTCTTCAGTGACCTCTTCAGCTACTTCCGCCTACTCCGAGTCGGATCCGTCCAAACCAACTTGCCGCAAGTTTTTGAAGCTAGTTAAAACAAGAGCCGTAAAAAACTCTTCGCCCCTCGAAATTGGGATGTTTTCTGTCGTCGAAAACGTCGTATACATCGGCTCGTATCGAAGAAGAATGTGGGCCACCCTCCCTTGTTTCTGAAGGCTTAGACGGCCGAAGTATTTGAGCGCGACTTTAATTTTCGTAAGAACGGTGTAGTCGGTTGAAATCAAAACTTTCTTCAATCATTTCCTGCATAAGAAAAACCATAAGACCGCAAAAATAAAGCCTTGTAAATATAAGAAAAATAAACGCAAGGAGTTATTTGGCCACCTGGTTCGTCCCTCCATCTAGGAATAGGATCTAGACGGTCCTCGCCTTCGCTGAATTCCCAGTTATCTCGGACAACGACTATGACATCATCGACTTGCTTGCCAGAGCTAGAAAGCATAGTCACTAATTGATGGTCGGTGTCCTTGGTCCTAAGGAAATAGCACCCATGTCGGCCAGAAGACTTGGCCAAGGCATAACAATGCCGAATAGCAGGTATGCCGAGATTAATCTTAAGGCGACGGTTTAACTCTATAATCCCCATTACAATTCGAAAAAAGTTTACATTAGGTTGGGAAGGGATTTGTAATAACCTCGACCCCAGACTAACGTTAATTCCTGCTTAGCTAAGCCTAACAATAATTTAGGAAAGATTTGGAACTAATCTGCATGAGTATTGCATGATTTTTGTGTTTATATCTATTAGGCGCAGAAATATCTGTTCATGTTTTGACTTTGAACTACGAATTGAAAGCCTTATCGGCGCCCGATTCCAAAATTGATTAGTGTTATGTGTTACTTAGAATTTATGCAATTCTATGGTAGATTTGATTTAAATTTAATTGGGTATGATTAAATAAGTTAAATCACATCACCTTGACTTAATTGCATTTTTGCCACTTAATGGACAATCCTAGACCTACACTCCTTATACTTCATACATGTTGATACAACATTTCTTCAGCCCTTTCTTGAGCCAAAACCGATTGAGAGAGAGAGAGAGTGGGAGGATAGACTTGAGTTCATCAAACTTAACTTGGAGAAATTGAAGGTTGATTGCGTATTTGAGCTTCCATTCTTGTAATTGAGGAACCTAGGTAAGGAATTCATCATTCTAATTGTGAATTAAGTTAGCTTTTGCATGGTTCTTGGAAGATTAGAATTTTAAAGTTAAGAATTGGTTTTAGATCGTTAAATTGAAGCTCAATACATACATGCATGTGTAATTCATAGCACTTGAGTTGTCCTTCTAAGGAATCCATGCATGCATGCACAAATTTCCATGTTTTGAGTTGAAATTCTAAGATTTCTTCCATGCATGTGTCAATTTCACTCATATTATAGCCATTCAACTCATTTTCCATCAAATTATTGAGTTTGGTTAGGTTTTGAAAGGTTTAAATTCAAAGAGGTTCTTGTATGTTGAATTAATAGCATGTTCATAAAGTTCATCTTGGTTTTGCACAAATTGGTTTACTCTTGGGCCATGATTTCTTAAATTGAAGCTTTAAACATGTTGTTTTATGGGTTACCAAGTGTTTTCCAAAGATTTGGCCTCGAAAAATGAGTTTTGGTTGGTTGAAGGTTGAGTTTCGTGCTTGGAGGTCAATCTGGATTTTCCAGAAATTTGACCCACGCTCGAGCGGGGACTTTCATGCTCGAGTGTGAAGCCTGAGTACATGCACTTCCGCTCGAGTGGCAAGAGTAACGCTCGAGCGTGAAATGCGTATACCCAGAAGTTTGTGTGTTTTGCAGTCCGCTCGAGCGGGGGAAGCCACACTCGAGCGAGGGTCTGTGTCACACGCTCGAGCGGGGGTCGAGTGCCTGTCGAGCGTGAATTTCTTGCATCCAGCACTTTTTCTTGAGTTGCAGTTCGCTCGAGCGGGGAAGTCTACGCTTGAGCAGAGCTTCTTTATTTGATGTCCGCTCGAGTATGAAAAGCTACGCTCGAGCATGGACCTTATCTTCAGCAAAATTTGAGAAATGGTTTTCAATACATTCTTGCATCCTCATTCCATCCTAGGCATTCCTAGACCATGTTTAAGACCCCTTAATGAGGATAAGAGATTAAAAACACACTAAGAGCCAACGAAATAAGTTTTGTACAATTAGAATGTGTGTTTTAAGTGTGTATCTGTTTTGTGTTATGTAGGTCGTGTACCGCGTCCTGTCTGACTAACCTGCTCCATCTGTTTGTCTCAAGGCCCACTGTGAGTAATAACTCTGTAAAGTTATGTTTAACTTAAGTATTTTCTGACTGGTATAGTATGATTTGTTTTCTGAAATGCTATCTTATGAATTATGAATGAATGTCCAATTTTCTGAAAAGTAATTGTGGCACCCTTAGTTCACGTGGCCTTCGCCCGGGGTAACAATACCGCGACCAATCTATACGTGGCCCTCGCCCGGGGGTAACAATACCGCGGCCAATCTGCACGTAGCCCTTGCCTGGGGGTAACAATACCATGGCTACTTGCGCGCAAGATATGGACCTTTATGGTCGTTGGTACCAACTATGTATGTGGGTCTCTAGACCAATCTGATCTGATAGCTAATGGGTGTACCACGTATGACCTTAAGCAGAATCTGAATATGAACATGAGTGTGTATCTGAATCTATTCCTGTTGTGAAATCTGAATATGTTCTGATTTAAATACTAGATTCTAACCTGTGATGGACATCATTCATAAAACCCCTTTACTCTGTTATTATTCACTAGGCTTCTGCTCACAGTTTATATTATGTATGTAGGTGAGCCAGCGTGTGACCAGGGCCAAAGTTGACGATCTTCTGTACTGTTTTGTTAGCCAACCGTTGTGTCTCCCAAGAAGGTTCCGATCGAAGTCTAATGCCATGGCTGTTTTTGTTTCCATGCTAGTCTTTGTAACTATTTTGTTAAGACAGGTCTTGGGATGTAATACTTTGTAAATATTGGTGTCCTTTGACTGGCATGCTTATGTATATATATAAGTTTTGAAATGTACTGTCCCATGTACGTTATCACAGCTCATTGGACTTGTCTATTTTGTATTATTACTTCCGTAGCCCCTTATTATTTGCTAAAATCTTCAGAGGCCTTTGGTAATCCACGGATTACTGGCCAGTTACGGTGCTAAACCTACAGGGGCGGGTTTGGGTCGTGACATGATTAGACCCCAATGGCGAAAGACAGCTGTAAAGAATGGGTGAAGGGGGAAACAAACTCCGCCCTCTGCAATTGATAAGAGAGGGAAGATGATTGTGCTTTTATCAGCCCTCTCCATATCAAGGGTGGTGTCTGTCACAAGTGAAAGACAGACGTCATCAAGGATAGAAAAATAGCGTCGAAAGCTAGAGACTCGATCCGCGGAGAGCAGGTCTTTCAAATGCTTTGCCATTTTCGTCAGCCTATATGAGTACGCTAAACTAAAAACAAACCAGGAAAAGGGATTCAAAGCAGAGATGAAGGGAACTTACAAGTGATGGAGAGGACAATGAGGGATAAAAGGAAGTTACAGAGGTGAGTCAGAAGGCACTCCAAGAGCTTCAAGTGTCCAAAAATGTGTATGTGTTCGAAAAGACGACGAAATTTTGAATCATAATAAATGGAAGAAGCGTACGAAGGGGCGAGAAGTTGTAATGACGACCGAAAGGCGTGAGCTCTGACATCCGCGTTGGAATAAGGTTAGCCGCCGAATTTCGGCTCTAACTTTTCGAGTTCAAAACCAAACACACTAGCTAACTGTTGTTAGTGGAGTGTTTGGGGGGCAATTGTGGGGACCGAATATTGGGAGACATAAAGAGGTCGAATAATTGAACTTGAAGAGTCGAAATATATACATCTCATTCAGCCCCGTCTTATACATACAAATCCAAAAGTTTCGGCCAAATAACCAGTTGAGTAAAGGGCCGAGCGAAGAGCAGTTTGCAACAAAAGGAGTCGAGTAAATAATTATATGGCGAATTGAAGGTGGGCCCAGCCCTGAGCCCCAAGAAAGAAAAGATATAAATAAAAGAACATCAGCCGGAGAAAGGTATGTGAGAATTATTACGCTTAACTTAAGATACAAGTAACTAAGAGAGCATACACTGACTTAATCGTCGGAATGCTAATTCCGGCACCCCCGACCGGGGTGTTTATTCATTTTCAGGTTGCTAGCTGAGGATCTCGAGCGTCCCAGTGGATCAAAAGAGTATTTTCAAACCACTTCCCTACAAAAATAAAACTTCTTACATATTTAAAGATCTCATAATTTCGTCTGCAAATTGACATACAAATATTATCTCTCCTCACTTCCATCTCATTGTCATCACAGTCAACATCATTTCCATGGCATGCTTGTTGAGACGAAGATCCTTCATCTTCATTAGGCACATAATCTGTGAATCTATCATAAGAGTCAAATGCAATATCGCGGAACTCACTTCGTCGGATGAAATTATGAATTGTCATTGTTGGACAAACAAGTTTGACTTGGGTCGCCTACTTGTAGTTTGGTGGGATATCCTTTATCATCGGTCATCTTGCTTTCCAAGCCCCAAACGTTCTTTCTATTACACTTCCAAGTGATGAATGTGCTTGGTTGAATTTTTCTTGTGCATTTTGAGGAGGTTGACCATGTTCAAATTGAGTTTGATGGTATCTCTCTCCTTTGTAAGGTGTAAGGTATCCTTTCATGTTTGGATACCCAGCATCCACTAAGTAAAATTCATCTATTTTAAAATTACAAAATGAAATTAAAGTAAGCAATTATAAATGTAAAAACAAATATGGAGATGTGAGTGTGATGCATCTACTGTAGCAATCAAATATAAAACAGTTACCTGCTTGTGGTTTTGGAAAATTATAACTAGGATTCCTAATTGTATCCAAGAAGATCCAAGTATCGTGTGCACTTCTTTCTCATCCTGGTAAGCAAAATGTGAAACACATATCAAAGTCACATGCGACCATTATTTTTTGAGTTGCATATCTCTTTCTACCTATTAAACGAGGTTGCGTATCTGGAGATATATATGCTTTGATGTATGTTTCGTCAATTGTTCCAATACAATCCTATTACAAAATAGTTCATAAAATTATTTTTAGTCATAGATTATTAGAAATATCCGACCAACATTATTATATGTAACACCCAAGTTCCACTTGTAATTATTTTTTTACCTTGAAATGAGGATAATATTTGCGTTTGCTTCGAATATATGGATGCACACCATTTCTCGGTTGAGGTCTTACCCAATCAATAGACATCATTGTAACAGCTTTTAACACCTTCTTGAAGTATTTTGAAATAGTTTCGCCGGAATGTTGAAATTTTTCTTGGGTATTTTTTTTTTCGAATGTCACCGCCAACAATATACAAAAATATTGCAACATGCTCCTGAACCGAGACTTTTCGTCCAGTTTCAAGGCCATACTTTGTTTGTAACAAATCACACAATTGATAAAATACCTCTCTTTTCATTCAAAAATTTTCAAATATTCTTGTCCGATTCCCTTCTTGTAATTCTACCATCCACTTCCCCCCTATTAAACTAGATGTCTTACATGACTTTTTTATCAAATAATTTGTCACATATGTCACTACAACTATTGCCGCCGAAGCTAAGAGCATGTTATTATGTTGTTGGGTTTGCAATGTGCTGCCTTCATCTTCAGTATCTTCATCATTGTGATCATCATTCCATTCGTTATCACTGTTACTCATCTCCAAAATACCTACCCATTTAAAGGCATAGTTACTATTACAAGAATGACCTTGCTTTCTTGTAATTAGATTTTAGTCCAAATTAAGCATTACAAATAAAAGTAAAAATGTTTTAATTATTTATCACTTTGATAAATTTCTTAGCATCATTATTAATATCAAATGATCATTCTACAAACACAAAACACATCTAAAAAAGCTCAAAATTTTCTCATACCCAAAAGGATTTTATAAAAATAATAATACTCAAGAGTTATGAGTAAATAAGTCTAATCAATAAAACATGCAATTAGTTATTCCAAATATCAGTATATGATTTAGAGTAATTTTATACATAAACTTCACAATACACTACTTGAATTTTAACTACACTTCTCATTTCATAATAATTTTTTTACAAATTTTTTTTATAATAAATATATGTGAATAAATTTGTTCAAGTAGTGTTTTGACAACATAAGCAACACTAAGTGTCTTCACCATTGAAGTACGGAAGAGAGATACATGTCTTCACCATTGTCAAAACCCAAATAAGTGTTCATTTATAGAATTATCGATTGATAGAGATCTTGGCAAAAAATATCACCACTAGTTCTTGTTAATTATTGACTTTCATTTTTGTTAATTATTGACTTCGACTGAAAGTTCATAATATTTATTGAAATGTCATCCCTAATTAGAAATACATATCTTTGCACCTGATGAGATAAGAATAAACACAAGTTTATGTATTTCGAATCACATCAATAAATTTATTTTTTTCACTAATAAATTTACTCACCACTTAACTACTTGGCATATATTTAAAAAATAAAAATAAAATAAATAAAGCCTTAAGTTTATGCTACTTTACATGATTTAACTTTTGTTTCTTTTTGGCCCAAAAATTGGATTACATCACCACATAGCACACCAATTTATTATAACAAAAACCCAATACATCCATAAACCAGTAGGTTGTTGGTTGAATATTTTGGTGATTTCAAACCATCAGCCAAAACAGGTAGTGTAGGTTACAGAATAAGGAAGAACATTAGCGAACATATAACTTCAATTTTTACACAATTTCAACAAAAGAGAATTATTATTTATTAACACAAAAACCGACAAATTAATCAAATGCTCATTAAAAACAACAAGCAAATTTAACTTCCTATAATTTGACCTCCAATGAACACAACAATATAGCAGCAACAGATTGAAATTCAAACCAGAATGACCTCCAAATTCAGTACAGCAACAGCAACAAATGAAAATCCAGCACAGCAATAGATGGACATTAAACACAAAAAATAAATACAACACAACAAGCATAAGGCAATTCAACCTTTCTCATAATAACACCAGCTAGAAAACATGTATATATAAAAGTCTTTACCATTCATCTACCATTCATATTCAAAATTGAAACCAACCATCCAACCATCCAACCATTTAACTAACATTCAACTAGTCAACCATTCACCTACCATTCAACTAAGAAAATGCTACCTACCCAAATATTAATAATAAAAGTCCAACATAGTCAATATTAATCAAAGTCCAACAAAATATTAATAAAAGTCCAACATAGCCAACAATATCTGTCAAAGTCCAACAACATATTAATAAAAGAAAAAAAATAATGAGTTTAACACAACAGTCTATCTCAAAAACAATTAGCCGCGATAGCCTGTGGTGGTCTTTTCCATCTCAATCTCCAACTTTAGAAACCTCAACTGAACTTCATCCGTAGGAAGACTCATGAAGCACTCACGACGTTTGTCTCGTAAAAACAATCTAGCAACCCACACATACAACTCATCATCCAGGGACACACCAGGGATGCTTTCCAACATCGTCAAACATTCTACAATTAAAGGATATCTTGATGAGGTCTGTGTTAAAGTTACTGAAGATGACTCAACCACATCGACAATACGATCAAATGTCTTGTTCAGTAGAGATGTACCAATAAATTTCTTCTTTGTCTTTGTCTTGCTCTTGGTTGATGAACCATCAGTGTTTGATGACCGCTTTTTGTTTAACTTGGAATGATGAACCACCTCCAAATCAGCATCATCATGAAATTCAGCATCATGCGGGGTATAAAATTCCTCTGGAGTCTCATCAGTGTGAGGCGTTACCCCTGAGCTAGGAGTGTATGCCCATTCTCCTGTAGCAGCTGCTTCTGAGAATAGTATGTCTAAGTTTTCAGTGAATTACAACAGCATACGCCGGAATTTAGCAGCATCAGGATATCTCTGCAATAATTACAAAGGAAAATTTAACAATTTCAAGTAACAAAATTTGGTGTATTTAAACAAAAAAACAAACAAAATATGTACATTAAGCAATTCACGTACCTCCAATTTCTTGGTCCACCATTCATCAGATGCAAATATAGCTCCAGTCAATGTATCACGACCTAAGCCTGTCTTACCCCTTAACAGATTATTCCATAGAAGCCAATCTTTTTTCAACATATCCCAATGATTTTTCATTTGTATTCGTTGGTATGCTTTTCTAGTCATACTTTTAAACTTAGTTATCACATTTTCCCACCTGACCCTATCTAAGTGTGTACCAGGTCTATGTCCAACCTTTACTTGCTCAACACAAAGCTTAATAAAAATTTCATTTGATTTGCATCCCAATGAGCTTTAACGGATAGTACTTGACTTGATTTTCCCTTGTTCTTCCTATTTTCAGATTGTGTTTCCTCTTGGGTACTTATTCTATGAAAGAAAAATGCAAATTTAAAACAAACTCATTCATTAGTGCTTGCATTACAACAGCTAGATTAGTACAAAAGAACCATACATGGCAACTACGTTAACATTCATTGGGTACAAAGCTTAGTACAATAGTTCATGGTAAACTACATTAGCACAAAAACATCGAGTATCTCTAAACGACACCTATCATCATTTGAAGAGGAATGCAACTGACATAACAATACAAATCGTGAGCAGACCCACAACAAGTTGCTTCATGAAAGCATTGGATTGCTCAAGCATTTGGTTCTTCACTTTTAGTCCTACTGTCTCCATATTTTGATTTTGATCAAGCATTCTCTCGTTTCTCAGCCTCTCTACCATCGTCACAGATTTTAGGGTACACCACCTCCAAAATTGACAATTTCTCTTATCACAAATGAAATGCAGTTTCCTTTAGATGGCTTGTTAGACTCGGTAACCCTTATGACATTTCTTAGCCCACAATCACATTTCAAAGCCTCATACCTCAAGTCGAAGCTCTCACCACTAGAATAATAGTTACTAGAGGATGACATGCCTCTGCATTAATTAGGAACAATTGAATCCAAATCCTCATTGGGAAGCTAATTGTAAATACATTGCACCCACAAAGTATTGATTGAATAAAATGTTTCTAACATAATGACAATTTTCAAATGGGAGAGTTATTTGTAATTATGTAATAAAATTACACTTATTCCAAGGCCTATTCTCCTAGTCCCCTAAAGTAAAAGTCATACTTTTTTGTGGTGATAAAAATTATACACACAAGGCCTTCATAGACCCAGACAAGATTTTCAAACAAAAGCGTTTCTACACTGTTGGAGAAAGGTAAAATTAATAAAGGCATTTCTTAAGGAGAAAGGTAAACATTTATGAAAAGATTTTCAAACATTTCTTCCCTATTCTCCTAAAGCCCTTCACATTTTTCATTAATAATGCAGAACTACACCTGTCTAAGGGCAAACTGTTCTACAACTATCTATGCAAACTGTTCCCTATTCTCCTAATGTAACTGTCTATGCAAACTGTTCTATAACTGTCTATGCAGAACTACACCTGTCTAAGGGCAAACTGTTCCCTATTCTCCTAAAGCCTTTCACATTTCTTCCCTATGCAAACTATTCTACAACTGTCTGAGGGCAGATTTAAAGTTTAGGAACACATCTGAGCATTAAGAAGTTTAAGATAATCCAATGCCTCTCATATATTTTGAACTTCCTTTTGTTTTTCACAGGGTAAAAATGCCAAAGATAAAGGTTGTTGAGGGCAAATTTGATTTCCTATTGGTAGAATGCAAGTTTAACTAAATTAAGGATGTTGATGTGCTTTAGAGCTCAAATCTGGCAAATAGTTTTAAAAGTGTCTTATTTTGGAGAGAAATTTTTGGCTCTACTAACTTTACATTTATGTTAAATATTTGAGAAATAAACATAAACATATGCCTTTATATTCATGAAAAATACCACATGACAGTAGCAAGTGATATCACCCACCATGCAATAAACTTTGACATGTTACATTTTTGTGTAAAGCCTGAACTTTGACATGCTAGATTTTAGGTCAAGCTTGGTCGCTAAATACCAAAAGTTTACAACAAGATGAATTATTTATAAATGAACAATATTACACATAAATAGAATCTTTACTTAATTCTCTTATCGTTAGCAACAAAGGTAAATATGGATTTCACAATCTTTATGTTTAGTGCAAGAAAATATGATGAAATTTACGTTGTTCTACTTAAATTAATCACAATCATTGCTTAAAACAAGAGCTACTATCAAGAGTAAAACTCAAAACATCTGAATTTAAGATTACCTTACTTGCACTTGTTCATTTAATAAGGGCATTGCATAAACATAGAAAACTACATGAACTGTGGATAATAATTAATAAGCAAGATTGGGTAACCACATGAGCATGTAGATGAGATCAAATCCAATAAACATATCTAAGGTAAACCATAATTACAGAACTCTTAAATAACCTAAATTTCAAATTAGTGCAAACACTAAACAGGGTCGAAAATTTGATCAAAAAACAAGAGACCTAGATGATTAAAACCCAAACATATGCACGAGAAGATTAGAGATACCAGAATAGCAAACATAGCAAAACGTTTGTTAGATATGGGTAAAATCCAAATTATAAAAAAAGAAAATTATTCAGATAAATATAAAATATATGTGAGACTACATGAACTAGAAACCAGAAACCCAAAACCAAAATCGATGTATTGCCTTCATGAACCAGAAAGAGGGATACCCTAAATGAACCAGAAACCAAAATCGATGAGAGAGAGAGAGAGAGAGAGAGAGAGAGAGCAAGAGCGAGAGAGCAACCAGAAACCAAAAACAAATACAAACCCTAATCGGATTTGAACATAAAGCAACCAAAAACCAAAAAAACCCTAAATCGATGTGTATGTCTAATATATATATCTATATATAACAAAACATAGGGTTTAGGGTTTCAAACCTTACTTTTTCATGGAGATCAACGGAAAATAGGGACGATCGTCGGCGATCTTTGATGTGTGGAGCAATTATTCGCCGTTCGGCAGCGAAAGAAAAGGAGAAGAGGAGAGCGCCGTTTAAGAGGAGAAGTGTTAGGTCTGAACTCAGAGCTGTGTTTATATAGTGGCATTTTTGTAATTTCTTAAGTTTTGGAGGGGCATATAAGTCATTTTGCCCCTCCAGGATCAACTACGCGCTTAAGCTAAATTGATAAGCACCCTTGGGCCAACTTTGAGATTTTAGCCGAAAATGGCTTAAATTAAGCTATAATCTGTGCCTTATAAGCTGCACCAAACACACCAACATAGCTTAATTTAAGCCAAAAGCTGATTTAAGTTGGAAAAAAGTTTTACCAAACAGGCACAATATCACTTTCTTGATCAATTTTAACTTTTCTTGTCTTTTACTGTCTAGGTAATCTGAAATTCTACTATGTTTATTCTTGCTTACTCAAATAAACTGGGTTCTCATTTCATTTATTCTTTCATTACTAAATCATTATTTTCCAAATAGACCGATTTCTTACTTGGTTTCTTAATCAATTACTACTTAATCAATGACTCATTCTTTAACCAACTAATTTATGTTGAATCTTAACTTATTAATCTTCATTTCAAAACTTAGGTTCATGCATGACTCAATCAAATATGCAAAAACGTTCCCAATTACATATATTTAAAGTTAATTCCACTTATATTTTAAAATTCCATGATTTTAATTAAAATTTAAACCTTGAATTTTATGTTTTAAAAATCATCTTTCAATTCTTTCTTTGTTTTATGAAACATAAAATTGAATCTATAAGGCCCTTGCAAAAATATTTGCATGTATGAAATTAAATCAAAATCAAATCAATTTTTGATTCTCAAAGTAAAATTATAATTCATTCCCTAATTTGTCCAAACTTATATTTAATTCATTTTCTTTATAGCAAAATCAATTTCGTAGAATTTAAACTTATTAACTCAATCTTTAACCAAATACTTAATTTATGATCATATATGTTCCAAAATATAATTGAATTGAACAACACTTTTAAATTAAATTACATGCATGGATTAAAAATAAAAATCAAACAAATTCCTAATTTTCATAATAAAATCAAAACTTTGTCTAACTTTAAGATTAACTCCAAATTTTCATAAATTTGATTTTTCTAAAGTTTTTCCCTTTTTTCTCTTCAAAATATGAAATTGAATTAATTCAGATTTTTCATAATCCATGATGCATGTTGTAATTAGAGTATTAATTTGCTCATGCACGTAACAATGAGACTTATTTTCATGCAAGATCACAACATCAAATCCAAAATAATTAATTTTCATAACCATGAACCTAACTTAATCCCCTCATCTTTGTTTTTTAATTTCTTCCAATTTATGTGAAATTGAACCCAAACTCATCTTTAATTTCAAGTATAACACAAGGATTCTACAAAATTAAACATAAATTTCATACCTTAAACTTTAATTTCAGTATATTTGATTGATTCTCCTCTACTTCCTCTTTTTTTTTTCTTCATTTCTTTCTTTGATCCATAGCTCTTGAGCTCTCCTCCATTTCCAGCAACTCTTTTCTTCTCCAACAACCAGTTAAATTGAATACTCTCTCACTTTCTCTCTCTCTCTCTCTCTCTCCCCGTTCCTCTCCCTCTCCCGAACTTCTTCAAGAATAAAGAATGAGTTCATTTCTCTACTTGAAATTAACACAATACACATATACCCATTTCATGGTTCAGCACATTCACACGTGCACATATTATGGGCCTTTCTGAATCAAGTTATTAATTTATGTATTAATTTAATTCAATCCCAATCTTAACTGATTATAATTAACACTTAATCTTAATAAATCTCAATTAGCACATAATTTAATTAATCGTAACTAATTACAAATCTCGCATAATTTAATCAGTCTAATTTAACTTCCTTAGAGCCCAATTATTTATATTAAAATTTATCATTCTGAATCGGATTTTTAATCAATCCCCCAAAAGGCTCTAAATATTAAATTAAACTTATTTCTATCCTCAATTTTGGTTTCTTAAATCATTTAAGCCTTCAATTTATGATCAGACTCAAAATTTCGTCAATAAATAACCTATTCAAATTAGGCACCTCATAAATCAATTTAATTCATAATAATCTTAATTCCTAATTCGTATAACTTAATTAACTCCAATTTGGACCCAATTAATCAAATTTCAATTTTATAAATTTGAATTGAATATTTAATTAAACCCCCATATGGTTCGATACTCAAAATTAAAATAATTTAATTCATCATTTGTACTATCTTGAGCCATTTAGACTTTCAATATCTAATTCCAAAATAAATCCATAATCAAATTACATATAAATCAGACTCCATAATTCTCATAAATCCCAAATTGAACCAGAATAATGAACAATTAACAAAATTCAAACCTCTTAATTAATTAAATACCAATTATTATACGTACTGGAGTTGTCACAAATAGTAAGGTGAGTTATATAAGTTACCGTAACATATTTTACATAAATTTTGAGTAACTACAATTAGGGAGAGCAATTTGAACCCGGCCCGATGGGGACCCGACTCTCCAATCCCAATTTGAGAGGTTTTTTCTCGAAAAATATCCCCAACGGGACAAAAATGGTATTTAAAAATCAATCCTCAATTAGTTTCGTGCCGGGGACGGGGATAAGTGTCCCAGCCCCATCCCCAGCCCGTCTCCGTCCCTATCCCCGTTTGTCCCCGAAGTGAAATTACTAGTTTACCTCTATATATATACATACACATATGTAAACCAAACCCTCATCCCTCATCTCAAATCTGTCTTTCTCTGTGTCTCTCTCTTTCTCTCTTCCCTCTACTCTCTATCTCACTCTCACACTGTCCACGACGCCGATCGTCACTGTCCACGACGTTGATCGTCCTCCTCCATCGTTCATCGCCTTCGTCGTTTATCGCCTCCGTCGTAGCACTCACAGCCACCCATCGCCTTCGAATCTCCGATCGTTCTTCTCCGTCGTCCATCACCACTGTCCGTGACGCCGATCGTCCTCCTTCGTCCACCATCGCCTCTTTCGATCTCCTCCGTTGTCCATCGCCGCCAATCGTCCACTCTCTCTCTCTCTCTCTTTGTGACACAGATCTCAGATTTGTTTGTATGTATACATGTATGTCTGTGTATTTGTCCATTTTTTATTTATTTTTTGGTTTATGATCTGTTGATGATTGGGGATATTGTTGATTGGGGATGATGATGATGATGATATTGTTATTGATTGTGTTGTTGTTGAAACAGATTTGAGGGGTGGGAAATTTTCGGGGTTAGGGAAACCCAATCCTCGTTGGAGGGCGGAGATGGGGATGTGGATGGTGGTAGGTTTCCTGTCGGGGATCGGGGCCGGGGAGATTTGCATAATTGGGGATCGGGGACGGGGAGTGTGATCTCCAGCCCCACCCCGGCCCGTTGCCATTCCTAACCATAATTTATTTTATACAAATTATTCTTTATAACTTATATTTCAAGTACGTTAATTATTTTTCTGAACTCCATTTTCTTAAGGGAAACCCATGGATATAATTATTTAAAGTTTTGAAATGATTTGACGATATTTATATAAATTTTTATTTTTGATGAGTACCACCACGGGAGTCCCATACTTTGGGGGACTTCAATAGCCATTAGGTTCTGATTGGTCACTTTGCGGTCTTCTGTTTGTCATGGACCCATTGACCTCTGTTATGTTTGTCACTCCAGTAACCTTTATTTTGTTCTGTATCATGGTTAAGGTTAGTTATTTACATAAATTCAGTTTGCTACTTAAATGATTTATTTCCTCAAACTAAGTTATTTTAAATATTTTAACTTAAATAATTATCCATGGTTATTTTGTGCCCCTATACTCTTGACATAATATTTCTCACTCTATTGTGTGCTTATAGCTATTACTCCTTTTAGGTGATGGGATGTAAAGAAAAACTATAACCTCGTATAGTGGGATCCGCACGGAATTTGATGCCGACTTGTTACATTTTGTTTTTCCTTTTTTTTTTTCCCTTTTAAAATTTTTTCACTGCATAATAAAATAATAAAAGCATAGACGTATTTTCGAACGTTAACGAAGTAAATTTTCTATTTAATTAATTTTCTTACTTTCATTCTGCCTCCGTTTGGGCCATTTAATTTGTTAAGATTAAAATTAATTAGTAAGTTGCGATTCCAAACCTAAACTTTTGGGGTTGGATTGTGGCATGAAGAATGTATAACAATTAAATGCTTTCATTAACAAAAACATTGCTTACAAAGCAAATTATGGTCAAGTTTGGAAAGTCCCAAATAATCCATCTTTTTATCTTTTTATCTTTTTTTTATTACATCACCTCTCTACTTTTCTACACATACATCTTTTCGTAAAAAGACAAAAAGTACACTTATTTAAATCATTCCAAACAACCCCTAAATACTTGTTACTTTTTCTCATTGATGCATGACAAAACAATATCTTAAAGAAAGTGTACCAAATGATTTTGTTAATACTATGGCAAAACTATAAGATGATAAATATAAATGAAATTTGCCTTGAGATATATTTATCTCGTTCAAATGCCCATTCCGATATTGTTTTCAATTATTTTGTTTTTAGTTTTTTCACATTTGAAAAAATAAAATAATAAATGCTATAAAAAACACACTTATTTTCATTTGTTGGTAAAAAAAATTCAAAAAATTTAAAATAAATTAAAACATTTTAAAAAATAGTGTTTTTAGAAAAATTCAATGAGAACAAATTTCGAAAAGAATTTGCAAAATAAAATATCCATAGGCATTTGTATATTTTTGTTGATAAACCTAAAATCTATCATAAAAACCAAACGTATCAATTTTTATTTCAGATGCGCATTGTCTTGGAGACAAATTTATCTTTAGAAAAAGAAGAAGAGAAAAGCATTAAATTCGTCCAAATCCTATATCCACGAAACAAACAAGGCCTTTGATTTCGCTGCAATGGAGTCAACCATAACAGGACGCTCATGACCGTCAATTGACAGATGCTGTTGAAGATCAGATCTCAGCCGTCCACCGCAGTTCCATAGTTTCAGAATTTCGCCCGTTCTGACACACTCATCCGACGTGGCATTTAACTGGTTTTAAAATCCGGATTTGAAGTCCGCATTACATAAAATATTCCCCTCATCAGAAAGTGCCTCCACTCTGAGGTTCGAAGTGTGAAATCGTTGAAACAAAAAAATAGAGAGAGAGAGTGAGAGCGAGCACGGAGACAGCTTCGAATCAGCGACTAGAGTGGCTTGAAATCACTGTAAATTCCAAATCTCTAACTCTTATCATCTCAATCTTCTCATAATTTGTGTTTTTTTTTCCTTTGAATTTTTGTTGCTATGTTCATGTGATTTGGAGGTAAAAAAAGCTCCATTTTTGCAGCTTAGGGTTTTGTTATTTTCGCTAAACATTCAATTTTATTAGACTTTCTTGCTACTTTATTCGATTCTTTGATGAAATTCTGTATTTTTGTGGCTTTCTTTATAGTTTTGAATTTTGTTAGGGCTTGTAAATTTTTTCCATTTATGTTTACTCTCAATTTTTAGGCAAAAAATGAAATTTCCACTTCCCTTTACCCCCAAATCTCTAATTCATGTATGTCAATCATTTCACAATTTGTAAACTTTTTTTCTGAAATTTTGTTGTTCTGTTTATGTGCTTTGGAGGTAAAAGACTGCATTTTTGCAGCCTAGGGTTTTGTTATTTTTCTTGCTACTTTATGCGATTCTTTGATGAAATTCTGTATTTCTTTTTTGCGTTCTTAATTGCTGATTGTGGTGGTATAGTTTTGGATTTTGCTAGGGCTTGTAAATTTTTCCATTTATGTATACTCTCAATTTTTAGGCAAAATTGAAAATTTTCACTTCCCTTTACTCCCCCTCTGCCCTCAAACAGATTCTTTGATACTTTTTTTCATTGCACCTTTAATTTCAAAATATCAGGTTTTGGTTGGTTTGATTTTCAGTATCCGTTTTCTGAAACTTTTTGAAAATAACTTAAAACTAATTTAGTGAAAAAAATAATAATTAAGACTTTTCGCCTCTCCAACTCTGACTTTCATTTGAATTTCACTTTTGTCCATTACCTTTCAGTTGCAGTACTTAAGAACTTCAACCGGGTTTTCATTTGGTCTAACAGCTAGGCCTGCCATTTTAATTTTTTAGTGAAAGTTGAAACATGAGAGATCAAAGTGGAATATGAGTGAAATTGGAGGTGAAAAGTGAAATGTGTCCGATAATTTTTGAACCCCTATAATTCCCTTAAAACATGTTAATGTGGATTGAAATATAGGTTATTGAAGTGTGAGGACTTAATTGTTACAATTAGAAAATGAGCACCAAAGTGAAATTCAGATCAAGTTGGAGCCAGTTGTTATTTATATTATTTTTTTCTTTATTCTTTTAACTTAAAGATAATGGATTTTTATTGTGATTGTTGTAGGTGCAAGCTTGCCAAGGTTTGTTGGCTCGGCAAGGAGAGTGTTTTGAATTTAATCATGGGCGAAGAAGAGACAGTGACTGAAGTTGCAGAGGCAGCAGCAAACGGGACTATCACACATGAGCAGAAGGGTGAAGATGTTCCTCATAAGAAAGAGGAAGAAAAGGATGGAGTAAAAGAAATGGAAGAAGATGGCAAAGATGATGAGAAAGTCGAGACACATAAAATGGATATGGACCCAGATGGCAAGGAAACCGAAGAAGAAGAAGAAAAAGAAGTAAAGGAAAGTAAAGAAGACCAAGAAGAAGAAGAAGAAAAGGAAATTAAAGAAGAGGAAGAAGAAAACAAGGAAGAAACAATAAGTGAGGCAATGGAAGAAGACAAGGAGGCAAAAGAAAATGAAGAGAGCAAGGAGAAGGAGGAGGAAGAAGAGAAGGTTGAAGAGAATAAAAAAGAGAAAGGCTCAAAGAGGCGTGGAAAAGGGAAGACTGCTGACATGAAAGCCAAGAGCAATAAATTGGAAGTGGAAGTGGAAGTGGAAGAGGAGGAGCAGAAAACCCCCATGCTTTCTCCAACTGGACGCCCTGTACGGGAACGGAAATCTGTAGAAAGATTGGTCGCATCCATTGAAAAAGAATCTATCAAGGAATTCCATATCGGAAAGGTGTTTTTACTTTTATCTTTTGCATTTGAGCTTTTTAGAATAAAGTTCAGTTGTGACTGTTTTATTCAAGATTTAGTTCACGTCTTACCTTGGAATTGCAGGGACGTGGTACTGCACTGAAAGACATACCTAATGGTACATTTTAAAACCTTTTTTCCCCCATTTTGCTCGCCTGTCTTGGTTGAACTTTTAACAGCTTTGGTTCTGATGCTATTCTTATTGAACTATTATGTGTCTGATTTCAGTAGATGAATGAATGAATTTTTTGGATTTTCATCAGAATATTTGATAGTGTTTCTTCTTCTTCTTCTTTTTTTGTTTTTTTTTTTTTGTTTTTTTGTTTTTTTGTGAGTTTAACATGTAGCGAAAAGAAAGAAAAATGTTTTGATTGGAGATGCTTTTGTTTTCTTATCTTGCTGGAAGGGGCTTAATCTTGGTCTTTTCTGGTGTTAAAAGTAGCTAAATGACAACTGTATTACTATTAAGACCCCATGTTCAGCTTGGAAAGTGTGATTATATTTGTTAGTTTTGTTGCCCTAGGGGAAGGGGGTTGTTTATGAAATAAACTATCAAATTATCCTCCACTTTAATTAAAGGTGTGATAGCTTGTATTCAGTTTACGACTGTGCTGTGCATAGAAGTTTGTTGGACCCAATATTGATGATGTGGTAGCTGGTTTATAGATTGGGAATCATAACTCATGAGGATATGGTACGATCTTTTCTAGAAGCAGAGTTTTGAACATTTGGGTCATGATGTACAGTGACGGCATCTTTTATAGTTCAACATTTCTTTAGACACAGACATGCACAATACTTTGCAGGTGTCATCTTAGTAGTTCTGTTGTGTATGTCATTTATCTTGGGTAGATCTGCAGATCAGCGATCCATCACCTTGCTTTTCTCGAACAAGGAGTGACCAATTGCCATGATATTTCTGAAAAGGGAGTGACCCATCGCCAAATATGAGTTTGTGGTGGTGTTTTGATCTGATGCATAACATAATTTTGCTGCTGCATGATGTTCTTGTTGATCGGATAGAGAGAGAGAGAGAGAGCCCTGAAGATAAAATCACTCTTTATATCTGATCTGATGTAGTCATATATTGATTGAAGATAAAATCACTCTTTATATCTGATCTGATGTAGGCGCTGTTTGGGGAGGGTGAGTTAAGGCTATTATAGCCTAAGATGCAAAATAAGCCCAAAAGTCAATACTGTTCACAGTTTTTTTTGAAAAAAAAAAAAAAAAAAAAATATAGGCTGCAGCCGGACAGTGTAGGCTGTGCCTACACTGTCACAGCCGAAAATTATTACATCAAGGGTCAAATTACCATTTTGCCCCTTTACATCCAATTAAAAAAATATAATTTAGGGACAAATTTGTCATTTTAAATTCAAACATCATTTCAACACACTTTTCAATACAACAACTCAACTAAAAATTCATCTCATCTTCCCAAACACAAAAACTAAAATAGCCTACTAAAATAACCAAAAAGCCAAATAGTCTACTAAAATAGTCACTTCCCATACGAGGCCGTAGTCATATATTGATTGTTTAGAAACAAAATATAAAGCTCCGTTTGGGAAGATTGATTTGGGAATTTTTTGGCTATTTTAGCCACAAAAGACAAAATAGGCTATTTTAGCCACAAAAAACAAAACATCACATTCAACCCATAATCATTACACTCTTCTCTCACAAAAAAAAGTCAAAAAAGCCAAAAAGTCCTTCCCAAACCAAGCTTTTTAACCCAAGCTAAAATAGCCAACCCACTTCCCAAACGACTCCTAAATAGCTTGCTGGCCTCACTTGGACTATTAACTGAACAAATATGTAAGTGGTTGGGTTGGGTGTTGCCACTGGAACTAAACATCCATTAGTCCATTTGTTCAAAAATAATAATAATAATAATAAATTATGAATCCCAAAAGTCTCAACACTTTAAAATAGGAAAGCATTTTTTGCCTTTTCAGATCTCATTCACTTCTGAAAGCACATTCACGTTCGTGGTTCTCACTTTAGAGCTTTTTTTATTATATTCCCACTTCAAAGAAAGCAATCTTTAAAAAAGGGAATCCTTGCATTTGGCTGCGTAGCAACAGAAAATATATTTAGATCTATGAAATTGAATGTTTAATTCCTGCAAATTGCAGTATATTTATAATTTGTGTTATAATATTATTTTTTCAACTTATATTCACATATGTTAACGTATCTTACGATACACGATATGATATGATATGATACGCGATACATAAAGTTGGTACAACGGTACACAATATGTATCATGATTCGACAACATTGGTTACAATGATGTGTCCGCTAGGTATAGTTGTAAATTTCAAGAAAGTCTTATTTTGTTTATCATTTACGTTATGTGAAAAATAGATCGATATGTACAGATAAGTCACTAAATCACTTGAAGGTGTTGTGGAACTGATGAACGGCGATTGTTTGTTGACAAAGACAGATAGATACAGATAAATCACTAAATCACTGGAAGGTACAGATAGATCAATAAATTGTGTCTTGTGGATTGCCTTTTGTCTTGTTATAGCCACTGATTTCACAATTGTTGTGGTGAACAATACTTGTTTCTTGAAGTTTCTTGACAATGGTTTTTTTGGTCTTAAAGTAATGATAACATGTTTGACTAATAATCTTTGTGCCGCACAAACTGTCTTCAAATTTGTTTCTTGTTGTTTTATGTGTAAACTTGCACGTTACTAGAAGTCGTATCATTTATGCTTATTTTTTATATTGTATTTTAATATGTTTACTTAATAACAAAAATGTATTCAATATCTATTTGTTGCAACTCAATTAATGAACTACATGTCAATGTCTCAACCATGATTTCTGTTTCAGTGGCATACAAATTATCAAAAAAGAAGAATGATGACACTCTTAAATTGCTTCATACGATTCTCTATGGAAGGAGGGGAAAGGTAATCTGAATTTGATAATGCATTCTAATTTTGTAGTTTTCCTTTCTCTCCCTCTTTTTTGCCAACCCTGTGGTTGCTTGTGATGACATAAATAGGGCACATGTGGAAAGCTACACATGTAGGCACTGCCTTAAATCCATACTTATCACTATATATTTAATATATTATATATAGCGATAAATCTGAAAACAATATACCGAAACACACCAGTACCGGTACGTACTGTAACAATAACAGTATTCATAACATTGCTCTTATTAGGAGGGTTTTCCCTCGATTAGAAATTACAGTACCTTCATCTACTTTTGCCAACAACGTGCAGGTTCCAGTTATCTTCTTTTTTTATGGTACTCTGTTTCCATTTGACTCTGTTTCTTTACCTTATGCAGGCAGTTCAGGTTAAAAGTAATATTTCCCGGTTTTCTGGTTTTGTGTGGAATGAAAATGAGGTAAATAATCCATCTTAAACATATATTCAAGTACTTCCTGCATACTTTTTTTTTTCCCCTTCCCTTTTTCTATATAGGGAATTTATCTTGTTTGTCTACCTTTTAGATATTTGGATACTTCATTTTATTTGGATCTGTGGCATGGTTTAACCAAAACAAACCTTTGAGCTTTTTTGGTTTTTAACTTTTACCATCATTGCAGGAAAAGCAAAAGATGAAAGTGAAAGAAAAATTCGACAAGTGTGTTAAAGAGAAGTTGTTGGAATTCTGTGATGTGCTTGACATACCAATTACGAAGTCAACTACAAGGAAGGTTTGTTGATATCTTACCAGCTACCACTGCATGTATGGCATGGAAAGGTTTATATTGACTTACTAGTTTAGATTGACTTATTTTGCACCAATTCTAATTTGTGTCGTGTAGTTCTTCCTCCAATGGGAAAATATCATAAATGTTTGGTTACATGTTCCTGGATGCTTTGGTCCTGTTTGGTATCTTTCTCAAACATTTTGTTCATTTTTGGAAACAAAAACAATGAAAAGTTCAGAAACACCAATTGTTTTATTTTTTGTGCAAAAACAGTTTTTTAAAATTTAGAAAGCAATTTAAAAGTGTTTCAGGTGTGTTTTAAGAAAACTTTCCAAAAACAGTTTTGGAAACAACTTGCCAAATAAGCTTTCGTATCAATTTTCTTTCTTTTGTCAATTTTGGAGAACAGAATACTAACAACGAAAATGATACCAAATCTGCCCTTCATATCCCCAAATCAACAAATGATACAAACCTGCCCAAATCAATGCATTTTGAGTCCGTAGATAATCATCACAATGACAGACATGGGAAACAGATACAACACGATACGAACATGCTGACATGACAATTTTCAATAGAAAATTAGGACACAACACAGTAGGGAAGTGACACCAATATATATATATATATATTTTGTATGTGTACATTAACATAATAACTATTTCTTCATGTTTTCACATTGTAAATGTATTTCTATTTTACTATATCAAAATAATAGGAAACTATGTTCCACATTCTACTTGTTGGAAAATGTGTGAACAGAAAGTTCTATAGGAGTAAATCCACTTTACTTTTATTTTATTATTGGATCTCATCAAGTCAATTTTTTCGAACTTATAATGTGTTTGATGTGAGTATTAGTGATAGACACGTGTGTCTCCAAAGTATCCAGTTCTGAAAATAATTGAATAATAATAAGACTCATTTGGACGTGTGAGGGCACATGTTTGACATGGAGTGTTTCTTAGACAGACACCTATTTACATGCAGTCAAACTAGGTGTATTTGATTGTGAAAGTACCTGTCAGCTAAGTAGTTTGACTGGGTGTGTTGCTGTCAGTGTAACTCTGCCTTGTACATCATCAAGAAGAAAAACTTCAATCTAATTCTTTTCGTGGTAGTAGTTCGATTGGTAAATAACACTGCAGCCCAAGTCATAATAAAAGATATGCATGCCTTTTGTTGTCACTATGATGAGTTTATTTGTGCGCGCAGGAAGATATTGTTGTAATAATGATGGACTTTTTGGTGGCCCCTCATGCTACGACTACTGAGTTACTTGCTGAAAAAGAGCAGGTTGGTTTACTCTCAGTAAAAAAAAAAATATGTAGTCAGATAACTGCTATTTACTTTGGCTTCTTATATTATGTATGTTCTGTCTGTATACCAGTCAAGTAAGGGCAAAAAACGAAAGAGGGTTGTCAAACGGAGTGCATCAATGTCTGGAAGCATCTCATCAAAACGCTCAGCTAAGGTACGATAGTTGTTAGCATTGCAAGTAGATCTGTAGATTTGACAGTATAATATTTAAAAGAAAGAACTCTCTATCAAAATTATCTTTCTGCATGATTTTTAATCGGTACAAATCACAACTCCAGTTGGTTTCTTTTTAAGAAAGATTGGGGTTCTTGTTTTACATGCCCACCACTGCTCTGTCGCTCTACTTCGTGCCATCTACAAAGCCATGAAGTAGATCATAGATGATGAATATCACTCATCAAAGTTTAGTATCTACAAGGACATGAAGTAGATCATAGATGATGAATATCACTCATCAAAGTTTAGTATCTACAAGGACAAGAGGTTTAGTTTCTGATCTGAGGTCTATAAATTTGATAAAATTCAGTTGTGGTAAAGGCACCATTAAATGATTCTCAACTGTTGGATGATCCATTGTGGAATTTATGTATTGTATTATTTAGTTGACTAACATTCTGTCTGTGTTGAACTGTTTAAAACAACAGAGCAAGTTGGGGTGTTGTTGCTGCTATCTGGGTTTACGTGCTATGAAAATGTCCATAACAACTCATTTTTACATCTTGTGCTTTGTTTGTGTGCGCCACATCTTTTAGCTGCATTTATGGATCTTAACCCAGATGCACCCTTTAATGTATTTTTCTTTTATGGGGGTGTTAATACTTAATTACACTCCCCTTTTTTGGGAAGCTTTCTCCTTGAAGTTGAGAAAGGCCGAGTAAAACAAAACAAACACATATATACAAAAGATAAAAGGCATGCAATCATGTATAATAGGCATGCAATCATGTATAATAGTTTGCTGCCATTTTTTGCAACTTGCTTTATCTCTTTCATTTTTATTCATCTATCTTGTCTTTGTCTGATGATTTTACAGAGTCATAAAAAGATTGAGAATGCATCTGAAGAGATGGAGAAAGATAATGCACCTGAAACAGATGATGAATCAGGTGACAAAGGAGAGGAAGAGGAAGAACTTGAAGAAGAGGAAAATGTGAATGGTGTTCCTGAAAGTTCCAAAAATGAGGTGCCTGAGCATTCTGAAAGTGAAGAGAGCAAAGATGAATTTGAAGATGAATCTGAAGAAGACACTGGTAAAGATAAACGTGGTTCAAAAAAATCGTCTGCGAAGAAAGAAGCTGGTGGAAAGGCAAAGGCAAAAACCAAAAAAGTTGCAACTCCAAAGAAATCTAGTGCACCCAAGAAAAGAACACCTGTGAAATCATCCAAAAAAGAGGTACCTGAGCATTCTGAGAGTGAAGAAGAGAGCAAAGATGAATTTGAAGATGAATCTGAAGAAGACACTCGTAAAGATAAACGTGGTTCAAAAAAACTCTCTGCAAAGATAGAAGCTGTTGAAAAGGCAAAAACCAAGAAAGTTGCAGCCCCAAAGAAAACTAGTCCACCCAATAAAAAACCACCTATGAAATCATCTTCAAATCACTCCAAGGTTGATGATAGCAGTGATACGCTTCCAAAGACATTCTCAAGGAAGAAGAGAACTGAAGTAGTGAAGGAAAAATCGTCAACTCCAAAGAAACCTGCTTTGAAGGAAAAGTCCTCAACTCCAAAGAAACCTGCTTCCATGGAGAAATCTGGTAATAATCATTTCCTTTTTAATTTTTCTTTCCTGGCATACGCTGTATATTTTGTTCTGCTTGTGAGAAGTTTCAGCGCTAATGGTCTGTGGTTTAAATTTTTGATGATTTTATAAGCAATTCTCTCAATGTTTGCCATTGTCCTGTGAAATCATCTCAAATTCTGAATGACATTTTTTTCATTTGAATCAACTTTCTGAAGATATTCTCTATTTTTGTGAAGGGAAAAAGGCTGCAAAAGGGAAAGACAAACCTAAAGAAGATAAACTAAGGCCAAGTGATGATGAACTCAGAAATGCTATATGCGAAATTCTTAAAGAAGTTGACTTCAACACGGTAAGAATTTCTTCTCTTTCTAATTGTAGTGAAAGAATTTCTTAAGAGCAACCAAATAAGCTGCCTCCACATTTGTTGTTTGTTTTTATGGCTGAACTACCATATATCTTCTAGATATACCCCCTCGCACCTAATGGTGAGCTCATATACAGACTCTTTGCCATAAAAAATGGCATAATAGCAAAATTAACGTGGTTAAGTCTTTTCTAAAGAAATCTAAAAATGTTGTCAATACCATACCAATGTTCTTATGCAATTACTAGGGGACAAGTTGCACTACTAGAATTTTCTTGTAATTAAACTCATGCCAAGCTTTTTGCTTTTTAGCATGAAGGCATAAAAAAGCAAATCGAAACGAGCATTTTCTTTATGAAGATTAGCAACTATTTTCATGTTGATTTCTTGTTCCTGTTTCTTGTTGTGGGTTAGAAAATTAGGTTTTTTTTTTTGGTTCATATTGTGCCAGGGATAACCAGTGTTTTCTTCTTTTCTTCCTGTGTTTTGCAGGCTACATTCACTGACATTCTGAAACAACTTGGTATGCCGCCTTCATTCTTATTTGCTTAAATCTCATATCGAGTCTGATGCATCATTGAGTCGAGTCAAGTCGAGCCTATGAATCTAATTTAAAAGTGTCCTTGAAAGTTTAGATGATACTCAAATTCTATGTAGCAGTATGTTGCATTTTAGTAATGAGCATTGAAAAACGAGCCCCAAATGTTTCATTATTCCAGTGGCTTAAATGATCCTTATGGATGTATTGCATTTCAATGGGAAATTAGGCCTGCTCTTGAATGGCCTAGGATTTATTACTCAAGGTTAGGATGTCAACTATGACAAAATTTTGGTGACCCAAGAAGGGGGGGAGAGGCGTACAATTTTTTTATTATCTGTTTAAATTTCATGAAAATTGTGTCAAAGGTAACTAGAATCAGTGAACATGATATTAGGAGGTCTACAAAATTTTTTTTATTTTTTTATTTTTTATTTCATGAAAATACAGTAAAGAGTAATGTGTCAAAGGTGTCTAAAATCAGTTAATATAATGTTTTGTTGAAATGACATTGCATGTATTTTCGTTCTTAATTAAGTCGATAAACCCATATTGGGATTTCCTTCTTCCAGCTGGGCGATTTAAAATGGATCTCACCCCGAGAAAGTCTTCGATAAAGCTCATGATCCAGGCTGAACTGACCAAACTAGCTGACGAGGCAGATGATGAAGAAGATGAAGGCGAAGCTGAGAAAGATGAGACTCAACCTGGTCAAGGTGTGGAGGCCTGACTGCTGGGGTGGAATGGCCTGACTGCTGAGGTGGAACATGCCTAGAGAAAAAGCTATTCATTAGCTTCACAAATCCTTTTTCTTTTTTTCCTTTTTTTTTTTTTTCCAGAATTTTATTCTGTTGTGCAACCTTGTCATGTTTTTTCCGACTCTTAATACAGCCGGCTGTAATTTATTGTTCCTAGTTTGTTACTAGAAATTAGTAGAGTACTTAGGGCTGCTAAACTTATGCTACAATAGCCAGTTATTTTGTACACAAAACAAAAGTTTGTAGGAATTCGCCTGTGGTTAATTTTAACTTTTTGTTGACAATGAGAAAAATATTCTGGTTGACTGTGAGAGATGAGTATTGTGATCTCATGTTAGAATTAGTTTGATGGATTGTCTGGCATCAGAAACAGAATAGCACCAAAGTTTTCTCCAGTTTGGCATCATGCCATTGTTATATAGGCACATGTATTATTTATTGATTTTGGCTGTTCGAATGCGAAATTTGCCATGGTTGCTATCCTAGGGAAGATATTAGATGATGGGAAATGAGGTCACCTTGCTGATTATTTTCTTTTCAATTTGTGTTCTTTTGTAATTTGAAAGTGTATGCTGATTATTTGGTGTTAAGCAGGTCTTTAGAAACCAGTAATAATTTTCATTTGAGATTTATCTCATCATATGCTCATGTGGATTGCCAACGCATCAATTTATTAGGGTAAGAAAAATCCAGTGAATTTACAAATAGTTGCCGAAAAAAGAAAAAAAATGTAACGTCGCTGCCATTGAATTTTAAGGCTTCATTTGTACCCCACTCAATTTCAGAAAGTATGTTCTTCTCCTTGGTACTTCCAAAATTTTCTGTTCATCAATGAAGTCTATCTCTCAAAGCATCTCAAATCTTCAACCTCTTCTTTTATCAAATTTAAATTTAACGAAAAAAAAGGTAAAAAACAATCTATACTCATTTCATCAAATGTTTATCAAAGCAAGAGAGATTTTTTTGGGAGTTTTTTTGATAAATTATCTTTCTAAGAGCTTTATTTCATTCAATCCATATTTTTTTTTGACTATTCCATTGGGTCCTATTTGAGGTAAGAAGACCAGAAGACCCTCAATCTCTCAGGCCCCATATTAATGTTGATATTTAATGTTAATTGTTATCATATTTTGGTAGTTCCCATGCATCAGGATGTTGACTGTCATTATATTCATATTAATTTGAAATGAATTTTTGTCATTGTGTTGTCAATTACATGATGTGAATTTTCTCATCATGTAATTGAAATGAATATTCACATCATTATATTTACATTAATTTGAAATAAATTTTTATCATTGTGTTGTCAATTACATAATGTGAATATTTATACTAAAACATACAAATATGAACGTTCATATCACTACATTAGATGAGAGAGAATGTTCACATCATTAAATATTATGAATAAGAATGTGTTGTCAATTAAAAATATAATAAACTTTATTTTTAATGTGTTGTCAATTAAAAATAAAATTAAAAATAAGAAGGTTCATATGTTGTGAACGTTCACATTACTACATTAGATGAGAGAATTTTTTGAAAATGTGTTGTGAACGTTTACATCAGATGAGAGAAAATGTTTACATTATTTTTTTATGTGTTGTCAATTAAAAATATATTCACATTATATAATAACTAGTGTATGTCCGTACCTAAAGGCACGGTGTAAATAATTTTAAGATTAAAATACAGTTATAATTTATATGTATTATGTTGAAATTTATGAAGTTTGTGTCATTTTTTGATAAAGATACTAAAAAAATATATTGAAATATTTTTCTTCTAAAGAATTTATAACAATTTTGCTTGTATTACACGCTTTACAAAACTCAAATAAAATAACAACTCCCCCTAATTTTAATGCAAATTAAGAAACAAACATATAAGATTTAAAGTTATATTGTATATCAAATTATAAAAGACAGTAAAAAAAAGTGTAAACACTGAACAAAAAACAAAAATTAAAGTTATATTGTCATACACCAAAAGAGTATGTTAAAACTTTACAAAAAGTGGGTTAAAGCTTTTCAAAATATGTATGCTTTACAAAAGATGTGTCAATAACATGTCTTCAAATATATGTTTGCCCAAACTTCCTCCTCATTACTTTCCAAAAAGTCTTTGTATCAATTTGTATGTATCCCCAATGAGGAATATGCACAACAATCTGGTAATTTGTGGAAATAAAAAAAATATACATTAGTACATTTGTTGGAAATATACATGTCAAAATACTTTGAGATTAAAATTACCTTATTACATCCCCATCGAAACAAGCTAGTCATATTTCTCTTTTTAAGCTCTATAGATTTTTCGGTCCAATCCTACAAAAGTCCAAATTTCAAATTATTATTAAATTGAAATTTTATAAAAGTTATATAATCAATAGAAATAAATCTACATGGTTACCTTATAATAAAACGTCATTTAATCTACATAGAATACTACAACAACAGTTCAGAATAAACAATATTTGTAGTAGAATCCAAACTATCTTTAGGGAGAAGAATACTTATACGATCAAAGGATGTACATCTAGACAATGCCACATATAATTGTCCATGGCTAAACACTGGTATACGCAAATTAACCCCAACAAATTTCACAAATTCTCATTCAGATTTATTAATGGTCAAGGTATATGTCAATCGAATTGGAAATTGACGTTTTGTCATTTGAAAAGGCATTTCTGAAGAAGATGGTGTCAAAGATATCCTTGGTATGAATATCAAATTGTCAAACTTTTCTCTAGTTAAAATTTGAGCTTCAATTATGTGAGTGCTGCACCTAGTAACCATCAATCTTGTACCATTACATAGTCCATCTTTCGGTGCAATGTTTCTCAACAATATTATAGGACAACTCACTTTCAACTCTAACTTAAAAGTTGGCAGCCTAGGAGGATCCACTGAATTTAAATATTCATTAGGATATTTATTTGTAATGGTAGGATCAATTTCATTATTTTCAGATATTTTATCTGCTACAAGATAAATATATAATCACCCTGGAAAGATATTCAACGCAGTAATATTAATGTCACTGACATCATTGTTACGCGCAGACAGAATTGTGCGTTCAGTTAAAAAAGTTAGGGTTGACGTCTCTATCATAGTCAATTGTGGATAAACTATAGAAAGTAATTCATATAAATCTTGATATTTATGTATTGTTGATGAAGGTTAACGATTTCTTGAGGATTGATCCCAATTTAAAAAAAAGTGAAATCAATAAAAAAGTGAGAGTGTAAACACAATTTATTAATTTAAAATAATATATATAATAAAGGTTAAAGTAGTGTTACCTCCATCAAGAAATTTGAAAAATTAGCATTTTCATGGCCTTCATGATTCAAGCGCATATTCAAATCCAAAGTTAAGATATATATATATATATATATATGTTTCCATAGAACAAAGTGTATTAATGATGCATTCACAATTTGCTCAGGAACTCCTTTAGGTATAACTGGTAAGATTTGTCGAAAGTCTCCACCAAGAACAACAATAATACCCCCATATGGCTTTTCACTATCACAAATATCTCTCAATATACGATCAATCGCCTCAACACAATGTCTATGTTGCATATGAACTTCATCCCAAATTATGAGTTTTGTTTTTCTAAATAACCCAGCTTGTAATGATTGTTTGCTAAACCCACAAAGTGAATTTTCCAAGACATCTAATGGAATGGAAAATGTTGAATGTGCAGTGCGACCTCCTACCAGTAACAATGATGCAATTCCAGACGAAGCCACAGTAACAACGATATGCCCAAGGCTGCGACATTTTAATGCAATCGTATTGTACAGAAATGTTTTCCCTGTTCCAGCACCCCCATTCAGAAAGAAAACAGTTCCTTTATTTTGAAAAACTGAAGAAATGAGTGTGTTATAAGCATTTCGCTGTCCATTATTGAGACAATCAATAGTAATTTGTGGATCTGCATGTTGTGCCTCACTCTGCAGTTGTTGATGTTCGAATATCAATCGATTACCAACTACTGCACTCCAATTTGTAGTAGGTTGTGGCATGGGTGAGAAGTCAATTAAACTTTTGCCTGATTCATGAAGTATTTGATTTAAAAGATGAAGACCATAATTTTCAATTTGAGCCTCAGTTGGTTTAGAAATGACAAACAATTGACGAATCTTATGAGCAAGATCATCACATATATGCGTTGAAAATGAATTCCACAATACACATGGATTTAGTGAAGAGCACTGGGTGAGAATAATACTAAACAATCTCCTCAATTGATATCTAGTTTTTATAACTGCAGCCTTTTTCAAGCATTGTTATGACACCCCGATTCTACACTATTGGTTGCAGTCAAAGGAGAGTCATTAATGAGTCCTATGGTCAATAACCAAGTAAGATTTCAGATCGCCAGAGGAGTCAAATTAGCCTCCCTTCTAAGTCCAGCTTTCTTAGGCAGCGCACTGCCTTTTTGACATATCTTAAAAGGTATTAACACAAGGTCTCATAAGCAACGATAAGGTTCATACATAGAATATAAATACATAACAATCACAAATATACTTAATTCAAAAGCTTGTTCCATTACATTACATCCAAAAGAAAGTTTAAATCTTCACGTGAGTCTTACAAAATATCAAAAAGAAATTTCTAGCTTCCCTAAGATAGCCAAAAGTCTTCGAAAGTTTCAGGCTCGTCGTCTCCAGCTATGAGTTCCACTTCGTCACCTGGCATGACACGCCGTGAGCTTTGAATGCCCAGTAAACACACACACACCCCGTCCCCTTTTCTCAGTCCAATACACAATCACAATTTTAACATCAAGTAGTAAACATGATATTCAATATAAATAAAGAGCTAGGTTGGATGTTAGTAAACTAGAAAGCCCCCAAAGAGATTTCGTCCTCCCGACCACAAGAATCGGACGCGGATTATTCGGTATGCCCCATCTTTTGCTGCTTTGTTGCAGAACTAACCCTGGATGCCTACCAACGGTTATATACCGCGTAGTGCCAACCGCAAGGCCTCAAAAGAGACGGTAAAATAGGGCCTTGCCTGAATCCCTCCTCACACCAAACCACCTAGGGTCCGAATACAACCCTCCGTTCAAGGGTCCTGAAAACTACTTGCGCAAGACCTTAACTTCCAAATAGGGAACGCATCCTAACAAACCATATATCACATATTCTCATCTTTTCATTACTCAAGTGTTCGAAAATCCAATACCCTCCCTATTAGGTTTCCTGTTGAATTAAATGTTTTAAATCAAAGTTAGTCCAACTTACAAGACAATAATATCCATGTAAGCATGCATTCTTAAGATGAGAAAGGTAAATAACATAACCGCAACACATATAATATCATGCCAAGATGATCATAAGCTAATAAGCAATCTCATGAACTCAAGGGCATAAAACATCCACCATAACACAATTTTCAGATTTAGTATCGCATAAAGATTAACATGAAAGGACTATTTTAGATCTTTCACCGGACTCGACCTTCCTATGGCTTGTAGAGAATTTGATCTAGTTTCTAGAACATATTTCGGAAATGGGATAGTCTTTCTAGATTTTAAGTTATTTAGAAAACATTCCAGTGCTGTCCAGATTTGTCAATTGTTACGAAAATTTGATTTTCTTGCAAACCGCTCACTGTTTTTCTATGAAACCAATTTTAGTTGAAATCTAACTCCTTAAGGAAGATTTTGACATAAAATATAGGTCCAGAATAATTTTATACATTTTTCTAGAATTTTTGAAAGTGGGTTGCAAAAACAGATTCTAAGGTAAGATGCCCAAAACAAGAAGATTTATGAGAAAAGGGTTCTACCAAGGGAAATTTTTTGTTTCTTTTATGATGAAAACATGCTAAATAACATATATTAAACTCAAAAAAATTGCTTGAAAGTGTGCCCTTGGAAAGTTGACAGATTGGTATGAAAAAAAGATGGTTTTGTGCCGAAATGGGGAAAATACAAGAGAGATAGAATCAATACTCAACTCTTAGCATTTTTAACACAAGTAACTCATCAATAAAAGATCTGAAAACATTATTTAGAACCCTTTGAAACATGAATTTGAAAAAGGAAAATGAAAGAGAAGGTTGTGTTGTAGCTTACTTGCTAAGCTTTGAACAAAAAGGCTCTCTTCTTCCTCCCTCTTCCTCTCTAGACTTCTCTCTCTTGCTCTCCTCCCTCTCCTCTAGCCGAATGTGTGTGTGAGTGTGTTGTTTGTGCTTGCCAAGCTAGGGAATGTTGGTATTTATAGACAATTTTTGATGTAAAAAGTCCTAAAAGCCCATTAGTTAGAAACGGATGGAAATGTTAGGATTTGTTTAAAGTTTAAAGGAATATGAGTGATTTGGGGGGGGGGGGCTTACTCATAGGTTTAGGCAAAACTTAGTTGAAATGGAACTAGTATTGGAATTATCATCCTAGGTCTAGGGTACTAGGTTTGTGGTTTTCTAGATTTTCATAATGACAAACTTTCAAAATTGGCTCCTCACTTCCCCCTAGAATGGCCGGCCCTAGGGAAGGGTGAAAGGGCTATTTTTTTAATCAACTTAGGTTCTAGGGCACACTTCTCAAGGTGTATATATATATATATCTCACTTGATTGATGGTACTCATGGTACAAGGGTACAAGTACTAGTTTTTGGAAAAATTTTGAATTTAACTAAAGAGTGAGGGTTTGGTATTAAATTCATGTAACTTATGTAGAATTAAATTAGGTTAGGGAACCTAATCCGGATAGGGTAATTCTTGTTTTGATAAAAATAAAAATAGTAATGCTAACCGACAAGATTCGAGTTAATCCAAGTAACCGAGGGGTTTTAAGAAAATAATTCAAACATTAAGGTCTTTAAAGAGAATACATATTTCAGGAGCCTCACAATTGTATCCATTCTTCATCATCTTCTAAAAGCCCCCTTGCAACACATACTAATTTAAATGTATCATGCACAACATTATCGACCGTGCGTAAAGACTGAAACGACTTTGGTCCTTTGACAACGGGTAGTAACAAACGCAGATAAAATCTTTCACCACAATTAGGGCTAGCAAAGTACATTCTACCAATTGCATATCCCCTTTCTCTTGATTTCCATCTCTTTTCTGACTTGAGCCAAACAAAATGTTGTGGAAATTCTTGATAAGTGAATGGACATTCATCTTCACTGGTAGCACAAGATACAAAGAAGCCAGTAAGAGTTGACATTTGTTGACCAGTTCTAGATTGAATCGTTTCTAATGACTCTTCTAGGTTAAAAACAACGCGATGCATTCCAGGTAAATGAAGTGCCAATTGTACAACTGTTGGCAGCTTCTGGATGTCTAATATACCTTGCATCAAGATATTGTTGAATCTCATTTATCAGTCCTAACACCATCGTTGTACGATCATAACCCTTATAAATGTACTTATGTATATACTTGACACATCTCATTTCGGCACAAACTTCCACATTTATATGACAGTTGAAAAGTTTTGAAAGATATGCATTGTATGGTACGACATCCCTGTTATCAACTTCTTGTGCCCTCACAGTATGTACTTGACTATTATTGCGACGACGATAGATAGGATATCCATCTTAATCCATAGTTGTTGGTTCTGTGAAAACTCAAGGGTATCTCTTAGTGCATCTACCGTTTTCCATGCATGGTACTTGCGGATTTCGAGTACCACATGGTCCATGTACCATACAACATTTGATAGTTTCAAAAAATATAGGATCATCTTTTGGGTCTGGAAATTCAGCATAGACCAATTTGTCTACTTGAGCACATGTTCGAATTTTGTCTGGACCCTTGAGAAATAAAAGTGCATGCATATGAGGGAGGCGTCGTTTTTGAAATTCAATTGTAAAAAAATGTAGAAGTTTATTTCCAAACACTTTATTTGTTTTTATCTCCTTCATCAAACATTTTCTCTTCAACTCAAAAACACAGGCAATTAAATCAGGACGATCAATAGGTTTTTGATATGGTAATAATGCTGAAGTAATTTCTGGCCAATTGGGATTTATAGTCATGGTAAGAAAAATATATGGGTGTTGGTTGATAGCCATTGAATCTTAAAAGATTTCAAACATATGTCTAGGACTACCAGTAAATGAAGATATCAAAACAAACCTGTGACCAATTTGATCAGGCCGCACATAATTTGGATCCATATCTGACAACTCTTGGTAATGCTCAGCTCGAAGTTTCCCTTGATTAAGTTTGTAGTATGTCAATCGATTTTGCTCAGTTGCAACCCAAGCATCTACCAAAAACTCTTGAAATAGCTTCCCACCTCTCAAAATTGTTGAATACTTTGTGGGTCGTTCAAACAAACGATAACTATAAAAATCCATTTGAGTAAGTCGATTAGTTGAAGGTCGATCATACTGAACGTTCCACAATTTCAACTTAGGTTCCCATTCAAGCTCACCATATGGAAATAATAGAATAAAATGTAATGGCAAGTATGCTGGGTGACATTCATTAATTTGCATGAACTCATTACTTCCTCGGAAATGTAAGATGATATCTCTCATTCCATTTACCTCTGTTCCATCACTTGGTATTACAATTGCAATCTCATCTGTAGTTGGTAGATTATACCGACGTCGATCAGTTGTTGAATTGTAATGAAGATGAACAGGTAGATTGTGTCCTGCCGAGTCTAATTGATGTAAAATGGCATGAGCCTGGCGATATTAATGCATTGACTTGCAACAAACTATCCTGAATAGGTTTGAGAACATTCCTTCTCAAGTTAGGATTTATACGATTACAAATTTCTAAAGCTGAATAAGGGTCATAGATATACAGCCGAGCATAACTCGCATCCTGCCTTAGTTGTGGTTATAGTGATCCTGTTCGATGTTGCAATTCCCCATGAATTGTGAATGATGTAGGGCCCCTTCCACTGAGTACTTTAGGATCCAATGTGGCACCAAGACTTGCAAAAGCATTGGTTGCATTGTACACTCGAGTATAACTTTAAAAGAATTTTGATTGATCATTATTCCCATAATACAATGCCTAAAGTGGTGGAGGGAGTGTAATAAGTAAAGGTAGCCTAATCTTTCCTTCCAAACAGTCAGTTCCGAATAAGGGACATTTCATAGATGATTTTGTCAATTTTTCATCCATCCAATGTAAGGCTGAACAGTAAGGACATAATACATTCATCTTGCCAAGATAATGGTGGCAAGAATCTTTGTGTGCCTGGGCGTCGTTTGATATACTCGTAGGCATATCTTCTAATTCATCATCAGTATATAGATCTTGTTGCAAAAATCGATTTATAGGAGTAGACCTACGAATATTTGTGTATAAATAAAATTTTGTAAAACAAAACGGTATGAGTAAAAGTATGTATTTCAAGATTACCGATTCCTTTGTGGAGCTAAAGATGTACTTGGCATAGAAAACGAACATGTAGAATGATGGGTAACCATTGTTCATTTTTGTGCCGAATGAGAATCTTCAGTTATTGTTTCCCACTCCAAGCGAGTGCGATCACGACAAATTGGTGTTAAAGAACGTTGTCTTAGTTGAACACATTCTTCTAATCACTCTTGTTCTCGTTGCAAACATTGAAATTTAAAGTATGACTTTTCAATTTTTTCACGTTCTCGCCGTGCACGTTGGGCCAATGCAGCTTTTGATATTACATTATCATTTTGTGCTTAAAATGAAAATATTTTATCATTGAAGCAAAATATGTGAATATTTTGTACTTAAAATGAAACTATCTTCTTATTTCTTCCCTTTCTCTTAATTTTGTTTTTTATTTTATTTGTTTTATGCCTTTAATAGTGTTATCTTTATTTATTTCTTTCTTTCTTATTTCTTCCCTTTCCCTTTCCCTTTCTTTGTTTTGTATTTTATATATTAAATAAGAATTAAAAACCTATCTTATTTAATTCTCCTTTCTTTACATATTTTTCCTTTATTCCTTCGTTTCTTTTTTCCTATTCTCTTTATATACGTAGCAACTTATGGATGGTACATTATAAATGCACAAGCATCCATGCAAAATAAAAATAAATAAATTTGAAAAACACATACAAATAATAGCAAGTTACAGGAAAACATATTACAACCATTCTACAAAAATAACATAAAACAATAAATTCATTTTATACACTCATATTTTTTAACTATTCGAAATTTTGATTAGTTTTGCATCATATTTTTAAAAAAGAATATATACTACTTGACATGCATTTGTCATTCTCTTGCCGGAAGGAGCCATATTTTCTTTTCATTTAGACATTGGGTTGACCTTTCCTTTTTCTTTTGCCTAACAAATATAAATAAAATATTCAAAAGATTAAAAAAATCTTATATAATCTTATATAAATAAAATACATACAATGTTTGACTTGATTTTGTACTTACTGCACGAACACAGATAACATTAAGGTCGTGCTCATCACGGATGACCACACCAACATTTCTAGATGGGGTTGTAGGAGGAGGCCTACAGAAATGGATTGTGAACAAATTAAAATCTATATAATAAAGTGGTAATAGTAAGAATATATATTTCAAGAATTAAACACAGTTGTTTACCAATTTGGTATTAAAGAAGGTTGTCTTGGGTTAATAGATTCCTTCGATCTTTCTCTTTCTCGTTTTCGTTGCAGGCGTTGTCCCAATTGGTATGCAAAACATGGCTTTTGATTTTTTTCACGTTCTCGCCGTGCATGTTGGGCCAATGCAGCTTTTAATAACACATTATCACTGTGTGCCTAAAATGAGAATATTATATAAGGTTCATAAAATGTGAAGATTAACTAACTTGCTTCCCTTTCATCATGTATTTTTCTTTTCTTTTAACTAACTTCTCCTCTTCACTCGGTTAAGTTGTTAGTCATATAAGAACCAATGCATGTATTGATGAAATTTAAAAAGGGAGGAAAAAATAAGTTGAAAACACATTAAGCACACAAAACTGTAAACTCACTATGCACGCACTTATTGGTTTAAAGACATTGTGACGCCCCGAATCTACACTATTGGTTGCAATCAAGGAAGAGTTACTAATGAGTCCTATGGTCAATAACTAAGTAAGATCCCAGTTCGCCGGAAGAGTCAAATTAGCCTCCCTTCTAAGTCCGGCTTTCTTAGGCAGCGCACTACCCTTTTGACAGATCTTAAAAGGCATTGACACACAAGGTCTCATAAGCAACGATAAGGTTCAAACATATACGAAGAATATAAATACATAACAACTATGAATATCCTTAATTCAAAAGCTTGTTCTGTTACACTACATCCTAAGAAAATTTAAATCTTCACATGAGTCTTACAAAACAACAAAAGGAAATTTCTAACTTTACTAAGATAGCAAAAAGTCTTCGAAGGTTTCAGGCTCTTCGTCTCCAGCTATAAGTTCCTCTTCGTCACCTGGCATGATACGCCGTGAGCTTTGAATGCCCAGTAAATACACACACACCCCGTCCTTTTTTTCCAGTCCAATACACAATCTCAAATATAACAACAAGTAGTAAATCATGATACTCAAAATAGATAAACAAAGGGTTACAAGTTAGATGTTAGTAAACTAGAAATCCCCTAAAGAGATTTCGTCCTCCCAACCACAAGAATCAGTCGCGGATTATTCGGTATGCCCCCTCTTTTGCTGCTTTGTTGTAGAACTAACCTCGGATGCCTACCAACGGTTATATACCGCGTAGCGCCAACTGCAGGGCTTCAAAAGAGATGGTAATAATGGGCCTTGCCCAAATCCCTCCTCACACCAAACCACCTAGGGTCCGAATACAACCGCTCCGTTCAAGGGTTCCGAAAATCACTTGCGCAAGACTTTAACTTCCAAGTAGGGAACGCATCCCAACAATCCACACATCACACATTATCATCATTACTCAAGTGATCGAAAACCCAATATCATCCCAATTAAGTTTCCCGTTAAGTTAAATGTTTTAAAACAAGGTTAGACCAACTTAACAAGATAATAATATCCACAAAAGCATGCATCATTGAGATGAAGAAGATAAACAACATAACCATAACACATATAATATCATGCCAAGATATGATCATAAGCTAATAAGCGTCATCATGAATACTAGAGCATAAAACATCCATACACAACAGAATTTCTAGCTTCAATATCACATAAGGATTAGAATGAAAAAGGCTGTTCTAGAATTTTTACCGGACTCAGCCTCCCTATGGTTTGTGGAGAATTTAATCTAGTTTCCAGAACATATTTTGAAAATGGGATAGCTTTTCTAGATTTTAAGTTATTTAGAAAACACTCCAGCACTGTCCAGATTCGTCGACCGTTACGAAAATTTGATTTTCTTGAAAACCGCTCACTGTTTTTCAATGCAACCAATTTTAGTTGAAAGCTAACTCCTTAAGGAAGATTTTGAAATAAAATATAGGTCCAGAATAATTTTCTACATTTTTCTAGAAATTTTGAAAGTTGGCTGTGAAAACAGATTTTAAGGCACAAAATCCAAAACAAGAAGATTTGTGAGAAAAGGGATCCACTAAGGAAAATTTTCGTCTCTTTTATGATGAAAACATGCTAACTAACATATATCAATGACACATCTGAAAACAATATTTAGAACCCTTAAGAACATGTATTTGAAAAAGGAAAATGAAAGAGAAGGTTGCGTTGTGCCTTACTTGCTAACCGTTGAACAAAATGGCTCTCTTCTCCCTTCCTCTCAAGACTGCTCTCTTGTTCTCATTCCCCTCCTCTAGCCGAAAGTGTGTGTGGGTGTGATGCTTGTGTTTGCCAAGCTAGGGAGTAGTGATATTTATAGGCAAATTGGGTGTAAAATGACATAGAAGCCCACTAGTTGGAATTGAATGGACAAGCTAGGATTTACTTGGAGTTCAACGAATTAGGAGTGCTTAGGGAGCTTAACCTTGGGGAGTGCTTAGGGAGCTTAACCTTGGGAAGTTCAATGAATATATTTATATAGATCTCAATTAATTGATGGTACTTATAGTATAAGGTACATGTACTAATTTTGGAGAAATTTTGAATTTAAATAAAGAAGTGAGGGCTTGAAGTTAAATTCATGTATTGGAACCTTACTTATGTAAATTCGGCTAAGGAACCTAATCCAGCTAGGATATTCTGGTTTTGATAAAAAAAAATGCTAACCGACAAGATTCGAAATAATTCAAGTAACTAAGGGCTTTAAGAAAATAATTTAAACACTAGGGTTTTTAAAGAGAAAACATTTTTTAGGGGCATCACAGACACTATCCATCTCTTTACAAAATATACGTTGAAAATGTAAATATTAGAGCATTGGGTACGTAAAATGTGAATATTAGCGTGTAATGTTTTCTACTTTCCTTTTCACTCTTCTTGTTGTTTTTGTCATATTAAAATACATTTTTATCTTTTTCTTCTTTCCTTAAGAACTTCTTATAAGAAAAATAAAAATTAAAAAATTGTATTATGTAGTTTCCTTTTCATCACATATTTGTTCCTTCTTCTTCTTTTCCTTTTTTGTTTTCTTCTATTATATTTTTATTATGCTATGTTGTAAATGCAACATGTGTTCATACAAATAGACAAACATATTAAAAATTCAAATTAATGCTCATACAAATGTATTAGCATGTTGTACAAATGCTTACTTTAGCATGCTTTAGAAAAGCATTTCACATTCAATAAGAAGAATTGAATAAATATTTGAAAAATGTACATAAAAAAGAGTATATGACACTATGTAATTCTTAAAAAAATCTATATAATATTCGAAAAAGAAACTTTTAAAAATTGTTGAGAAACCATACCACGGGATGTGCATTTTCCTTTCCTTTGTCATAAGGAATAACTTTTTTTGTTTCATTTGATATTGCTTTGTCTTTTTCCTTTGCCTTTGCCTTTGCCTTTGCCTATAAAAAATAAGTAGAACATATTCATAAATTATTTTTAAAAAGATAAGAAAATACATGTCCAATGTTCTAGTGATTTTTAGGCTTACCTCACGAATGCGAATAGTATTAAGGTCACGCTCATCGCAAATAACAACATTAATATTTCTTTCTTGAAGAAATCGAACTTATACATACAAAAATTTTAGAGTGATAAATAAAATTTTATACACATAAATAAGAAAATTAGTAAAGAGAGGTGATATTACGGTTCGCTGTAAGTCTCCATCCACCTATAAAGTATGAGGGGGAAAAAAAATTAGAATAGTGATATTATCCATAACTGTTGTACTTAAATTTATAAGAGAGGTACTTAAATGAAAAAAAAAAAAAAAACCACTTACTTGACCAAAAATAATGATATTGTCCATAACGGTTGTACTTCAACCTAAACATGTTTGGTTATATAATTTTAGACACCAAGAAACAAAAAATTAGCAATAATAAAAGTTAATATGGATTTCATTGGCAATGAAATATTAATTCCAATTTTGTTGCTACCAAATCGAATAATAAAATTCAAAATTTTATTTAAATAAATAACTGCCATGAATAGAAAATACTTAACGGGTTACAATCAAGAAGAGAAGAAATAAATAAAAATATAAAATTCTAAGAAAAAGAAAAAAGCCAACCCAATGTTTAAAATAGATGAATTTTAACAATCACATTAAAATGATAAAATTAAAATCAGAGTACAGCAATGTCCAAATTTGAACTCGTCTATTTTCTAACTGACTTCAATTTTATAGAGATGAAATTAAAATCAAAATCAAAACCCGTTATAATCATAATCATAAATTTATGCAAAAAAAAAAAATAATAATTCAACAGATACCAAAGCCATTTTATAAGCAACTAAAGTAATAAACACACATATATATTCACCAGAATTTTTGAAATACAACATAGAATATTATGCTCCCTTAAAAAGGTGCAAAAAAAAAAAAAAAAAAAATAAACTTTCTTGCCATATTACACATAAATATTAAAATGCCAAATCTCTGAATTTTTTCTTTTAATTAGGAACTCTAGATATTCAAAAAAAAAATATGAAATATACAGTCCCTTTCTTTTTAGAATCACACAACAAATATATTACATTTGAATGATACAATTTTTTTATTAATAAAATACATTTTTTTGAGTGTGTGAGTTTAATTTTTTTTGTTGTAGGAAGATCAACTAAATAAAACACCCTTACTTTCTTTTTAAATAGCTCCAAACAAACAATCCCTTCATTTTCAGACTAATTTCTACAACACAAAGCACTAACCACAAACCAAGTCCAAATAAATAAAAATATAAACATCTAAGAAAAAGAAAAAAGCCAACCCATTGTTTAGAATAGATATATTTTAACAATCACATTAAAATGATAAAATTTAAATCGGAGCACAACAATTGTCCAAATTTGAACTCTTATCTTTTCTAACTGACTTCAATTTTATAGAGGTGAAATTAAAACTAAAATCAAAACCCGTTATAATCATAATCATAAATTTATGCCAAAAAAAAAAAAAAATTCAACAAACATCAAATGCACGTGCCTTCTCTGTTTAGAATGGTACAATTTTTTATTTTTTATTTTTTATTTTTTTATAACAAAATGTTAAATACATTTTTTTGGGTTAAGTTAAATACTTAGCAAATTTGATTTAAAGCAAAACGGATTATGTTAAATATTTGCATTAAGTTAAATACTTGTAAGTTTAATACATTTTTTTTCATGAAGACAACTAAAGTAATACACACAAATATACATTGATCAAAATTTTTGAAATACAAAATGGAATATTATATTCCCTTAAAAAAGTGCAAAAAAAAAAAAAAAAAGCACATAAACTCTCCTGCCATATTACACATAAATGTTAAAATGCCAAGTCTTTCAAATTTTTCTTTTAATTAGGAACTCTAGATATTCAAAAAAAAAATTAAATGAAAAAAAATAGTCCATTTCTTTTTAGAATCACACAACAAATCTATTACATTTGAATCGTACAATTTTTTTTTTGAAATAATAAAATGTTAAATACATTTTTGTGGGTTAAGTTAAATACTTAGTGAATTTGATTCAAAGCAAAACAAATTATGTTAAATACTTGGGTTAAGTTAAATATTTGTAAGTTTAATACATTTTTTTTCATGAAGACAATTAAAGTAATACACACATATATACATTCACCAAAATTTTTTGAAATACAACATAAAATACTATACTCCTTTAAACAGGTGCCAAAAAAAAAAATAATAATAATAAACTCTCTTGCCATATTACACATAAATGTTAAAATGCCAAGTTTTTGAAATTTTTCTTTTAATTAGGAACTCTAGATATTCAAAAAAAATTATATGAAAAATATTTATCATCTGCACATTAGAATCACACAACAAATATATTATATTTGAATGGTACAACTAAATAAATATATTACACAACAAATAGTATGTTAAATAATTTTTTTTGAGTGTGAGTTTAATTTTTTTGTTACAGGAAGATCAACTAAATAAATCACTCTTACTTTCTTTTTAAATAGCTCTAAACAAACAGTTCCTTCCCTATTAGACTAATTTCTACAACACAGAACACTAATCACAAACCAAGTCCCAAATAACCACTCTCTCTCTCTCTCTACATTCTTTGAGAAACCCATAATCAAACTCAAATTTTCTGAGTCAACCCAGCATTTAGAATAGATGTTTTTTAACAATCACATTAAAATGATAAATTAAAATTGGAGCACAATAATTGTCCAAATTTGAACTTTTCTCTTTCTTAGCTGACTTCAATTTTATAGAGATAAAATGAAAATCAAAATCAAAACCCATTATAATCATAAATATTTTGAAGTTCATCATTTATGACTTGGAAAGTCCAAACATAAATTTATGCCAAAAAAACAAAAAACAAAAATTCACCAGATAACAAAGCCATTTTATAAGCAATAATGAATAATTATTTCATGAAGCAACTAAAGTAATACACACATATACATTGACCAGAATTTTTTGAAATACAACATAGAATATTATACTCCCTTAAAAAGGTGAAAAAAAAAAAAAACTCTCTTGCCATATTACACATAAATGTTAAAATGTCAAGTCTTTGAAAAAAAAAATTTAATTAGGAACTCTAGATATCCAAAAAAAAAAAAATTAAATGAAAAAAACAATCCATTTCTTTTTAGAATTACACAACAAATATACTACATTTGAATGGTATAATTTATTTATTTATTACAAAATGTTAAATACATTTTTTTGGGTTAAGTTAAATACTTGGTGAATTTGATTCAAAGCAAAACGAATTATGTTAAATATTTGCGTTAGGTTACATACTTGTAAGTTTAATACATTTTTTTTCATGAAGACAACTAAAGTATTACACACATATATACATTCACCAGAATTTTTTGAAATACAACATAGAATACTATACTCCCTTAAAAAGGTGCGAAAAAAAATATAAACTCTCCTGCCACATTACACATAAATGTTAAAATGCCAAGTCTTTCAAATTTTTCTTTTAATTAGGAACTCTAGATATGCAAAAAAAAAAAAAAAAATTAAATGAAAAAAAGTATCCATTTCTTTTTAGAATCACACAACAAATATATTCCATATGAATGGTACAATTTTTTATTTATTTTTATAATAAAATCTTAAATACATTTTTGTGGGTTAAGTTAAATACTTGGTGAATTTGATTCAAAACAAAACGGATTATGTTAAATACTTGGGTTAAGTTAAATACATGTAAGTTTAATATATATATATTTTTTTATGAAGACAACTAAAGTAATACACACATATATATATTCACTAAAATTTTTTGAAATACAACATAGAATACTATATTCCCTTAAAAAGGTGCAAAAAAAATAAAAATAAAAATAAACTCTCTTGCCATATTACACATAATGTTAAAATGCCAAGTCTTTGAAATTTTTCTTTTAATTGGGAACTCTAGATATTCAAAAAAAAATTATATGAAAAATATTTATCATCTGTATATTAGAATCACACAGCAAATAAAATATTAAATAAATTTTTTTGAGTGTCAATTTAATTTTTTTGTTGCAGGAAGATCAACTAAATAAAGCACCCTTACTTTCTTTTTAAATAGCTCCAAACAAGCAGTCTCTTCCCCCTCTTTCTCTCTCTCTCTCTACATTCTTTGCGAAACCCATAATCAAACTCACATTTTCTAAGTCAACCCAGCATTTAGAACAGATGTTTTTTAACATTCACATTTAAATGATAAATTAAAACCGGAGTACAATAATTGTCTAAATTTGACTTTTTCTCTTTGTTAACTGACTTCAATTTTATAGAGATGAAATTAAAACTAAAATCAAAATCCATTATAATCATAAATATTTTGAAGTTCACCATTTATGACTTGGAAAGTCCAAACATAAATTTATGCAAAAAAAAAAAAAAAATTCACCACGTAACAAAGCCATTTTATAAACAATAATGAATAATTATTTCATAAAGGCAACTAAAGTAATACACACACATATACATTAACCAGGATTTTTGAAATACAACAAAGAATATTATACTCTCTTAAAAAGGTGCAAAAAAAAAAAAAACTCTCTTGCTATATTACACATAAATGTTAAAATGCCAAGTCTTTCAAATTTTTCTTTTAATTAGGAACTCTAGATATTCAAAAAAAAATTAAATGAAAAAAAAAACAGTTCCTTTCTTTTTAGAATCACACAACAAATATATTACATTTGAATGGTACAATTTTTTGGGTTAAGTTAAATACTTGTAAGTTTAATACATTTTTTATTTTATTTTATAATAAAATGTTAAATACTTGGTGCACAAACAACCAATTTGATTCAAAGCAAACCTTTGGATTAAGTTAGAACTTCTGGGAATTTAATAGGCAAAAGGGATCAATTTTGACTCTAGAGTAAAGATACATGCCCTATTTGCGGGTATTAATTAACCACTAATCCTAAGAAATAGCTTGAATACTTTCTTGATTACTAATGGAAAAACAATCATACCTACTGCTTGATGGGATTACTTTCCAAAAATGTTGGAGGAAAGTTTTTATTTTCATGAAGTGTGGGCACACACTATGTGCATGAAACAATTAGATCAATCATGACAGTTATTTAAATTTGAAGCAATTAAATCTTTCAATCGCTCGATACTGATGATAGTGGAATTACAATTAAACCCCAAATCACCTCCAAGTGTGTTATTCCCTTTATAATATAGAATAGACAGAGTGCACCATTGATACTATTCATATAATGCCAAGAAAAGTGTGTTATTTCCGTAATTTCATATTGATACTACATGCCCTTGTTTGAAATTCATATATTAAATCTGGTGCACTCTGTCACCCCCAAGTGTGTTATTCCCTCAATTTCAACCTTCCATTTATAATATATGAATTTAAATTCGACTCTACCATTGATACTATTCTTCATCTTCTTGGCTTTTATTTATTATATTTCAGATTTAATCTTGCTTTACCCATTTTGCTTCTAAAATTTGTTTTAGTAAAAATGACAAAATAAACAAATGTTTACTTAATTCTCCATATGCAATTAACTTTGGCTACACTTATATTGATAAAGAGTTATGGCTGTCAAATGACTTGGCAGAGGGATCCATGTCGTGGTCAATGCCATGTCGTGGTCAATGCCTAGTGATGGCAGTAGCTTGTCTTTTATTCTCTTAACAAACTACTCTATAACTGCAATTTACTTAGTTTGATCCTCTTAATTATTTTAATTATTTTTATACAAAGAAGTTGTTACTTGACGCTTTTGTCAAGTTTTAGATTTAAAAAAATATATATTTAACTAATTTACACTTCAGTCTCCATTACACTGTCTTCCTTCCAATGACTTCTATATTCGACAGCAAGATCGAGTTTAGAAATTAGGGGGAAATGTGTTGGGAATTCAAAAAATCTAACCCAACACATTGAAAATACAATAGAAAGTTTTAAAAATCTAAACTCTAAAATCTAATGAAAGTTTTTAAGTATTCATGGGAAAATATGTAAAATCTGTTGGGTTGGTTGGTTTCTGCAGCTTTGTAATAAAACTAAAAAATGCCGTGATGGGTTTCTCCAAAGTTACAAAAAGCTGCTTCAATTTGTTTGCCTCAAAAGCATATCAAGCTGAAAGTATGGAGTTTATGTAATTTGAAAAAAAAAAAAAAACAGTGGTACAAAAAAAGTAATCAAAGAAAGTAACAACTTGATAGCAACAATTACTTTGGGCTTTGTTTAAAAGGAAAGAAAAAAAAATAAATTTATGAAAATATCACCTAGGAGAAAGTATTCTTTTGCCCAGCCAAAAACAGGAAACCAAATAGAAAAACACAAATACTTATGTGTTTTAGAGCAAACATATAGAAATGAATATAGAAACCCATATCAATTTAGAGCAAAACACATCAATTTAGAGCAATCCAAATCCCATATAGAAAAATATTAAGCAATCCAAAACAGTAAGACCAATAGATATGTATAAACTATAAACTATCAGTTAGACAAATACATATAGAAATGAAAACATATCAATTTAGAGCAATCCTAAAAATATAGAAACCCATATCACAAACACAAACTTATGAATACAAACTCTATAGCAGATATTACCACCAAATGAATACAAACCCATATATTAGATGAATGAATGAAAGAGAGAACCACAGTGTTAACCAAGTCATCCAAAGTGTTAGACCAATAGATATGTATAAACTACACAACAACATGATTCCAAATTCTAACTCAAATTAGACCAATAGATATGTATAAACCCAGATATTCTAACTCAAATTAGACCGACATGATTCTAATATATTTTGAGGGCCAAATTAAAATCAAACCCAGATTAGACCAACCTAAAAAAAGCCCCATCCCAACAAAGACATCAAACCCAAATCATAAAACTAAAATCACACCAAACTCATATTGTAATAAGCTTACAAGAGTGGTTGAAGTGAGCTCTGATTTTGCAATCGAGCTGCTGGAGTGAACGACGATCGGAGTGAACCGAGCTTCCGGAGAGAACCGAGCTGCAGGTCGGAGTGATTTTGAGCGATGATCGGAGTAAGCTCTGATGAAGCCAGAGAGAAATGGGTAGATAAAGAGTTTAAAATTTGAAATCAAGAAGAAGAAAGAGAGAAGGGATAGGTAGGAAGTTGACGTTTGAGAGACAGAAGAAGAGGAGTGTTTGATACACTTGGGCAGGAATGAAATGAGTGTTTGAAAGACAGAAGAAGAGTGTTTGAGAGACAGAACCATCAGATGTTGATCAAGAAAGATCTCAACCATTGATGCAAATGTATCTCTCATATATTTTTATACATTTTCAAAAACCTTTGTGCCTTATTATATAGATATAAAATAATAACATCAATGTTATTTTGTGCTTGGTCCTTTCCCTTTTCTCTCCTCCTCCAACATTAAATATAAGAGCATAAAAGTCTAAGAAAATAGTATAAATCAAGAAAAAGGACTACGTGGAATAAAAATATAAATACATAAAATTAAGTAGGTTAAAAAATTTCTTTATAGACTTCTTGAGTTAGAACACTTCGAAATATGATTTATCAATAAAAATCTCTATTTTGTTTATCAAATTGAAAGTTGATCAAAATTTGATGCAAAATTTTTTTAAAAAAAATATTGGGGTATTTTTTTTAATCAAAATTGATGAGAACAAAATTTTGGGATAAAAAGGATTGTTTAAAACAAAAATTATAAAAATTTGATGAAAGGGTTCAGTAGTTCATATCAAATAAAGTTTCAAATTTAAAATCAAATTAGACGAAAAAAAAGTAGTGAGGGATTGAAGATGCTGTCAGTCTTTCACGGTCAACATTACAGGAAACATACATGGACAACAGCAATTACAAGTGTGAAAGAAAATTGACAGCTATCCAAAAGGTGAACAGATGCAACATTTACTCGAATATTAAAAAAATTTGAAGTTCAACAAAGAAAACAGGAAAAAGACCAGAAATCACCACCCAGGAGCACCCACTGCGCAAAACACAGAATACAGAGGCAACAACAGAGAATATACAATTCTGAGGTCTAAATGATTGTATTGCTTGGATGGTTAAGTTCCATACATTCATCACAAAAAGTAGTTGGGTGGTCAACATGGTATACAGAACCCCAAACAATCGGAAAGATAAATGATCCCCAAAAATGGGAAGGATAAATGATACAACAAAATCCAAACAAAGAAGGGGCAATTAGCAAACATCACGTGTTAAATCCTATTACATCACACATTCAAACAATAAACTCCAAAATAATCCACCACATCTAAGACTTCAGAATTTCAAGCTACGATCACATCATCCACAACACTGGTTTGTTCAAGCGACATTTAAACATAAAATTGCTAAGAAATACTAACAACTTGGATAAGATGTTCCACCCCTAGATCATTGTCTGCAAAGAGGAAACGCCATGCCGTATTTCTCTAGAAAGCCAAGTCCTTGCCTTCAAGAAAGCCGAGGATCTCTGAACAGCTTGCATTCCCAAATTAGATATCCTTCAAGCCATGAATAAATGAAACAAGAAAAACTGTAAATCAGCAAATCAGTAACCTAGTTCCTGCCACAATCACAATGCAGCCACAGCCGAGCTTCCAGAAATACAATTTCAATGCTGAGATTCTGATCCAACGCAAAAAATTTCATGAACATAAGCATCAATTCTAGAAAAACATAATTCTCAATCAATTAAACACAAAATCCTTACTAACTACATTACTTTCAAGCACAGGAATTCAGTATTGTCCCAAGTCTGCTATGAGTGAAGCATCAAAAAGGCTAAGCAGGCTGTCATTACAAACGCTGGAAGTCAATTCCAGATAAAAGAGTATCATGTATCCAGGATCACAGTACAATGATTTACCATTTACAAAATGCCATGAACTAGTTTTACCAAGAGGAAATCAAGCAGAAGTTATATAGCTTTTTGTCCAGCTAAAATGATATGGCTTATACAAATACACCAACAAATAAAAAAACCTAGGATACAACACAGCAAAAAATATATTTACATTTTTACTATAAATCCGCTTTACTTTGATTTTAATCATTGATTCCCAAGTTGTTTTTCGTAAACTTGTATTTTCTTTTGATAAGTAAAAAATTTATTAAACCTTGCTATGTGTTTTACATGCGCCTAAATGATGAGGGATGCACTTCTTAGAAGTGTTCTTGCTTCTCTTCCGAATCAACTAATGGTTGCAGCTTCTGTTGTATCACATATGTTTTCGAGAGGGAAATGTCTCCTTCATAATAAACTGAGGCGATACGAATCAAAATAAGGACTATATGATTTAATTTTTTTAAACTCAAACAGGTAGCTCATCCTGCTAGCACCCTCCTTAGCACACCATATGAAGCATGAGGTCTCCAGTTTGACAACCTTGGCTTGCAGGCGGTTGCAGGTATCTGAATTTTATCCAATCATAAGGTTGGGGCTCCTTGTATTTTTTTTATTTTTTATAAGTGAAAGTTATATCATTAAAAGAGCACCAAGGGGCGCCACCCATATACAAAGCAACTATACACTCCCACACTCCCTATAATGCAAAACCCCAACAAAACCTCGAGGGAAGGCCTTTCAAGCCACCCAAGAAAACAAAAATCTCAAATATTTACTCAATAAAATTAAATAAGGAACGGCAGTTCCTTTCTCACTAAATACACCAAGTCAAACACAACAGTGCAGCATCCCATGCTCTGCTCCTTTTGTCTACCCTAAAGCCTTCCCAACTCTGCAAAATCAGCTTCAGTTTTGGGGGGAAATCCAAGACAGTCCAATCCATGCCCAACACTAAAGTCCATGTCTCTTGCCACTCTACAACGAACAAGCAGGCCATCCACCGACTTGCCACGAAGACACATGAAGCAACAAAGAGAAATGATAAGGACTACAAGATAAAGGAATGCATGCAAGGATATACAGATATATCTTGATAGGCCTAACCATAATCTGATATCAGACTAACATATAGCACAGCAGTTAGCACCTTCAGAACAGCAAAACACTGAGATCCTATGACTTGAATTAATGTTTTTGTTCTTGCTTGCATAATGCATGGTATAACGTAATTTTTGCCTCTATTAAGAATTAAAAAAAAGAAAAAAGAATAAAAAAGATCAATTAGCTATATAATATACGGATTACAATTTAGTTGTTTTGATATTTATTTCATTTAAACACTGTATATATTATATTAAATAAATTATTATTCACAATTCGATACGATGCAAAATTCAGTGTTGTAGCAAAATGAAAAATGTGATTATGTCAATCCACCATATGCACACTTTGGAAAGGCAGGAAAAACGTTTTCCTACGATAATAAAGAGTAGTCGCAACAAAATTTCTACAATGCAATAACTGACCTTTTCATACACCTACGAAATTTTCTCCTGCAAGGAAGCAACCACGAGATTCCATGCATTGAAGCCATGAAAGATGTCATAGATAGAGAACAGCTGCTCAATAAATCCAGGTGCCAAAGAACACAACTTCAAGGAGAATCCAAATGAACAAGACAAAACCACAGGTGGACCTGAAGCCTCGAATAGAAGCAGTGTTGCATTAAGTTGTTCCACGGTCAGCCTTCGCGTCGCCTCTTTCCATATTCAGCATCCCTTGATCTTGGACGTCGCTCTTCCTCTTGTGACATTCGCGCCTTGCTGTGCGTCCTTGATGACCGTCCCTTTTCCCATTCATCACCGTATTCTGGTTCACGATCCCTATACCTATGATGATCCGTGTATCTGTCTCTATCATCCCTATGTCTATCCCCGTCCCTATGATCACGATCACGATCGCGATCTCGAGAACGTTCACGATCACGATCATGCTCCCTCTCCCTATCTCGACTAATGTCTCTGTCATCACGATGCCTTCTTTCTGACCAATCATGATCATGACCCATATCTTTCTCCCTAGGCATGTCCCTGTCATAACCAGGCTCTCTATCATCTCGATACCTTCTATCAGAAGACCCGGACCAGTCCCTTTCTGAGGCTCTATCTTTCTCCTTCTTGGCATTGGGCCAAGCCCCTCTATCATGGCTTACTTCTCCATATTGATGGTCAGACATTGCTTCTTCCCCATAACTAGACTCCCCTGCCCTGCCAGCATGCTCCTCACCAGCCCATCCAACCATATTAGGATCAGACCACATTCCCATATTATGTCCCTCAACACCAGTTGTGGGCATCATGCCCATTCCATTCATGGGCATCCCTCTTCCAAAGAACGCTGGGTTCACATGAGGAGCTACACCAGGCAAACCAACACTTCCCACAGGTGGGAATGAAGACAAAATCCCCGAAAAGGGGGGAGTTGGAGCACCAGGAAACCCACCATAACTTCCCAATCTCCCCATAGGTGCTCCAAAAGCTGGATCAAAGCCTTGACCCATCATAGTTTGAGGGTGCAGCAAAGGAGGTGTCACACCAATACCCTGCCCAAATCCATTTCCACCACTCCCCATGATACCACGTCCACCCATCCCGCCAGGCCTACTTCTCATTGGACCAATTGGACCCCGATTTCCCATCCCTTGAGCATTGCCTCTCCCCCAGTTTCCTCTCCCATAACCTCTATTATTATCAGCACCACCTTGATAACTCCCACCAGTTGGAATGTTGTTGCCCCCAATTTTACCTGCAGCAGCATCACCACCTCTTCTTGCTTGAGTAACAGTAGATTGGGCCATCTGTTGGTTCCTATTTACCTGAGCATCTCCCATTCTTTTGACACTATACGGCGAGGCGAATGCAACAACACATGGTCGCCCATTAAACAAATGCCCATTCATTCCCTCCTTGCAAGCTGTTGCCGCAGCAGGATCATAAAACTCAACCTGACAATACCCTTTTGACTTCCCACTAGCCTTCTCATCAAAAAATTTCACCTCCTTCACAGGCCCATACTTGCAAAGCTCTGACTCCACCTCAGCATCCGTAGTCCACCAATGCAAATCACCAACAAATAGAATTGTTCCTCCACCTCCACCTCCACCTCCACCTCCACTCCCAGGACCAACACCATTACCATTCCCAAACGAAGTCCCACCAGCACCATTTACAATTCCTCCTCCTTGCCTTGTAAAACCTTCATTCCCTGCATTTCCTACACGGGCAACATGAGGTTGCTGCCCAATCCTTTGACCAGACACACCAGTATTGACGGTCTGCTCTTCTACCTCAACCACTTTACCTATCGACTGCCCTAATTCAACCCTCATTCCACCAGCAGCAGCAGCAGGCGGTAAAGATGCTCCAGCTGACCCCCTCACAGCCATTTCATGACCTCTAAACCCCACATTCTGAAAACCCTCAACTCTATTAGAAACACTAAACCCACCATCACCTCCTCCAGAATCCTTCTCAAATTTCCTCTCCACACCACTATCCCCACCGCCACCCACACCAGGAATCGACGCACTCGACTCCTCCACCGTCTGCGGAGCAGGCGCCTGCGCCTGCTCGATATTCTTCTCCACCTCCTCGTTTCTAAACCCTAATTCCTCATTCTTACTCATTGATTGAAGAAAACCCTCACCAACATTCACGTCGTTGTAAAGATCTTCATAGTCATCATCCTCTTCACCTAGGAAACCCTCGTCGGCGACAGCAGAGATCGCTTCGTTCCGATGGAACTGCTCGCTCGAATCTCCTCCGTCACCGAACCCTTCATTGTCATCCATAGTTTTTGAGCCCTAGAGCTAGGGTTTCGAAGTGATTGGCTTCGATTTTCGAAGTGTAGTCAGAAAACGATCGGAAACAAATAAAAGAAAAAAAAAAGAAGCAGAAATTGGAGATTTGAGTATGAAATCTTACCAGGATGAGTTTGGGGCTGAGTTGAAGAGAGAGAGAGAGAGAGAGAGCTAGGGTTTGAGGAAGCCCTAATCTGGAAAGTTGCGAGCGATAAAACAAATTTGGGAAATCTGGTTAAGTTCGGTAGAATTTTATAAATATGATACGATTTGAGAGTATAAGTTGTATTTTGAGTTTGTGAGTTGTGAAATTATGATTTGAGTGTAGAAAATTTATTTGGTTATAGGTTTTTAATAAAGTGTTGAATTGAGTGTGAAATTGAGTTTTAAAAGTTTGATTTGACATGTGAAGTAAGAAAATTTGTTTGGTTATGAATTTTGAAAAGAGTTTTCAAAATTTAATTCAAATTATTATAACTCATAACAAAACACACTACTTTCATACTATTAAAAATTCTGATCAACACTCATAACCAAACTCTTTTTAAAATTCAATTAAAAAAATTATTATTAACAGAAAATAATATTAATCAATTTTTTAATTGAAAATACTACAAAGGAAAAAAAATTCAAAATAAATATTCAAAAAATTTAAATAATAAATATTTAAATAATCTAAAAAATTTAATAAGTAAAAAATTAAAATAAATATTCAAAAAATCTAAATCGTAAAAATTTAAATAATTTAAATATTCAAAATTTTTAAATAATTTAAAATGTTAATATTTTAAATTTAAAAATAACTCTACACTCAAATCGGAACTAAACACATAAAATAAAACTCAATTAAGAAATCATTTTTAAAATTCATAACCAAACACATAACTCAAAATTTCATACTACTTTCACAACTCTACACTCAAATCGTAACCAAATTCATAACAAAAAAATTAAAATATTTAAAAATATTTTTATAAAATAGAGTTTGAATTTATTTTTATAAAATAATTTAAAATTTAAAAAATTAAAATTGTAATATTTTGAAATTAAAATATTTAAAAATATTCAAAATATTAAAATATTAATTTAAATTGAATTTTAAAAAGAGATTTAAATTGTATATTTGATAATGAATTTTGAAAAATAATAATTATATTTTGAATAAAATTTTAAAAAATAAATATAAAATTATAATTTAAAAACTCCAAATAAACAATACACACAAATCAATGAATGAAATTATATTGGGAGAGGGTTACCCAACGGAGCCTCTCCTTCTCAGTCTTTCTTAATTTTTGTACCTTGCTTAATGCTAGCATGTGCAGGTGTGCGTGTTACGCACTACATCACTATCACTAGCAGAGAACTAGATTGGTTAATGCGCATGTGAATTAATTTCGAAAATCATGGGTCGCATTGCGGTTAAGGTTTGGGAGATTTAAGTTCTAAGATCACAGGTTTAATTTTTTTCTCTCCTGAGCTAATCTCTTAGGCGAAACAAAATTGGTTAAGAGGTTGGATCTCAAGTTGTCTAATCAGTACTTGGTGTGGGTTCAATGCTCCCTCGCTGTGCGAGTACTGACTTAAGCGGAACTTGTCTTGGGAGGTCGAGGCAAGTTCTCAGGTTATAGTCTCCTCGCTCCCTGCCCTGACTGTGCGAGTCCTGACTTAAGCGGAGTTTGTCTTGGGAGGTCGGGGTAAGTTCTCAGGTTGGTGATCTCTGCAAGGGGCGCTGCCTTGAACCTTCGGGGCAAGTTCTCAGGTTATAGTCTCCTCGCTCCTTGTCCTAACTGTGCGAGTCCTGACTTAAGAGGAGTTTGTCTTGGGAGGTCGGGGCAAGTTCTCAAGTTGGTAATCTCTGCAAGGGGCGTTGCCTTGGACCTGCGAGAGGGTAAAGAAGATTTTTCTGTAACAAAAAAAATAAAAAATAAAATAAAATAAAATAATAATAATAATTTTGAAACCGATGTAAAGTATCATTTTACGTAAATCAGGTAAATTTCGAACCGAACTTATCGGACATGGTCCTAATAAATAGATTGCTCTTAATGAGAATTAAATTTGACATCTAGAGGAAACACACTTTTAATTTTAAAATTGAACTCACTAAGCTAACCCCTAATAACTTTAATTTTTATTAATCAAGTTCTTTATAAATTGGATCAAGTTGAGAGAACTAATGAAGAATTGTAATATTTGATTTCCATAAGAACAAATATAAAAAAATCATCAATAACAATGATAGTAATGTATATTAAAGTAAAATAACAAATCACAAGTCCTACAATACTATTTATGATTCTACTACAGTACTATTAATATTTGACTAGTGTTAACTAATTGAACAATTGTGTGATTCAAATTGTGATCTTAATATACAATTGGCCTATTTTGACGATTAAGAAAAAAAGTTGATTTATCCACTTTTCAAAATAAGTCATAATAAGTCCTTACTTTATTATCTTCAAATATTAAAAACTATTAATACTGTTGTTCTTCTTTTTATTTTTAGTTTGCATGATAAAACTTGATAAAATTCATAAAAGAATACAACCTATTCAAAATGTTCTCTATTTTCTAACATCATTACGTTATTTTTGTTAATTTTATAATTTGGTATGTGGCCTAATAAAACAACTAATTGGAGGGGCTAAACATTTCCTCTTCCTAGAAATAGTGGAATTTTTTTAAAGAGAATCAGAAAAGTAATTTTAAAATTGAAATGTTGTCTATCATTTTTACGTACTTAGCTCAAAAGTTCAAATTACAATTTTGTTTGGTCAAAAATGACAAAAGTTCAAATTACATTTTGCTAAAAATGACGAACTCAAATAAAATGGCAAAAATTGTTGAAAAAAATGATTTTTAGTGACTTTAATTTAATATTAAAGTGTGGTGACTTAATTAAATATTACAGTGGGTCCCAACTTTTTATTGTGTTAGGTCCAAGTGAGCCAAAAATCATTGGGTTTTGAATAAGAAATTGTCTCATGATGTTAGATTCATGAATAGGATTTTAAAGAGTATTTAAATCATTTTTCTTGGCTAAAGGGTGTGAATCCTTTGGGCATCCAAACTTTCATATTTTTGGAAAAGGACTATAGATGCTTGGTGTTTTAATGACCAGCCTTAAAGGCTGGATGCTCTTCTTCTCTCCCCCTTTACATGTATTAATTGAGACCCTCCTATTAAGTTTCTATACAAAAACATTTTGCTTCCATTTTACAAGTCAGTTTGCCAGAAAGTTCCTACATTGAGAGAGTGCTGTCACTGTTCTTGTTCGCTAAGTTAGACAGAAAGTGCTTCTGCCGTAGCTGGTTTTGACCGTCGTATCTTGGGAGACAGATGTCGGGTTTCCTCAAGCACTCGACCCGTGAGGCGGCGAAATTTGTTTTAAGGAAACTGCTTCCGTACAGGCTTCGGTTTCGTCTCTTTACCTTTTTATTGTTTTGTGTATTTCTGTTGAAATTTAATTATAATTATCAGCATATGTTCTTGGTATATAATTTGATTTCTTCATAAATCTATTTATTTAATTTCACAATTTGAACAACAAGCTTAAAATAGATTGTATATATATTTTCTATGAAATTGATCGAATAGATTTATATAGACTATTAAGTTAGCTTTGTATAATGTTATTAGGAATTATTGCGGAATTGCTCACTATTTCAATGATTGTAAATTATGCAATGGTACTCTCTATTTGCTTAGTTTAGTTAGAATTCTCTATCATAATTTGCATGAATTTTAAGGTTATAAAATATAATTTATGGATGTTGCAATTTTGACATGCTAATTCTATTATAGTTTTAATTTGTTACATGCTTATTATTTTCTAAACTAGATTACAAAATTTAATGTTTTTAGAATCATTTGCATATGTTAATTGCTAAATGGTTATTGGCTTGTAACTCTTGTCTATTAATTTTAGTTTAATGTATTTAGAGTTATAGAATTTTTATGAACTGTGTACATGATTAATTTGAATTAATTGGGTGCATTAATCTAAATTATCTAATTGGGTGCATTAATGTGAATTATTTAATTGAGTGCATTAATCTAAATTATTTAATTGGGTACATTAATTTGAATTTATTTGGGTGCATTAATCTAAATTATCTAATTGGGTGCATTAACTTTGAATTTAACTTATTTATTTAGAGTTATTAGTTTAAATGTTTATTATGAATTAATTTCATTCATAACTCATGAGTATTGAACCTTTTTTTTTTTTTTTAAGTTTTACTTAAATTGGCATTTTATTTCATTGGTTAATTTTATAAATAGTTGGCTAGATGGTTTCTATTATTTATTATATTTATTTTTTGATTAGATTATTTGTTTGTATTTTGTTGTGGTTTGCTACTAACTTTCTTTGTAAGCATACCAATGCGAAAGGGAATGGAAAAACAAATACAAAACCAAATGAATAGTATTTGGGATGTAAAAAATAAAAAATGTTTGGACTACTAACTTTTGTGTTGAATAGGAATACCTAAACGTGGAAAGACTTTTGGACTAAATAGAATCCTTATGGATTGACTATTTTATTTAAATGTTTGAAGCATGTTTGCTTGAGATGTAATTGGTTTGTTTACCAATTTGTAGTGGCAAGTTTTATTTGCTTGTTTTATTAGTAGCATTTTATATGCATGTATTTGGTTATAGCAATTTTTAAATTGCTTGTAAATTTGGAATTTGGTTTGATTTTCTGTAATAGAAACCAAAGTGTTTAGCCTTGGCTAAAGAGTAGTTCTTATTTGTTCAGAAATGACAACTAAGACGGATTTGGTTTCAAACCTTTGGAGTTTGAGGAAGCCTTTGGGTTTAATCATTTTATTCCCAAAGTGTTGCAAAACCAAGTTTGGAGAAAGTCTTTGGTTTTAATATGATTATGTCCAAAATGTTTTGGTTTTTGAAAAAGGAAACCAAATTTTAGTATTAGCTAAAATATTTTTGATTTTGTTTAGAAATAATGGACTTAGTTCTGGGAGTACCAGCTAACTTTTATAAATGGTATAATTCTGGTAGCAAATTTTATTTGCTTGGAAATCGGTTTGTTATAACCTGGAAATCTTATGTTTAAAATTGTTTCCTATGGACTAGGAGTCAACATGCTCTTGGATGTTTTGTCAAAAGGTTAACTGGGTTTTAAGTGGGATCGATGTGACCCCTCCAGTCTTTCTGAAAACATTCCTGACCATGTTCGATTCTAGGTTAAATGGTGAGACTAGTTTTGAATTAAATTTCCATCTGAGGGATTTTCTAAGAGTTAAGTTTAATTTCTAAAATCACAGAAGTGAAATTCTGTTGTGATGTTTCAGAAATGGCTTCAAAAGGTGACAAACAGAAATGTTGTTCCACCTAACAACCTTAGCCTCACGAGATTCTTAAGGAAGATCTTGAGATATCAAGTATGATTAAAGGAAATCATAAGATTGCATTAAAATTTCTCTGATTTGATTAGAGGCAATTAGTTTGGTATCCTTGTGATTGCTATGTGACTTTACTTGAAGCAAAGATGAGACAACCTGTTATAGTGGGTGAATATTTTTTAGATTTTTAAATTCCAAATATATTCTTAAATTGGTGGCTCTTAGTGTGTACAAGATCACCGATCACAGAGATAGAAAACTGGTGGTTCCTAGGAGGTGTTAGACCACTGGCATCACAGTTATGAGATTGTGGTTCCTAGTAGTGAACAGATTACTGATCACATGTCAAGACATCATGGTTCCTAGTAGTGGAGAGGCTACTGGTCATATGTCAAGACATGATGATTCCTAATAATGAAAGAGTCTATTAATCCTATGTCAGGACGTTGTGATTCCTAGTAGTAAAGTGACTACTGATCACAGGCTAAGACATTGTGATTCCTAGTAGTAGAAAGTCTGCTGACCACATGTTGAGAAATTAGTGATTCCTAGTGATAAGACTACTGGCCATGTTATGAAGTTCCAAATAGTAGACTATTGAACACTGGATTTGTGTTTCCTAATAGTAAGACTATTAGCTTTAGAGTGATAGGTTTGACCAATTATTTTTGGGTGCCTAATTCGGCTCATGACATTCTGGGAATATTTTTACTGTGATATGATTTTGAGAGTTTCATAATCATTGTGACACAAGGATTTGTTTAAGACTTTGTATAAATTCTACAAAGAAGACTTAGTTATCCGACTCCGAATTGAGGAGGATAATAGAAAGAAATGAGGGAGTACCTCCTCAGTGAAAGCCAATGTCATTGAGCATGGCAAATCTTCTAGGGTAAGGAAGAAGCCCCCCCGTGAACACGGGCTCTAAGCTGGGACCAAGGGGTGGTGTTGCAAAAGAAGCTGGCACACAAGCTGCGGGAACCTAGTTATCAGTTCTTTGGGAAGTGCTACAATTGTGGTAGCGAGGGGTTTTAGTTTTACTAGGGTTACACGCCACATCTACTCCGAGAAGGAGCTGTTTATAACTTTCGAACCGGTTACAAACGGTGAGAAGTTGTTTATGGGAAACTCTACTACCTCATTTGTTGAGGGAAAGGTGGTCCTGAAGTTAACCTCAGGAAACGAGCTAACCTTGAACGAAGTCCTGTATGTTCCGGACATTCGTAAGAATCTTGTCTCAAGGTCTCTTCTCAATAAACATGTTTTCGCATGGTTTTTGAGTCCGACAAGGTTGTTTTGACGAAACACAAGTGTGAAACTCGTGTTGAAACGAAGTGGACAAGATCCCGTATGAGTTATGGAAAGACGTTAAGCCTTCTTATAAATTCTTACGAATGTGGGGGTATCTTGCAATAGTGGCGATTCCTACACCCAAACGGGTTAAGATAGGCCCGAAATCCGTGAATTGTATATTCATTGGTTATGCACATAATAATAGTGCATATCGATTTCTTGTACATAAGTCTAAAATTCCAGACATTCACAGGAACACCATCATAGAGTCAAGGAATGCATGTTTCTTTGAAGACATTTTTCCTTGCCGAACCCATGAAGGGGTTCCAAGGTCTTTGGAGCAATTTGATGAGCTTGCTAGTGAGGATGATCATGTTGATGATTCAGGTGATGATCAAATTGAGGTTTTAGATGAGCCCAGAAGGAGTAAAAGGGCTAGGATATCCAAATCTTTTGGTCCAGACTTCTTGACTTATATGGTTGAGAACGAACCTCAAACTTTCCACGAAACTGTGACTTCTCCTGAGAGTCCTTTGTGGAAAGAAGCGATCAAAAGTGAGATTGACTCCATCTTACAGAACCACACCTGGGAGTTGGTAGATTTACCTCCAGGTTGCAAGCCTTTAGGCTGCAAATGGATTTTTAAAAGAAAGATGAAGGCCGATGGGTCAATTGAAAAATATAAGGTGAGGCTCGTTATCAAAGGGTACAGGCAACGAGAAGGCCTGGATTACTTTGATACGTACTCACCTGTAACTAGGATGACATCCATTCGCATGGTGATTGCGATAGCAGCTTTGCGCAAACTTGAGATACACCAGATGGATGTAAAGACAGCTTTCTTAAATGGGGATTTGAATGAAGGAATCTTCATGGAGCAACCTGAAGGGTTTTCAGCTCCAGGACAAAACAAGAAAGTCTGTAAACTTGTCAAATCTTTGTATGGTTTGAAACAAGCGCCTAAACAATGGCATGAGAAGTTTGACAATGTAATGTTGTCAAATGGGTTTAGAATCAACGAATGTGACAAGTGTATTTATGTCAAAGACACTGATAGAAGTTATGTCATTTTGTGTCTATATGTTGATGATATGCTCATTATAGGTAGTAACGATGAAATGATCAAAACTATTAAGAAGTTGTTAAACTCTAAGTTTGACATGAAGGATATGGGCATTGCAGATGTTATTCTGGGAATTAAGATTACTAGAATCTTTGGCGGAATTGTACTATCTCAGTCTCATTATGTTGATAAGCTACTTGAGAAGTTTAGTGGATCAGATACGAGTGTGTCATCGACACCTGTAGACTTAAGTCTACATTTTACTAAGAATAATAATGAAAGTGTCTCACAGTTAGAATATTCTCGGGTAATTGGAAGTTTAATGTATCTGATGAGTTGTACTAGGCCGGATATAGCTTACTCGGTTAGCAGGCTTAGTAAATACACAAGTAATCCCGATGGTTCTCATTGAAAGGGCATTGTGCGGGTGTTAAGGTATTTACGGTACACTCGGGATTACGGGCTGCACTATACTCGATATCCAGCGGTGCTTGAAGGATATAGTGACGCGAATTGGATATCAGATATTAAGGACTCAAAGTCCACTAGTGGATTTATGTTCACTTTTGGTGGGGCAGCCGTGTCTTGGAAATCTTCTAAGCAAACGTGTATATCTAGATCAACGATGGAATCAGAGTTTATTGCTTTTGATAAAGCAACGGAAGAAGCTGAATGGCTTCGCCATTTCATTGAAGATATTCCACGTTGGTCTAAACCTATGCCAGCTATTTGTATTCATTGTGATTGTCAATCTGCAATTGGTAGGGCACAGAGTAATATGTATAATGGAAAGTCTAGACATATCCGTCGTAGACTTACTTCCATACGACAACTACTCTCGAATGGAGTTGTCTCTTTAGACTATGTAAATTCTAAGGACAACATTGCAGATCCGCTAACCAAAGGGCTAAGTCGAGTGTTAGTCGAAACGTCGTCAAAAGGAATGGGGTTAAGGCCTTTGGAAGTTACCGGAATGGAAACCCAACCTAGTTGACTGGAGATCCCAAGATCTAGGTTCAATGGGACAACCTAATTGCGTGTAACGGTGGTATGTCACTGAGGAGGTTAAACCTCCAGCCATTCCTTCTATCAGTGATACCTACAAGGGTAGAGGTTAAGCTGAGCTTTTAATGACTCTAGTGTGTTACGCCGTTGAGCTGAGTATTGCAGGATACTCAAGTAGAGTCACCTATGTGAGTGTGAAGTGGGGCCACTTCTAGAAGAATTGGATAGGCCAAGATTCTTTGAAACCACTCGCTGAACTAGGCTAGTGTCCAGGGCCACACAGGGCACACCAGTGAGAACAGAATGGTGGTAGGAGTAATTCCCGTGTGAGATCTATTGTCTGAGTTTACATAAACGGCAGAGCAGTTCAAGATGTCTTATTCACTGATCAGCCAGTAAACTCGATAGGTTTTCACTGGGAGAGGTTCAAAGCCAAAGCTACTTTCTCTGATGTCAGGGTTAGTTCGTTGTACTCTCTCTTCGAGTCATTATTGTTGAACGATGTCCGTTTGTTGAGTCTTTCGGTCAATTTTTATTCATGTGGGGGATTGTTGGAAAAAATGATTTTTGGTGACTTTAATTAAATATTAAAGTGGGTCCCAACCTTTTATTGTGTTAGGTCCAAGTGAGCCAAAAATCATTGGGTTTTGAATAAAAAAATTGCCAAGAAATTGCCTCGTGATGTTGGATTCATGAATAGGATTTTAAAGAGTATTTAAATCCTTTTTCTTGGCTAAAGGGTGTGAATCCTTTGGGCATCCAAACTTTCATATTTTTGGAAAGGGGCTATGGATGCTTGGTGTTTTAATGACCAGCCTTAAAGGCTGGAGGCTCTTCTTCTCTCCCCTTTACATGTATTAATTGAGACCCTCCTATTAAGTTTCTATATAGAAATCTTTTGCTTCCATTTTACAAGTCAGTTTGCCAGAAAGTTCCTACATTGAGAGAGTGCTGCCACTGTTCTTGTTCGCTAAGCTAGACAGAAAGTGCTTCTGCCGTAGCTGGTTTTGACCGTCGTGTCCTGGGAGACAGACGCCGGGTTTCCTCAAGCACTCGACCTGTGAGGCGGCGAAATCTGTTTTAAGGAAACTGCTTCCGTGCAGGCTTCGGTTTCGTCTCTTTACCCTTTTATTGTTTTATGTATTTCTATTGAAATTTAATTGTAATTATCAGTGTAGACGTCCCCGAACGCCTCGGAAGGGTGAATCCCCCGTTCTGTTTATATTGGGCTCACTACAGTTCGGACTCTCAAATTGTCACGGTTCTTAATCTAAACCAAAGAGTCCAAATATGAAAAATCGTTTTGAGAAACAGATTTTTGAAAAGAAGTGCCAAACATGATCTGCTTTGCCAGATACAGAGTCGCCACCTAAATGTTTTATTTTGGAAAATTTAGGAAACCCTGACTCGGTGCCAAAGGCCACGCGTCCGTCATCACCAAAGTTGCCTCGGCTCGGGAACTTGGGTACGATTGGGGAAGGTCAGCTATGAGCACCCCCTTTCGCCCGATCCGAAGATCGGCCTCCACTAACCATGATATCCGATTTTGAAAACGTTATGTGTTCTTATTCCGGTTTAATTAGCTAGAATTACTACGTTATGTGCACAGCAAACAAGTATAGACCAAATCGCCTAAATTGGAACAAAACATTTCATATCCGTTTGTTTGGAAAATGTTTTGAAATTTGCTACTCGCGAGTAGGCTAAAACACGAATTTCAACGAGTTGTTCCAACTTAAACAATCCAACCTTCACCCGCAAGCATTCAAGCAGTTTATATCACATAAGCATTTAGCCACATGGTAAGTATGCTGTCATGTTGACATTCACACTAATGCGAGATGCTAAAGCATAAAAATACTTACAATGTACTCTAAGCCAAGACAAGAACATGTTAGCAATTAATGCATGATCCAAGTCCATGTTAAGTGGCTAATGCAACGCATACAGAATGCAATCTAGAATAGGCTCGGCTAATCTAAGGATGACATGTGAGAATGCACAGATAGCATGTATTCAAGTTAGATTTGAAATACTTTATGCAGTTAGCATGATGCGTCGAGCCTGGTGCATGCAAGACTAATGAATGATGCACGCATGCATAGCATAAGGTATGCTAAAGTAAACATGTCCTAATACTAACCATCAAAAGCATATAAGTAAAAGGGAGAAAGAAGTGGGGGTTGGAAGACATGCACACACGCACCCACACTTATTACAAATTTTTCCTCGCTCGGAGGGATCGAAAGAATAATACAAATTAATTAACATACAAGCTAATTGAATATTACAGACCAATTAATTAATTAACAAATTAATTAATCTAATAAAACAGTAAATAGCCTCGGGAAGAGGGCCCAATGCAATGCGCGCTCGGCTCCGCTCGGAAAGCCACTGTCATGCACAAGTTGCCTCTGCTTTGACTGTTATCCTTCTCTGAAGACTGCACAAATCTCAAGGTTGCTTCCCTAAATGCTGTGGAACACCACCAGCTGAGGGAATTGGTCACCGGCCATGGAGAATGGTCATCGACCATTTGTTAGGCTCTCGGCCATCCATATTTGGTCGATCGACAGTATAAATGGCCGGCCGACCAAAGCTTCCTACAGAATCTATTTTTGACAGTAGCAGAGGGCAAAACATAGCATGGCAATGCATTTCAAGCAATGTATGCACCAACCACATCCCTTATCATGTTTATGACTCAAAGTGGCATGGCCCTCGATTTTCGAACCACCAATCGCGCATTTCAATGCATGATGGCCCAAGAAACCAAGTATGCATTTTGATATGGGATGCAATGCACATAATCAAACAAAGGGGCTCCACCTCTATCATACTCAACTCAAGAGGTGAAACATGCATGCCAATGCAATGCATCCTAGGTATGGAGGCTAAGTATGCAAAATGAGCATGCAAGGCATGTGACAACTACGCTAGTGGCAAACATGCAACAACATGTAAGGTGAACTACGCATAGGAACAATGCAAAGCAACTTAACCAATGAAATACATGCCAAATGCATCATGATTTCAAGCAAGCAATAACATATAATAGGCCAAGTATGCAACAATGCACAAGGCAAGCATATTATAACACATGAAGGATGGACTTAAACTAATTTAGACAACCCTCAAACAAGCCTAAAACAGTGGCCATAAACTATGGAAATAGGGCCAAATGCACATACAAGCATGCATGCATTCATGATCCAATTCCTAAGCATCAAAAGGCAACTTTTAAGCACACTTAAAAGAGATGATCATGGGCATATGGCAAGCATACCAAACTCTGAAATTGCATAAAATAGAGGTGCCAAACTAACTAATTAAAGCAAGTAAAACATGCTCATGACATCACACATTCAAGGCCTACAAGCTAGAATGCAAAGAGACTATACAAAATATGTTAAGCATGACCAAAGCAACTGAAAACAGAGCTAAAGCACACTAAAACATACACAAAAGCTTCACAAAGCTTGGCCAAAATCATGCTAAAACAAGGGTCAACACTTAAAGCATGTTTAGGCCAAAACATGACATTATAAGACAAGTATGCTAAGCATGCATGGTGTGTCTAAACCAACTAAAAACAAAGGTAATACATGGAAAAATACTACCAAATGGCACTTAGGACATGGCCAACATGCACTTAAATTAGATGCTCACACATGAGGCAAAAATGGCCATTTTCAAGGACAACAAGGAGAGGGGGTGGACCTCTCTTTCTTAGGACCTCAAGGCACCATCCTCACCACTGAAATCCCTCAAGATTTCAGTGGTGAGGAGGCCCAAACACAATGGTCCCGGAGCTCATCAAAATGGCACAAAAATAGAGTCTAACAAGGCTTAAGAGGGGTCAAACAGCCTCAAAGCTAAATGTACTCTAAAACAACTATTTAGAGTAGGCAAAAATAAGACTTTTATATGTTACACACCAAGTCTAAAAACAGTTGCAAGGTAGTCAAAAAATCTATGCAAAAATGGGATAAAAAGAACAAGAATGTTACCCTTGAAGACCCTATTCACAAATGGTGGACCAGCAGCTTCCTTGAGCTCAAAACCACTCAAGAGCACCAAGAACAGCCCTCTTGTGCCTCAGTTCCAAGAGAAGGTGTGATGGTGGGTGTTTGTGCACAAAAGTAAGACAAAACACACACAAAAACACAAAGAGATAGGATATATGCAAACCCTAACCCTAGAACTCAAAGCTCTGAAAAAAAGTTGTCTAACCTAAAAGAGGGAGAAGAGGCCTCCTCTTATAGAGGATTCAATCTTGTAAAGCTTCCAAGGCAAGCTAACAAGAGGGAGATCCCTCCATACATGTGTATGGAAGGGAGCAAAGTGTATGCCAGCTATCACAGCTGGCATGAAAATATCTGCAAAAGCAGATGAACAGTGGTCGGCCAGCCAAAAATGTAATTTGGCCAAAAAAGATGGCCGGTCGACCATCTATAGTGCCGGCCGACCAAACATTTGGCCGGTGGAAACAAAACACAGCCGGTGGCCTCAAGCCATGGCCAGTGATGTGTGGGGATGGCCCACAAGCCATTCCCTACCCCTCCAAGGCAAAACACAAGTGTTTGGTGCAAAATCAGACACAAAACAGTCGAGTCGAGAGATCCTGAGGCAAGGCGCATAGCCGAGACCTCCGGAAATTCAAGACAAATGCCAACAAAGATGATCACCGGGTGCTCAAGCGGTGACGTCCAAGTCTTGAGGACGGTCAAAAATGGGGTGTCTACAATCAGCATATGTTCTTGGTATATAATTTGATTTCTTCATAAATCTATTTATTTAATTTCACAATTTGAACAACAAAAACATCCTATATATATATATGATATACACAACCGTGCCTTCTAGGCTAATTTCTAGGCTATTCTTACACTCTTCTAGTGTATGGCCGTGCCTAAAGGCACGGTGCAAATAATGATGTGATCAAAATATAATTAAATATAAAATTACTGGATTAAAAGGTAATTTATCCCATTTTTTGCTAAAAATTTGAAGTAAAAATATGAATAAAGGTCTGGTTAGTTTTGAAAAGATTTTTTATTAAAAAAGTTTGAAAATATTTTTGGTTGTATATTTTGAAAATAAATATTTCCCAATCAACTATTTAAAGTATGGCAAGTAACGCAATCATAAACATTTCATTTTTATTAAAAAAACTTTATGACTCTGAAGTATAAACTTCATATCAATGCAATCATTAAAAATAAAAGCACCCTTGCTATGCAAGTTAATAAAAAATTGTAAAGACAAAACAAAACATACAAACCAAGGTATTGTACATTTGTTAATACTCTATAATTCAAAAAAAATTACACCAAATAATGCACACCAGCCAATATTTTGCAATTCAAAAAAGAAAAAAAAATTAAAATTAAATACCAAACAACACACACCAGCTATTGCTCTGTAATCTAAAAAAATTAAAATTGAAATGCACACCAACCAGTGCTCTGCAATCTAAAAAAATTAATTTAAATACCAAGCAATGTACACCTGCTGGTGCTACTGTTGCAAATCACATTGTAATAGTTCTTTGCAAATTATAAACCTGAAACTACGTGAGAAAAATCTAAGAAAAATAATAATAATTTAACTTGCCTACAAACAATGTGACATGAGAAAAATGTACTCCCAACACAACCTGACATCAACCAAAAACCTACAAATGTTATGAAAACTTTCAAATATAACTAATTAAGTTGAGAAACAACTAATATACCTAGGCAGTTCAATATAAAGCTAGACATTGGGTCATTGAGCAATTAACAATATTTTTTGATTAATACTAAATCACTTGTACATTTTTTGAGCAATACTAAATCACTTGTCCATCCATGACAATACTAAATCACTTGTATATCCATAAAAAATATTAAGTCACTTGTACAAAAAATAACAACCTTACAAAAAGTAGCAACCATACATAGCAGTCAAATGTTTTTTTCTAAATCACTTGTACATCTTTTGAGAATTTAAAACGAATAGCAAAAAGTCAACTCGTCTCTCCACTTTTCGAAATAAAACCATTGATAGCAAAATCGATAATAAAATCTAAAAATTTTAATAGGAAAATTGCAAATCAATAGTAAAGCTTATCAACTTTAATAATTTAAGTGATAAAGTTTCCCATGATTTTGAAATTTTTCCTAAATTAATTCCAGTAATTAAGTGTCATGGATAGAAAATACTTAATGGGTTACAATCAAGATGCGAAGAAATAAAAATATATAAAAAAAATGACTTACCCTGCAATTTTCGTAAGCAATCTTGGTGAAAATTTTACAAAGATACTAAGATCTTTTTATCCCCAATCAAGCACGGGTAATTCGCTATTTTAATTCATTTTCATATAAGACAATTAGCGAATGACTTGTGCCTAAAAACATTCCAAAAGGAAAGGAAAAAAAAAATATCTAAGCATGCTTTCTATCAATTCTTGCATACCGTATCTCATGAATTATTTGTATGATTTCAAATAAATATATCAAATGGGTTATGAGTTCGAAAACAATTATGATTAAAAATTAATACTGTAATTGCTAAAAAAAGGCAATTAATAGACTATGCTCAATTAAGCGGTTTTAAGCAAAAACAGTAATTTTCATTAGATCACTCAAACACAATACAGATAAAAATCTGCTCAACAAATAAAAGCCGATAGAAAATGAGATTAGAAGAAAACTAAAAAGTTAATTAGAAAGTAATTTGAAAATTCAATATTACTCATTTTTCCTTTCAAAATGACACCAAAATTAAAATTAGGCAATTCCATCAGCCAAACTCCTCTTGGTTAAAGTAGATAGCATAATAATAAGAAAACAAACAAAAAATCAATAACTACGGACCTCTAAAAAATAAATAAATAAATAACTATGAATTAAAAAATATAAACAAAAAAAATTAAAGTCGCTCTTTCTGTTTAGGTCAAAAATCTGTCATAATGTTAAGCTTTTCTCTCATTCTACCTTTAAAACCCACCAAAGAAAACATTGAAATCAATTATTTTACAAAACTGTCAACATATATGCACCAAAAGTCACAAATAATCACATACCCATAAATTGAGTCCTGAAACAATAAATGAGCTACACATACCTATAATAAAAAAAAACTACACAATCCCAAAGAAATGAACTCTCAAGATCAAACATAGATCATACCCATATGTCAAGATAAAATAAATGGGATAAAATGCAGATGGTTAAAGAGAGGAGAGATAGATAAAGGTTTGTGGAGTGAGTTTTGAAGTGAAGTAAGATACAAAAAATTGAGAGATCTTTAAAGGTGGAATTTATCAACAAACATGACACATTTGAGAGGGAATTTAAAGGTGAAAAAACAATCTTTCACCATTTGATCTTAGAAAGAAATAATCAGTTTTACCAAAATATTCAAGATACTTTAAAAAAACTGCCTTCTTGATCTTAGCTGTATGAGATCCGACAAAATGTTTAAAATTGATCTTGACTATCTAAAATGATACATGAGACAACTGTCCAATCTCTCTACTTGGACAATGATATAAAGTACAGAACAATGTAATAACAATGATTCCTAAATTTTTGAAATTCACAAAGCTTCATAATTCAAGTGATGACAAAACAGAGTTACATTCTTCATCCAAGTACATCATCACTTATGGTTATCTATTCAAGGCTCTAAAGCTCTAAGCAACATGATCATGATTATCACCATCTTGCTCTTGCTTCCACTGGCCTGTGAGAAATTAATTCAAATTGTGAAAGTTAGGTTAGTGACTTGGTAGACAGAAAGTAGCATGCTACATAAAAGAGAATTGATATGATACATGATTCAATGTTGAGATATCTACAACGCAATATAATAACTTCAAACTCTCTTGCAAATGCCAACATCACTGTTTAAAGTAATGCAGCTATTATGGTCAATTGAAACCTGTCATTCCATGTTCAAGTGAATAGACATGCGTCTGCACTATTAAAGTAGATAAATGAATAGAAAGAAAACAATAGCATAGAGAGTGAAATGAGAATGACAACAAATCATACAAACCTCCAAACTGTAGCTACCTAAAAACCTATTGTGGTGAAAACATCATGTTTGATACAATAAGAAAAAGAAAACAACCAAAGAAAAAGCAAAATTCAATACTAAAACCATGATATAAAACAAAATTCAGTTGATAGTGGAAGACAACCTTGTAAGAGAAAAATAATCCAAGTACCTACTAATCTGTATATTTTTTCCCAATGCAAGAGTCTAGGCTATTCCTACACTCTTCTAACTCATTGAGTGTATTGTTCAATGGAAACCCAAAAAAGGAATGTGAGACATGTATTTCATAGCAAAGAAAAGTTACATGACTGACCAAATATTTAAAAAAAACGTTATAATTTTACCTTATTTATTTTTATGCCTACACATCATGATTAAACAATGGATAAGAATTTTTTAAGATTGTAAATCGAAAAATAATTAAATTCAAATTTATAAAATGAGTATGAAAAAAAAAATCAAAAAGTAATTAAAGTTTACCTTGTGTTTAATATTCATTTTTGAATGAATATGTTGCTTTGAGTTCCCATCAAGAAAACAAACCAGTTGGAAACAATGTTAATTATAAAGATTAAAAAATACAAAATAAAAATAAAAGAGAGACGACGGACAATATAATATTTTAATTGAGATCCAAAAATATACATGATCCTCTAGCCAGAAAATTCAAATCATATTAAATAAACCCTCCAACGAAGCTTAACAATTAAATCATGAATTTACCTTTATAACTATAACTCATGCCTCAATTTGGAAGTGCTCACACTGGTAAATAAAACATTACAAACTTTAAACTATTGTGAATTTTTCCAAAGAAAATGAGTATCAAAACTAACATATTCCTATAGATTCATATCCAACTAACAGTGGTAGAGTATTTAGAATGAATAAGGAAAAAGATTAAAAAAGAAAGATTACTTTAGGAACATGACATATTTCAAAAAATTATTTAGGGACATAAAGTCTAGATAGGAGTATTTAGGAACTTGACATATTTTCCTAGTACATATCGTGGAAAAAAGTAGAAAATTTAAAATTTACTTGGCAAAAGTGTCACCCTTCAAAAATATATAAAAACAACGCCCAAATAATACACATTAAAATCCATGTAAACTACTAAGATAACTGTGGAACATGAAATTTTATAATATTCATGTGAGTTTACCACTTGGATGCTATTTAGGATAAAGATGAAAGAGAAATGTGTCTATTTTGTGAAATGGGCACTAAAGGTAAATGCACTTATTTCTCAATTTTCAATTTTTATGTTCAATTTTTTTAAACTTATTTAATTTATTTATGTTTTATAAGTAGAAATTGCAACAAAATACTCTCGAGTCTAGCATAAATTTTCAAAATAAAAAAGGAAAAATTATAGGTAGCCTTTTAGAAAATATTACATTTTTATATTCAACTAAGACGAAAAAAAAAAAAACGAAAGACTTTTTTATTTTTAATGAACCTTTTAGAAGATTTTTTTCAATTTTTTGTTTTGTTTGTTTGTTTGTTTTTTTTTTTTTAGATCTAGTAGATTGACTTGAAAAGTAAATTTTTTCTACACAAATTTTTTTTTAAAAAAAAAATACTAAAAGGAAAAACTCTATTTTTTTTTGCTAGTCCCAAACTCACCAAGAATGGATCTACATTTTGCCTCACACCTTTTGGATAACTACATTTAGAGAGTTCTAAAAGCTAGGCAAACTAATTTCATGAGTAGCAATTGTTGTTGGAGTACAAATATTAGGTAAAGTTGTGAGATAAAATTAAAAAGTAAAATTATTTTATATATACTTTTGATATATAAAATAAAAAAGTAAAATTAAAGTTGCCTCACACCTTTTGGATAACTACATTATAATTTTTAAAATGCAGTGTTAGAGTTACTCTAAAAAGTAAAAAACTTTGTTGATTTACAAACCAAATCAGAACCAAACCACATCACATTCAAGCAATTTCTTCCAAAAAGAGAAACAGAGATGTAATGTGAGATGTATATAAAGCAAGTAAAAGAGAGTGAGGCAGTGCTTACCATCAAGATGTGGTTGAAGAGGAGGAAAAGTTGCGGAAGCATAGATGTTGTAGAGAGAGAAGATAAGCAAAATAGAGCATAGAGAGAAAAACAGAGCCATTTGCTGATGCTGTAGTGTAGCTGTGTATTGAAATGAGGAAAGAGAAGAGAGTGAGCTATATCAATATATTAGTGTATGCCTGTGCCTAATGTTAAGATCAAAACATAATTGTAATTTATACGTATCATGTTGAAATTTGTAAAATTTATGTCATTTTTTGATAAAGATACTAAAAAATATATATATTGAAATTTTGTATAGTTTGTGTCATTTTTTCCACTTTCTACTTCTAGTGGTAATAGAAGGCTCCTCAAAAGGGCATAAAAATCCTATCAGTTAATTCTTTCACTTGTTAACTAAGACAATTTCTTGCCACGTAAGACAAATTCAAAAACCTTCTTTCCATATTAAGTGTCTATTTAAAAAATCTTGGTCTGAATTGATCCTAGGTTTTTGTAAGCTATTTAAGTGTCTATTTTTGAATAGCTGAAACAAACATTAAGGGTTGATAGTGAAACGACCTTCTTCTTCACTTATGAGGTACCATTATGCATAATCATCCAATTAAAAGTATAAAGTAGGTTTAAACTGCTTCAAGCATAAAGTAAGTTTATGTCATCACTCATTACTCCAAGATGACTAACTAATAACATAGATAGTCTACTGAATTAATGTAGTTCCAAAACCAAATATTTGAAGAAAAATCAAAACGGCCAATTGGCTTAAAACTAACTTTTGTTACTCTAGACCTCTTTACTGTTTTTTTTTTTACAAATTCTTTCTAGACCTCATTGAGCCAATCTCAGCATTGTTTAACTGGCAAAGCTGAAAGCATAATTTGTTTTATTTTTTATCAGAACTTACAATCCTCACTCTGAAAGTAAAATAAAAAATGAGAGGAAAAAAAAAGAAGGAAATAATAGGCTTAGCTCCTGTAAAAAATAACAGACGGTTTTCACCCAATGAAACAAAAATATATTGAGTTAAGAGTCACAGGAGTAAAGGGAAGAAGAAGAAGAAAAAAAATTGACTCTAACCCATCCAATCAAAATTTTAATTTATTATAACCACATTTTTTTGTCACATCTATTTTAAAATGAATATACAATTGTGCCTACAGTGTCTAAGTTTTAAAATTAAAATTTTAATTGATTATAAGCACTGGTAGAGTTATAGGATGAGAAAAAAGTAATAGGCAAAGTTATTCTATTGAATCAATATAATTTAAATTTCTCTTCCATCCCCAAAATCACCTATCAAGAAGAAAAATTTCAATAAAAAGAAACTCAATAAATAAACTTATAAAATTGTGAAGAAAAAAAAAGGCTCACTTGTTAAATAGGCCGTTGTGCCATTGCTCTCAATTTCTTGAAACATTCACTAATAGACCCACACAACACTTCCATTCATTATCTAACTTGAAATCTTCAAGTCTAATCAAAACAAACTAAAACATCTTGTTTTTGAAAAACAATAAAATCAAACATAAAGGCATTCTAAACAATGCTAATTTTTAAAATTACAATAAAAATTATCACAATGATTATCATCAAAATAGTATGAAATTCAAAAATTAAAATAGAAGACCTAAATTATTAGCATAAAAAAATCAAGTATTCGCTTTTCTTGGTTCTTGTTTCTCTACCATCTCTGAACAAAAAACATAAACTGCATCTAGCTAATAATCCAGAAGATAGCCAACATATAAAATGAAGCCTAGCTAGTAAAAATTTAAGATTCTTAATTTTCACAACATATAAAATGACGCCAAGTTAAACAATAGAATAGCAACAAATTATTGACAAATCCATCAATGGAAGGCAGACCAATTACCTAATCAGCCATTGTAGCAAACAAAGCCATAACAACTTTTTATGAGCTAATCAAACACACCTTCAAGCCAAGGCATATGTACCTGAAGCAAAAGGAAGAATAAAAAATATAAGCAAGCAAGCTCCACTATCCATTATCCATTATCCATTATCTAAAATCAACTCCCTAAAAATTGCCCACTGTTTATTATTAAAAATAAGATCCAACTCCCATTGATTGATTCACCAATTTGAATATACCTATATTTTTGTTAATCTTACCAAATATCCAAGGCATGTATCATTCACTATTTGGGGGGAATGTAGAATAAACTATGATGGATTCACTCACTATTTTTTTTTTTTTTGTGTGTGGGGGAGGGGGGGAATGCAGAATAAACTATAAGATAACTTTGATCAATTAGGACATTCACATTACCAGCACTAAGTGCATTCAAGCATGGTTAATCAAACTCTTTGTAGGAAAGGTTGTTTAGCCATTTACTTGGCTTGATAGATTTACTCACTATTTGAACAACAAAAAAGTATAATTATATAAGAAAGTAAACTATTTTAATTGAGGCATTTTACAGAATATCCAAAATTTAACCATAAAAAACAACCGTCACAACTTTCTAGCAAAATTTGCAATTAGTTACCTGACCAAAGGTAATGTTGAAGAAGATAACCAACAATTCTATAGCAAAATTGAATGCTTATGTGTCATGAAAATTTTATAGGTGTTAGAAAAGTGAATCTGAAAGGTATAGAATTTAGAAAAGTGAATCTAAAAGGTTCAGCTAAATGCAAGTAAAGAAATTATGTCTATTCCTAACAAAGAAAAAATATACACAACATCATTGTAACTTACGCCTAAACTCAGAAAACCCACATAGAAAAATAACCACATAAAAAAATCAAGAGAAGAATAATATTGGTAGTTGGATGATTCCCATTATCCAAAAGCAAGTTAAAAAATTATTGGGATGATTTCCAATTCTCCACAAAATCAAACCGAAAACAAAAAGTGCCTACTAAATTCCATCAACTGGATTTGTTGTCTGTAAATTCCATCAACTGGATTTAGAGGATACCATCAACTGGATTTAGAAGATGATTCCCATTATCCTTTTAGTATTTAAAGCATTGAATTTGTTAAATAATTCCATTTTTAAAAATTTAGATTAAACAATAACCCACCAATAGAATAACAGCATTGATTATATTGATTCAATAGCAATAACCCACTAGCCATTAAAATTGAGTAAATTATCAAACATTGAATGGTTATCAAATTGAATGGTTACATCTCCAGACCCACCCATTGAATGGTTATCAACTTCACATCTCCAGACCCTTCCAACAATACTGACATCTTTTGAGATTTCTTGTGTGTAAATTGAATGATTATCAAACATTTTATCCCAATAATTCCAGTTGATGGAATTTAGAGGATAATGGGAATCATCCAAGAAACATTTTAGAGGAATATTAATTTAGAGTATACCATCAACTGGATTTAGAGAATAATTCCAGTTGTGTGCCTACTAATTCTATTGAAACATTTTATCAAACACTTAATAAGCAAGAAATATAGAATGGTTATCGAACATATTGGTAACAACCAAATGATAGTAAATGAGTTGATTAAGAAACCCAACCAACCAACTCTTCATAAAAGAAAAATCAACAATACTCACAGGGCTGGTATGAAGATGAATGATTTTGCGAATCGTTCTTTTGATGATCTCTGTGGCTTCAATTGATCAATTGATGATCTCTGTGACTTCAAAGAAAAAGAAAAAAAAAAAATCTGTAATATACAAAGGGCTGGTATGTGAAAACAAATGAATGAACAAATATAGTCAAGATTTTGAAGAACCTCACCGATTTGCTATGTATGTCGCCGATCTACTGGTCCAATTTGCTGGTTTGTCGCTGATTTGCTATGTATTAAGAGTGAGCTCTGAGAGTGAGAGATAAGAGAGAAAACTCACCGTAGGATTGAATTTTGAAGAGAGAGAGAGAGAGAGATGGATGGAAGGGAAGAAGAAACCCCATTGTAAACTCACCGTAAGATTGAATCACCATTGTAAATCCACCATTGAAATATAATTTGTTTCTTGGACATTTTTTAGCTGTTGGATTGAATCAATCCAAGGGTTCACATTTTGACAAAGGGACAACAGTCCCATCAGATTTCAAAAACCACTCTTCCTTATTATATAAATATATGATATACACGACCCAAACCATAAAAATCAACACACACACACTCTTTCTCTCTCTCTCTCTCTCTCCAACCTCATTGCCCACTGCTTCGCCTTGCCTCGCCATCGTCGTCGCTGCCACTAGCCCCACCATTGCTTTCACCGCCCTCTCCTTGTTCACCTTCATCGTACCAACTTGTATAGCATTGATATTGCGTCAACGGCAATATCAACAGTGGAATCGTTCTGCAAGCTCCGATCAATGTCTCTCTCATGGTTCACCACCGTCCTCGCCTCTACTCCAGCACCGCACGCGTAGTCCAACCGTCGTCCTACCTTGCCTCTCCATTTATCGCGTAGTTCTGGTAGCTTTAGACCCCATTTCATATCCTTAACAAGGTTCCATTAACATGCCCCAACGACAAGACGGATCTAGAGATGTCCGATTCTTAGGCGAATCTAGATCTGTCAGAGTAACCAGATTTAGTGATACATAACTCTCTTTATTTCATCATCCTCTCTCTCTAATATACTAGTTTTTAACTTCGAATGTATGTATATATGTATGTATATGAATATGTATAAATATGTATATCTATCTAAACCTTTTAATTGTACATATATTGCTACAGACGGTGGTTCATGGATTGTATGCACTACACACAGTTTATGTTCATGGCGTTTTGTGCTAAAATGCGACTCACTTTTACAGTTTGTTGTTGTTGATTAGGGTTTAGTTGTTAGTGTTGCTGTTGTTCATGATGACTAATCTGTGATGTGATGATGATGAATCTTTGTCTGTAAAATGATTTTAACAGATAGTGGGTGATGAATAAATAGATTGCAACAAATAGGAGAGAGAAAGAGAGATGTGATATTTGAACATATAGGAAAATAATAAAATTTTGAACAGATAGAACAAATTTGTTTTAAACATATTTGTTATAGTTGATTTTCAATAGATAAAATAACAAATTTGCTCAAATATGGTGGAAAATTGAACAGATAGATAAAAAATTGGATAGATATAATTTTATTTGAACAACTATTTAAACAGATAAGGGAAATTTGGATTGAAAATGTTAAAAAATTAAACAAATAGGGTAAAAAATTTGAACAGATAAGGTAAAAAAATTTGAATAGATAGTCAATGAAAAGTCACACTAATAAAAAAAAGAAGTCAATAGGTAAAATTAGAAACAAAATGTCCTATAGAATTTTTCACTAAATTATTTCACAAAGTATAGACCTCTCACCAACAAAAAATATCTATTAGATTTAATACCTTAGACACTCTAAATTGGATTTATCACCAATTTTCTCATATTTTTTCATCACCATCTTATTATTATTATTTAAGATAGGGACCATTTTGTTATTGACTAGGTGAATAATCATGATTGATTATTTACTTAAAATTAATCGAATCTCTTATCAAATAATATGGTAATATAAATTGATAAAAGTTGACATATAACAATTTTTTATCCAAACATATATCTCTGCACAATATTTTTCTAAATATGAATCACATGTTCTTTATTTGAATTAAACAATGACATAAACTCCTATAATTCTCTATAATTTTGTTTGGGGATATTACAAATTAGTGGCACTTTCTCAAAATAATTATAAATTCATGAAAAAAATTATAATTTTAATCACTAATAGTTATAAAATTTACCATAAATCTGTAATTATTTTTTAAAATACCACTCTGTAATTACTTTTTTAAAGGAATTGAAAAATTAACTGGACTATATTAACGGACCCGCAGGTTACATGCGTCCAAATAACGGCTAAATTACTCCCTATAGCCGGTAAGAATTGTACCGACCCGACACCCCCAACGGTCATATTACCTTGAAGGTTGTAACTTGTTTGTATATGCAACGTTTAGTTTGAGTCCCTCCTATATATCTGTCTTTCTTCCGCGTTCATCGGACACCAATCATCGGATCGAAACATCATTAACAAATCCACTTTAAACTACTCATTATTATTATTATTCTCTACGCACATACTTTTACTTGCTTCTCAATATGTCTAGATTACTTGTGATTACTTTACTGGTGTTGTGTGTGTCAGATTCCGGTACTGCTCAGGGACCCGCATCAGCACCGGTTTCCACCAAATCGCAACCGCCGGTAAGTTCTTCGCCCCCGTCAAGTCCTCATTCATCATCATCATCCCCTTCAAAGTCTCCCATTTCGTCGCCGCCAATCGTCGCCACTCCCAAGATTTCTCCGGCGGCGCCATTTTCTCCGTCAACCACCCCCTCCGCTTCGCCGGTCCAACCCCCAACCGCTGTTTCTCCGGCTGCCACGCCACCATCCCCGATACAAGCACCGGTCAATCCTCCGGTTGCCGCCACGACTCCGGTGAGCACCCCAGCGTCATCCCCGGCGGCGATAACTCCGGCGTCATCCCCGGCGACAATAACTCCGGCGTCTTCCCCGGCTGCATTAACTCCGGCGTCTTCCCCGTCGGCATTAACTCCGGCTACTCCGCCTTCGGCAGAAACTCCGGTGAGCACTCCCGCGTCATCTCCTTCTGTGTTAACTCCGGCACCGGCGCAGGCCGAGGTTCCGGCGACTGCTGCGACCCCGACGGTCCCGGCAACGCCGGCGGAGTCACCCGGGATGTTCCCATCATCGAGCAGCCCACCAAGCCCGATGCCGGGGAGTTCGTCGCCGGAGACTGCCCAGAGTCCTGTTGGCGACGTGTCTGGATCGAACTCCAAGTATGAGGGTCGGATATTCTTTAGTGGTTTGGTTCTTTGGGCTGTTTTGGCTTTATAGTCACTTGTTCTCCACTTCATTTGTCTAGTCAAGTGTTATTGTTGCTGTAATTTTAATAGATTGGTATTTGTTTTTTTGAAAAGCTAATAAAATTTCATTTTTATTTGGTTGTTTAGTTGGTTGGTATGAGTAAAAAAGTTGGGTTTATTGCATGCATTCTCCTTTAATAAGATGTTAGCTAATACATAATATGATTCATATGAAGTTTTTATTTAGAAAAATTTGAATAAAACTAAATTAAGTAGTGGGCAATGATATGAATTCAAATTAATTATCAAATATTTTATATAATAAAATCTCTAATATTTTTAATAAATTGTATTACTATCACGCAATTAATTTGCAATTCAAAGAGACAAATGGTGACAATTTTGCAACAGACATAGTTTTCAGTAACATGTGAAAGTTGTCCCTTTGTCTTGCCAATTCAAAGGCCACTAATTTTGATATATTATTAATGCTAATTATGATATATTATTATTAACCATATTCATTATACAAATTATGTCACATCATCAATTAGTACATAACATTATTCTTTAAATTATATCACATCATTAATTAATACACTAATTGATGCATATATAACATTATTCTTTAAAAATTGTTCATAGTAATTTACTTTCTCCTCACATGGCAAAAGATGCCCCACACACGCATACATGATGTGATGATGTGGGGTTATTTTATAGAAACGAGGATTAAAATTTAGAATTATTAATGTATTAAATGTTGTGATTTGTTACAAGAATGAGAATGAAAATGAATTAGAAATAATTAGTGAATGTCTCTTGCAAAGGCATAAAATTGTAATCAAATTATTTTTAATTCCTTAAAAAATATATATTTTTAATTAGTAGATGTATAGAGAAGAAAGAAAAAACAATTCTTGGACATGATTGGCTTTTGAAATTAAAAAAATAAAAAATTGTGTTCAAACACAACTTGAGTCTAAAAATTTAATAACAAATCCAACCCTAACATAATATTACAATCTCATTTCCATATCTAAGACTTGTATATTATATAAAACTGGACCGATATTTACCCCCCCTAATTACTTTGGTCCACCCACATCTTTAAACCCCAATTCAGCAAAATGAAATCCTTACATTTTTTCTTTAAACCCCTATCTTAATACCAATTATACCCTTAATCCCAAAACCAAATCCAAACCTAAACCCAAACCCTAACCGCTTCCACTTCTCTCTCTAATCTAGATTCTCTCTTTGTTTTCTTTGTTTTCTTGCATTCAAATCAAGTATGGGTGAGAAATAGAGCAAAAGAAAAGACCCATCAACAATGGCCACCATTAAAACCTCTATCATAGGTTATGGCGAATGATTTCTTGCATCCTTTCTCCATCTTCTCTCTTTTCTTCTTCATCTTCTTTTGAAAACCTTAGGTTTTCATCTCTCTCTCTCTCTCTCTCACTCTCGCTCGTTCTCTCTCACAATAGATAGAGAGGTCACGATGGCAGAGTGGGTTCAGCAACACAGTGCTGAACAAATCCTAAATGCTTGACAACACAATGTTGAACGAATCCTGAATGTTCGGAAATACAGTGTTGAACAAATCCTTTTAGTTCGATAACACAGTGCTGAATGGGTTGATCTCTCTTCTCTAATTTAGATCTACAATAGGAGATGAGGGTGTTTGTCGGTAAAGGTGATGGCTGATTGCGACGGAGAGAGTGGTAGTTATGATAGTGAGGAGTGGTCAGAGATGATAGAGGTTGCAGTGATGAGGGGTGGTTAGAGATGGTGGTGGTTGTGGCAGTGAGAGGTGGTCAGAGATGGTGGTATTGCCGGAGGTGATTAGGGTTAGGCTAGAGTTTGGAAAATTAGGTTTAGAAGATTATGAATAAAGGTAAAAGTGAAATTTTAGATTGGGACAAAATTGGAATTAAAAACAAAATGAATGAGGTGGGGGTTCTAAGAAAAAAAGTAAGGGTTAATAGTAATGCTCTATATAAAACTTAGAGATTAATACTACTTTGCAAATTACCCTTAGGTTCAAATATATTCGATGTATAGAATGAATCTAAATCAAATGTTAATATTTATATATATAATTTTATGGGTTTATAATTTCAATAATAATAGGTATTATAAATAAATATCATGAAAAACTTTTATAAAAATTTTCCACCATTAAATTAGTTTATAATATTTTTATTTCCCTTAAATTAATTTCATGATACGTAACATTACCCTTTTACCATTTCTCTTTATTTTATACACAAAACTTTTGTACCTTTTAAAATTCAAACACCATATTCACCAACGCGGGGCATGAAAACAGATTGAAATGACCAAGTCACGAGTCATATTTTATTCTCGCCTTAATTTAGAGCCATCACCAACAAATCGTGATCGAGAGATAGAATTTTTTGAAGTAAATTTCAATTTTCGATTGCTAAAATAGCTATCAAGAGATAGAGATACGATTCCTCTCTCGGTAGAGATCAGCCGCTAACAAAAACTTCACGTTGCGATGAGCTCATTTTTCAAAGTTTCTCCTGCTGTTTGGTTGCTAGGAAATCTCTGAGAAAATTCTTAGTGTACGAGAAAGAAATATTTGCCTCGCTCCATACCTTCTTGCTTCCAAGCTCGTTGCACACTGCTAGAACTTCGTCGTACTATAAACAAAATAAAGTTGAGCTACTCGGCGGGTAGGTTTGCCAGAAAACCCCTTCGACGGTCAAGTTAGCTTGCTGGGAGAAGAGAGAAGGCAGAAAGCACTGTAGAGAGAGAGTTACACAAAATTGCGTCAGGTTGCTTACCTCCAACGTATGTCTCTTCCTCATTTTCAAGGTTGGCCATGCAGCCTCAGAGATGTGAGCGCACTACCTCTGTTGTCCTTCCTGGACAGGCGGTTGTGCTCCTCTCTACCTTTCCTACACGTGTAGAGATCGAAACCACCAAACAGTGCTTGTCGCACCGCCAAACAGTATTGAGGCATACCAAGAGTGGAGAGTGCTCGACCAGGCTGTTACTTGTGAACCATAGATACCAACAACTGTAGGTGGGCACGCCGTTCGACATCTCGGCTATTGACCGCGACCTCATGAACCATCTCTGCCCTAACAACTGTAGTTCTAACCATCCACTATTCAGCCGCCACGTGGTTCTGCCACCGAGAACCGTAATACTTGTGCTCGAACCCCAACGTGAGACAACCAAGTCTGGCCCAACACCATATCTCGTGCGGGTCGAGCTCGGGCAAACTCCATATACCGTGCGATTATATCTCAATCGTACATCCCAAGTAACCTTAATCTGGCAGGGCACCACGTTTAGTGCAGACCTAGTTTGGCCCAACAGTACACCCCAAACTCTCCTTATATAACCGAACACCACATTCCGTGTTGGTGTAGCTCGGTCCGTTGTTCGGCACAAATCTCCCTCTCAATTGCCCCTTAATCTTATCCGAGCTAAACGTAAGTGAGATTACCCTTCTACCTGAGCTATTCATTTTGGCCAGTCATTGAGACTTGTGTCGATTGTCTTGTCATCAATCAATAAGCCGTACTGACAACCCATCAGTTGTACTGACAGTCTGTCACCGCCAAGCCACGTGGCGTTCCCCCAGAGGCTTCGTGCTGTCCTCACAGCTGTTCTCATCATACCCAAATTTTGAAAAGTTGTCACCCTTTGGGTTTCCCCCCATATATACGCGTGAGGCCAGACACTTACACAGTTCATCTCCTCTTTTGTGTAAAACCCTAAACCTTTGAGCTCTGCCTCCGTCGTTGTTGCCGCCATTGCTTCCATTCGAGCCATTTTCAGTATTTTTTGTCTTCATGAACATCACAACAGGGGTCGAGGCTGACTAGGTCTTGATTTGGCACCCAAATTCGTAAGTCTTTCTCATTCTCCTCCATTTTCCATTGTTATACTTCATGTTCTTCATTTTTTCTTTATTTGGGATTGTTAGTATACTGCCGATGCCCCTCTCAATGGGTTAGATTGATAGGTATTCATAGAACCTAAGTAAAATCGGAACCAAAAACATAAATGGGGCCCCCGTGCCCCTCATTTCCCTTAATCTCAATATATAGCTTTGAGTTTAGGATGAGCTGATCAATTTCTGGGCAAAACTGAGCTAAATCCTAATTTCAGATCCACAAATAGGATTGAGCCGAGCTAAAAGTGGTTTGTGGTCCTTCCAAGCGATAGAGACAGCGACAGCGATCGCGCTAAAAACTTGTAGAGATCATCTAGCTGAGATAGACGCTAAGTAATTAGGACTGGACCCAAAACCGGCCTAACATGTTAGGTTTTGTAACCGGTCTAAAACCCCAAACTGAGTAAAGATTGAGAACGCATCAGAACTATTGCTGAGCTAGGTGTATTTGAGAGCCGTGCACTCATTGTCACTCGTTGTCATGCTAATACTTGCACTTATTTTTAATAATGCAAGACTAGGTTCAACCAGGCACACATCAACATCACATCGATGAGGCTCAAAGATTGAGCAAATAATAACCTGAGCCGCTTAATTTTGATCGAGCTACTATCAAATTTACCATACAAAATAAAACTGGGATAAATGGGGAAGTACCGGTTTATGGTTAGTTTGCCTGGGGCAATGGCCGAGTTCCGTAGGGAATACAGCATCCTAAACGACGTCTACCTTGAGTTGGCCAAGAAAGGAGGCACTCCTTGGGGAACATTTAGACGTTTACCCTTTCACGGTCGTGTCCATTGTGGAAGGCAGCTTGCGCTTTTCGGTCCAACCCTTGGTCTGCGAATTTTTGAGGCAGACTAGGCTGTGTCCGACTCAAAGGTCCAATAACACATACAAGATAATAAACGGCGTAGCCGCCCTAAACCGGATCCTCGGTTTGAACCTCGGCCTTGCCAAGATATTCCACCAATATGCACTTAGTAAAAATAAAGGCGGTTTCTGCTATTACCTGAAAGTAAGAAAGGGCCGAGCAAAACTTATAGAGGGCAACTCAGACAATGAGGTAAATGATGACGACTTTTTATGGGTATCTGAAAATCACGAAGACACCGAAGCGCCCATACCGAGCTAGTACATACGAAAAAATTTCAAAACCGCTGGTGAGCATAATAGCGCGGTTAAAATTTTTATATTTGATTTGTCTTTGCCAATCTAACCCTTGTTTTCCTTTTGCAAATTATAAACTCTTGGCAGATGATTACTCCCGCACCAACCAAGAGGCTATAAGGGTTATTATAACGCCCTCAAAATAAATACACCAACCAATCGTTCATAATATCCATAGACATAGGAGAATAAATATATTCATTCATTAGAGTGTTCTTTACAAAAAGGATTACATGTTGACAACAAAAGTAAATGTCCTACGGGCTCACAACTTTCCAAGTCAACACTTGGTTACAACAAAAGAGGGTCAGAAGCCCTTTACAATTAAAGCCCTCGGCTTATAAATAAAACATGTATACATAAAATCAAACAACAAAAATGGAGACTTCAGTTCGAAAACCTCCCAAGCTAAGTCCTTGGAGGCAGCATGTCACCTGTACCTGAAATGGTGTCCCAAATAGGGTGAGCCAAAGCCTAATAGAGATACGCTAAACAGAATATGAGAATTAACTAAAACATTAGTATTCGATAAATGTTTAACCTTGTAAACCAGCTTGTACCATTCTCATGACCAATCAGCAATTTCATCATATTCAATCTATTTCCCATCGTTTAATCACATTGATCCACTAACATAATCCGATATTATCCAAACTGTTTTAAATGAGACTACAACTCATGTGATAACACTTCAATAACAAACATCATTCAACACTTCTATTCACATGCCATTTTATGGAACTACGTCCGAGGGAACCGGCACCCATAAATATATATAAGATTTCGGGACTTGCACCCACGACACTCTGGCCAACTTAGTTATCATTGGAGTCCATCCCCTATCTCCTCCCAAACAAATGGAGTACATCCCCTATCTTCTCCCACACAATATACATATATAATGTATTCAAACATATAGTCATATATAATGACCTAACAATTCACAAATTCAATGTGTTAATTCCACTGTCACACTCAATGACTTAATCCACTTGATTAGTTTCAATTTCCCTAATCATCATGCATTGTCTACAACAATCAAGACTATCCTTCACTGATAGTCCAAGGCAGTTATTTCTAAATAGATAAATAAATCTATCAAACAGATAAATTATTTCATTTTTCATCAGTGAGTGATTCATCAATCTAAGTACACCAATTAGTCCCAATTCCATCTAATTTCATGATTTTCAAATCAATTTCATATTCCCACAATTACCAAATTAATTATACAAATTAATTAATTACATTCAATTAGGACATTTTTCTCATTTTCTCAAACATTGATCCTAAGACCAAATTTCACCAACTCAAACCCACAAACCCCATTTTCAAGACCTCATATGCACATGGAGCTTAAAAACACAAAACCCTTCTTTAGAGTATTACAAATCTCAAACCCTAACTTCCCAAATATCCAAATCATACCATTTATATGAAATGACTAACACTTATGTTAAAACTCATAAAAATGAATAGATTGTCCCTACCTCAAATGAAGAGACTCAAAGGAGATGAAGAGAGGAACCCAAGATGCTACAAATTCAAAAATTTTCGGATCAAAGCGAAGCCCACGCGAAGCTCTAACTTTCTTACAAAGGGACTAAGGTAGAAAACCCCTAGAATAAGGTGTATTTGTAGAGACAGAGTGTATAGAGAGAAAGAGGCAGCTGAGTTAGGGTTATGGATGAAAGAAGTGGTGAAAAAGTGATGAATAGCACGCTACTGCCAACTGATATATTCGAGGCTCGCTCGAGCGAAAGAGTAGTTGCTCAAGCGACCAAATACAAAAGAACCTCGCTCGAGCGCAAGAAGGGTCACTCAAGCGAACAATGCGAAGCTTTAGGTCTGCAACCCAGAAGCACGCTCGAGCGCAGGAGTTCTCGTTCGAGCGAAGAAACACAAAACATAGTGCTCGCTCGCTCAAGCACAAGAAAGCTCGCTCGAGTGAGGAATACCAACCTTTAGGTCCAAAAGAGATGCAGACGCACGCTCGAGCGCAATATTTCTCGATCGAGCGAAGAGACACAAGACACAAAGCTCGTTCGAACGCAAGAAAGCTGGCTCGAGCGAAAGCTGCGTCTGAAAAAGAAACCTGAAGACCCACAAAACTCACTCGAGCTTAAGAAAGCTCGCTCAAGCAAAGAAGCAAATACCCAGGCCTCGCTCGAGTGAAAAAGCCAAATTCTGGGCAGCAACCATTTATTTCAAATCATGACCCAACCTATTCCAAACTTACCGAACACAACCCAAAATTCAAATACAAGGAATTAAAGGATGAAAACAAGAATAAGACAACAACATACAACCACTAGACCTGAGTCAGGAACACAATATATGACGGGGAAACCGAGATCGTTATAGTTGCTCTACAGCACCCAGTCAAGGAACGAGAGCCCTAAAAGCTGCTCGGATACTAATCAAGCTATCGCCATATAGCGCCGCGCAAGAGTAAGGTCACTGATTTTCTTCGTGCCTCTTCTCTAGAGCTGGATCCAAATCTTTCGCCGATCAGACTTGTACCTCTAACTGCCGAGCAAGAAATGGCGAAGATCCGTGCTATAAAGTCCATGATCACAGGTGAGTCGAGCGATTCACAGCCGGCAGAAAAGATTGAAGACCAAACCTTTAGGCCAACTGTGCACGAAGGACCAGTGCTGGCTCTCGCCAGCGAGCAAGTTACTGGTCGATCGAAGACGAGGCCTAGACAAGCTTCGACTACATAAGGGTTGGTCAATGAAGATTCAATCGAGCTACCTTCTGCCAATTAGGGGGACCAAACTGAACAACCCTTGGCCGAGTAATCCACTCGCTCTATTGTCCCTCTAGCTTGGTCACCTAAGTTGAAGGACAAAGACAAAGCGATGACCACGTTCGATTTGGTCTACGCCGATAAAGACTACTCGTTCGGTTTCCAGATAACCAAGGGCTTGCTTCTTCCGGCCAGCATAAAGAGGCACGATGAGCTTTCCGACCTGAAAGTCCTTAGGTCGGCTGCGAAGTCAATCGTTCTGGTAAGTAATCGAATATATTTGTTAAAGTCATTGCTCGGTTTCGATGTTCTGAAGTCTTCTTTGTTGCAGGCCACGCAGAAGAATTATCTAGCCCATGAGCGCATGGTCTTCGTGCGGCAAAGTCTGCGAGAGGCCATTGCTGATAATAAGACCAAGAAGGCCGAGTTGGAAAAGCTGAAAATCACGCATGAATTTCTGTTGGCCGAACGGGATCAGATGGCCAAAAAACTTGCGAAGGCCAAAGAGGATAAGCAGAGGGCGATGCAGGCCAAGAAAGAGAGATATTTGGCCGAGCTACACAAGCTCCGCGCTGCTCACAAGGCCGAGCTTAAGGAGCAAGTTGCCAAAGCGAAGGACCGTGGCTACGCGGAAGGTGAGAAGGTCTATGAGCGTCAGGTAGAGGGTACCAAAGACATATTCTTTCAATGGGGCTAGAAAACTGCCGCGAAGAAGCTTGGTCAGGCTCCAGAGTCTGACGTTTTCATGAACCCCCCTCCCGCCTTCATTCCCTCATACAAGCAGGCTTATGCTGTCGTTGTGCAGTAATAGTTGATTGATGGGACCCAAGCTGCTAGCGTGGCAAAGGAACTTGCTCCGCAAACAATTGACCATGCGCTGTTACCAGTCATTTCTGAGGAGGCATCTCCAAGCGGCGACCAGGCCGAGCGAAAGGCCGACCTGGTTCTTGATTCTGGCCTAGAGACCGCGCTGAACGCGATTGACGAAGAGGTGGCCAATCAAGAGGATACAGTCAACATAGATGAGGCCCTTTTGTATTGTTCATCTTCTACCCCCCCCCTCACATTTTTTTTTTGATGTAACCGGGCTGGCGGTCCACCTTTTGTAATCAAACTTCAGTAGTAATGAAAATCACCATCTTTTTACTCGTCATATGTATGTGTCTTCAATTTGTCTACCTTGTTTGAATGATTGAAACTATAACTTTTATTGTTGCCAAGATAAAACTGCTCGGTTTAACTTTTGAATTTGCATACACATAAAATTTCCTTTCAAAATTGGGGAAGCATAACTGTCTCCTTGGTAAGAAAATTCAGCTCAGTCTAAAGGAAAAAACAATCCATGAGTTGGACAAATCGAAACTCATTTCCTAGTGAGCAAAGCTAGCTTGGGTTAACGAGCAAAGTCAGCTCGATTTTATAGCAAAAGTTAGGTAGAACGAGAACTTTTTCCTCGACGAGCAAAATCAGCTCGGAGGACACCAACCCTTTTTGGCGAGCAAAATTAGCTCGGTTCAAGAACACCAACTTTCTATTAATGTGAGCAAACTCAGCTCGAAGGAGGCGAGCAAAATCAGCTTAGAACAAGCGAACACGGTTGGAGATGGCACCAACTGTTTGCATGGCAGGCAAAGTCAGCCTGGTTTGGGCGAAGTCAGCCCGGTCTTATGCCTAATTTTCTACACGGTGGACTATCGCTGTTAAGGCTGTATTGCCCCTTGCACTTAGTAGCTTAATACTTTAATACAGAAAAACATAATACAATAGAAAGTAGTGGCTTTTTTCCATTGCATAGCAAACATTACATGTAGTGACAAAAGGCCAAGTTTCAAAATAAAAAAGGAAGAAAGATTACATTTCAAAAGTAAAACAGCTTGAGGTTGGCCGCATTCCATGGCCTTGGTATGGCTTTTTCGTCCAAGTCCTCCAGATGGTATGCCCCGTTACCAGCCAAGCCTATTATCTTATACGGCCCTTCCCAATTTGCACCCAATTTGCCATCACCAGGGAACAACGTATTGTCCATCACCTTCCTTAAGACCCAGTCCCTAACTTTGAACAGGTGTGGATGCACAGTCTTGTTGTATTTTTTGAAGAGCTCTTGTTGGTAGGCTGCAATGTAAATTAGCACCCTTTCTCTTCTTTTTTTGCCTAAATCTAACTCCAGGGTGATAGCTTCACTGTTTAAGTCGAACTCAAAGTTTCAGATCTGATGGTTGGCATGCCGATTTCTAAGGGTATGACCGCCTCTATGCCATAAGCCAAGGCGAATGAAGTTTCCTCGATTGAATGTCTTAGGAAGGCTTGGTATGTCCAGAGTATGTTGGGAAGTTCCTCAGCCCACCTCCCTTTGGCTTTCTCTAGCCGCTTTTTCAGCTCGTCCAAGATAGTCTTGTTTGAAGCTTTAGCTTGACCGTTTGATTGAGGGTAGGCCGGTGTTGAATTATAGAACTCGATCTTTAACTTTTCGCAAAATCTACGGAAGAGTTTCCCATCAAACTGCATACCGTTATCTGAGATGAAGGCCTTTGGGACACCAAACCGAGTAATTACATTCTACTAGACAAACTTCTTTACATCTTTCTTCTTGATGGTGGCCAATGGCTCAGCCTTAACCCATTTGGTAAAGTAGTCAGTGACAGCAATGAAAAATTTGCGATTGCCTGGCGCGGCTGGAAGCGGTCCCACAATGTCTAGCCCCCATAGTGCGAATGGCTAAGAATTGGTTAATTAAGCAACTCTTTGGCTGACTGATGGATCAACTGAGCAAATTTTTGACACTTCTCCCATCTGCAGACATATTTCTGTGTGTCGGCCTATATACACGGCCACCAATAGCCTTGGGAAATTGCTTGGTACACCAATGATCTGCCCCCAATGTGGCTGCCACACATGCCTTCATGAATTTCAAAGAGAAATGCGTCAACCTTGCTGGGGTGGATGCATTTTAGGTATGGTCCAGTTTCTTGTATAAGGCGTCAGATGGAGAGAGCCAAAACTGCTCAAACTTGGCCTTTATCTTGTTAGCTTCCTTCTTCTTGGTGGGCAGGACTCGATCTTTTAAGAAGGTGATGATTGGATCCACCCAAGATGGTCCCAAGTCGGCGCAGTGTACCTCGGGCGCCTCTGGTTCCTCAATGCTTGGTTGGGGCAAGAATTCAATCATCAAAGGATTGGGAAAGGTGGTTTGCATAGATGTCAGGTCGGCTAATTCGCCTGCTTGACTATTTTCTTCACCATTGATTTTTTTCATTCTTATTGCGGCAAATTTTTTGAATACTTTCATCATTGGCCTCATATTCCCTAGAGACTTGATTGACTACCAATTTGGAGTCGCTGAACACCATAAGCTCTGATGTCTTCATTCGTAGAGCACCCTTCAGGCCGGCAAGGAAGACTTCATATTCTGTCTCATTATTGGATGCTGGGAATCCCATTGTGATAGCATGCTCAACGGTCAGTTCATTTGGCGAGGTCAACATAACTCCCAACTAGGTCCCATGTCTGTTGAAAGCCCCATCAATGAAGAGCTTCCACATCTCACCAATGAACAATTTCCAACAGTCGGAGGGATTTTGAGAGTTTTTCAAATCCAAGGCATTGGTCGGCTTTATGTGTAGCTTTCCTATATGCACACTCGTCTTGTCGATCGGTAAGTCGGCTGGCTTTTGCTCTGCCCGCTCAGAATTGTCTTGCTCGGCAATTGCTTACTCCTCATCTTTCCGCGACAGTGTCGACATTATGAGCCTTTCAAAATCTGCATTATCTTTTTCCTTTTGCTCGGCTTTGTGCTCCAAGTCTATTGAACAGATAAGGTGGGTGCCTGGTGTAAATTCCGTGACAAAATTAGCCAGGGCTTGTGCTTTGATAGCTGTGCACGGATGGAACTTGATGTCGTACTGCCCTAGCTCTACCGCCCACTTCAAAATTCTACCTGTGAAATCCGTTTTCTTAAAGAGCACCTTGATTAGAAATTAGGTCAGCACCACGATTGTGTGGGTGTGGAAATAGTGTGCCAATTTTCTAGAGGCCATCATAAGAGCTAGTGCCAATTTTTCTAGCGGCAGATACCTTGATTCGGCTGGGAGCAGTGTCTTGCTAACATAGAAGATGGGGAGACGTTGAATTCCCTCAGCTCGGACAAGCACTGCGCTTACTGCATGTTGAGAAACGACCAAGTATAGATAGAGCTCTTCACTGGGTTGTGGAGTGACCAGGATTGGGGTGGTAGAGAGATAGGCCTTCAAGTCCTTTAAAACGCGGTCGCATTCTACATCTCAGAAAAACTTAGCCTTCAAACTTTTGACGAAGGGCCTGTAGCGATCTGATAATCGGCTGATAAATCTGTTCAGCGCGGCTGCCATTCCGGCGAGATGCTGCACGTCCTTTGTGGAATTTGGTCGCTCTAACTCTTGGATTGCCTTGATCTGTGAAGGGTCAGCTTCTATACCCCGATTTGCCACTAAGAAGCCCAAAAACTTTCCTGCACCCGTACCGAAAGCGCATTTAACAGCAGTCAAGCACAATTTATGGCGCTTGAGGATTACAAACATTTCAGCTAGGTCAAAGAGGTGTTGGGACTCATATTTTCTTTTCACCACCATGTCATCAATATAGGCTTCCATAGTGTGGCTGAGAAGAGAAGCAAACATTTTGGTCACCATCCTTTTTGAAAGTCGCCCCGGCGTTCTTAGGACCAAATGGCATAACCTTGTAACAACACAAGCCTCTCAGCGTGGTAAAGGATGTGATCTCTCTGTCCAGCTCGTACATGGTGATTTGGTGGTAGTCGCGGTATGCATTAAGAAAGCTAAATCTCCGGTGACTAGCGGTAAGATCCACCAACTGGTCAATCCTTGGGAGCGGAAAGTTGTCCTTCAAGCAGGCACGGTTAACCATCTTGTAATTGACGCATACTCACCATTTTTCATTTTTCTTCAGCATTACCACCGTGTTAGAGATCCATCTGGGGTATTACACTTCTTCAATTGCCCCAACCTCCAGCAAGTTTTTGACCTCCTCCACTACTACCTCGGCATGGTGCAAGGTCGAACGCTATGTTCTCTGTATGACTAGCCAGGCGTTGGGAAAAACGTTCAACTGATGACAAATGAAGCTTGGGTTGACGCTAAGCATATCGTAAGGCATCCACGCAAAGGCCTCAGTATTGGAGACCAAAAAGTTAACGCAGTCCAACCGCTCGGTGCTGGACAATGATGAGCCCAAGGGAAAGAATTTGTTCTGGTCACTCTCGACAATCCGAACTTCCACCAAGTCTTCAACTGACTTTTCTTCGGCTTTACTTCCCACATCTTCCAGGACCTCCTTGCCTTCTGGTCCTTCTATCATAGGTACGAAACCTTTCGTTGTCCGACTGTCGTTGACCACGATGAAGCATTGTTTCGACTTCACTTGGTCTCCTCAAACTTCTTTGATTTACCCGGTCGGGCCAAGGAAGCGCATGACTTGGTGATAAGTGAAAGTCACCGCTTGCTTGGCATGCAACCAACCCCTCCCTAATATCAAGTTATAGGTAGATGGGACTTTCAGTACCCAGAACTCGACCTGTTTCGTGATCGACCCAGCCTTGACTGGCAATATGATCTTTCCGACCAGCCATTCCGGTTGAGAGTTGAAGCTGATCAAGGGAGATGTTGCTGGGGCCAAGTCCTTGTCCTCCAACTTCATCTGTTTGAATGCATCATAGTATATGATCTCGACCGGACTCCCCTGATCGATCAATATTCTCTTGATATCGAAGTCCTTGATACGAAGTGTCACCACCAAGGCGTCATTGTGAGGGGTTTGAATTCTTTCTAAGTCTTTGCTCAAAAAGGTCATGATGTCCTGCACCTTGGTCTTTCCTTTCTTTACAGCGAGCTGAATAGAGAGCACTTCCTTTATGTCCTCAGCCTTTTTAATCATCTCTCTGAGCTCGCATACTCTCGCCGGCTTGATGATTCTGTGAATGGCGTTAATAACTCTGTGTGGCGCTGTGTCTAGGACGGCTAGCCCATTTGGCTCAGTTTGCCCTTGTGGAGCAGCCATCATACCTCCGTCGATGTACTGGTTTAAATGCCCTGCTGTGACCAGCTCTTCCAAATGTTGTTTCAATGGCACGCAGTCCTTTGTTCGATGCCTTATTTCTTCATGGAAAGTGCAATGGTATCTCGAGTTGAAGCCCCTCTGTGCATTCTCCAATTTTGTTGGCCAACGGACATATGGCTTGCCTCTAATCTCGCTGAGGATGCGATAAATTGGGATTTTGAAGACCGTTGTGATATCGGACCGTGCTTTTAACTTTCTCTTGGCATCTTCCTCCTCGTTGCGTGGAGCATTAGCTTGGTCATTCCTGCGGCCTTTCATTGCGACCAGTCCCACGGTGTTGCTCTCTCGCTCGATTTTTTGGGCGGTTATCCTCCTGTCCTACCGAGTGAACCTTCCCAGCCAGACGTTTGTCTGCCACAACTGGATTTGCCTTCTCAATTATGGCAACGGTGACAACATCATCCTCAACTTAGATGTGCTCGTTGATCCGTTGCATCAATGATTCCATGGTTATGAGTTGAAGCATCGTGAGCGAGTCTCACAGTCTATGTCCAACTGGTAGACCTCACTTGTACTGGGCGATCGCCAAATTGGTGGGGCAATCGAGGATCTCATTGTAGGTCTCCTAATACTTGGCATTGTATGCCTTCAAAGAACCACCTAACTCCATCTTGATACCTAGGAGGTGGTCGACCTCTTTAGGCATTCGAGTGTTAGTCTTGAATCTGGTGACGAAGGTTTCTACTAGCTGCTGCCACCTATCGATACTCTGCGTCGGGAGCCTTTTGAACCATTTCAGCCCCAGTTCTCCCAAACTCGCCGGGAATATTAGACACATCAAGGTGTCGTTGCATCAATGGCCTCTCATTACTTGTCGGTAATGACTAACATGCATGTACGGATCCGTCTTACCATTATGCAGCGTGAACTTTGGTTGATGGAATCCGACGGGAGCGGTGTGCTCTCTATCTCTAGAGACAGTGGGGTGGCGGTGAGTTGTGCCAAATCTCTGTCCACCGGTGCTGGAACCACCACTCTAGGTAGCGGCATGGCTACGTCCTCACTGCAACGGGGTCGGACACTCAGCCTTTGCAACGCTGGCACTCTTTGGGCCTCTCTGCGGCATGCATGTTCCTCCAAGACCTCCCTTAAGTCCTCCGAACGAGCAGAGTAAGAGTATCTCGACGTTGTCGACGGATGTGAGGGACAATAGCTACTGTCTCGCGTGCACGACCTCTCTATCGGTGGGTTAGAATCACCAACGTCGTGGCTCCTGGTGATGGAGAGGGAGGGAGTCCCCCGTTGGTGCTGGCTTCTTAAACGACGGGGTTGGGTGTGCTCACTGTGGTTTCCTACTCTAATAACACATTTTCCTTTGATTTGTCACTTCAACGTTTCCATCTCAGCCGTCATCTTCCGAATGAGGACGTCTTGGTCCCTAAGTTTGTGTTCCGGATCCTAAGCATGCGACTCTCCTCGCAGCCAGTGCCCCTCAAGACTCAGCGAATGATCAGTACTCTTTGTGCGTTTATCTCGTGTGTCTCTAGGGAGCCCTCTAGAAGAGGTCTCCAGGCCCGCCGTGGTCGGAACGGCAGGAGAGACATCTCTTCTCCGGATTGACTCTAGAGTGATTTCGTCGATAACGAACAATAGTGTTTCATCGATGTTCGCCATGGAAAATAGCTAAAAGAGCTTGTAGAACAAGGTTTGTCTATCAAAAAGCTTCCCACAGACGTCACCAATTATACGGGAGAGAAATATTCGCCCCGCTCTGTACCTCCTTGCTTCCAAGCTCGTCGCATTTCGTTAGAACTTCGTCGTACTGTAAAAAAAATAAAGGTAAGCTACCCAACGGATGGGTTTGTTGAAAAATCCCTTCAACGGTCAAGTTAGCTTGTTGGGAGAAGAGAGAAAATAGAGAGCACTGTAGAGAGAGAGTTTCACAAAATTGCTTCAGGTTGCTTACTTTTAACATATGTCTCTTCCTAATTTTCAAGGTTGGCCATGTAGTCTTAGAGATTGTGAGCGCACTACCTCTGTTGTCCTTCCTGGGCAGACAGTTGTGCTCCCCTCTACCTTTCCTACACGTGTAGCGACCGAAACCACCAAACAGTGCTTGTCACACCGCCAAACGTTATTGACGCATACTAGGAGTGGATTCCTCTCCTCTCATCATTAGTCCACGTGGGGTGCTCGACCAGGCTATTACTTATGAACCACAGACACCGACAATTGCAGGTGGGCACACCATTCGACATCTTGGCTACCGACCACGATCTCATGGACCATCTCTGCCCTAACAACTATAGTCCGAACCGTCCATTGTTCACCGCCACGTGGTTCCGCTACCGAGAACCGTAATACTGGTGCTCAGACCACAACATGAGACAACTTGGCCAAGTCTGGCCCAGCACCATAACTTTTGTGGGTCAAGCTCAGGAAAACACCATATAGTGCGCGATTATATCTCGGCCGCACATCCCACGTAGCCTTAATCTGGTAGGGCACCACATTCAGTGCAAACCCAGTTCGGCCCAATGGTGCGCCCCAGGCTCTCCTTATACAGCCCAACACCACAACCCGTGTTGGTGTAGTTTGGCCTGTTGTTCGGCACAAATCTCCCGCTCATTTAGCTTATTAAATTTCATTATTAATTGGTTTATTAACTACTATGTCTTAGTTCAATTCGTATTTGTTTTATCAATTTATCTTTAATTCCATTTTATTTGGTTGAATTGCGGTTTAGCTGCATGTATATGTTGTTGATTTATTCACATAAATTTTTTATGATTTCAAATTAATGATACCTCATGTTTTGATTATAGATGTGAAACATTGAGATGAATCGTTACATCACAGAATAGGCCACGGGCTAACTGCTTTCAATTTTCTACACCGTTTGGAAAAATGGTTTGGAAGCTTTTTGGCTATTTTAGCCACAAAAGACAAAATAGGTTATTTTAGCCACAACAAACAAAACATCACATCCAATCCATAATCATTACACTCTTCTCTTACAAAAAAAGCCAAAAAAGTCAAAAAGTTAAAAAGTTCTTTCCAAACTAAGCTTTTTAGCTCAGGCTAAAATAGCCAAAAAAGTCAAAAAGCTAAAAAGTCAACCCACTTCCTAAACGGAGGCATTGTAAGTCATCTAAAGTGGCCATAGTTTTAATCCATTGCTATTGTGAGAGATTAAGGCCACATTTGTTTGATGGTTTAAGTTGGATAGGATTGCTAGTGAAGAGATTGTTAATGTAGGGATTGTTAGAAGGGGGATTTAGTAAAAATGTGTTTGTTTTGATGATAGTGTGATAAATGATTAGTGATGAGATTGTTAAATTATTTTTATATAAAATAAATAAATAAATTATTTCTATATTAAAAAATTAAAATAAATATTAAAACAAACAAGTGCACTTGGTAAAAAAAAAAATTAAATTTTTTTTTTATATAAAATAGATTCAATCCCTTCACTATTTTTCTAATCCCACCTAAAATTCACCTAAGCTAATCTCCTTAGAGAGCGGGATTACTAAGTCCCCCACACTAGCAATCCCCCGTCTCAAATTAATACCAAATAAGCTATGGGTGGGACTCACAGCTATCTTAATCCAGTCCGGCCTCCCACCCTGCCAAACAAACATGGCCTAAGGGTTGATGAAGTGTTTTTCATGGCAGTCAAAGAGTCCCTTTCATTAGAGTTGTTAAGAAATACCATGGAAGATCCTGAAGCACAAACCAGAAAAAGAAAGGACAACAATAGAGCCAAATCGAGAAGGATATGAATTCTATAACTTCATCTTGATGCCAAATTATTTTTTGTGAAGGAAATTGCTGATACAGCCTCCGTTTGGGAAGTAAGTTGGTTTTTTGGCTTTTTGGCATTTTTGGCTATTTTAGCCTGGGGCTAAAAAGCCTGGTTTAAGAAGGGCATTTTGGCTTTTTTGGCTTTTTGGATTTTTGGTGAGGTGTCTTCCTGTTAAATTACCAAACTGTCCTTTTTGCCTTTTTTTTTAATTTTTTATTTTGGGTTTGGATTTGGCATATTTTGCTTAATTTTTTTTTTTTTTTTTTTTTTTTTTTTTTTATTTATAAATTTTGGGTTTGGATTTGACGTATTTTGCTTAAATATTTTTATTTTTTTCCGGTTTGGATTTGGCATATTTTGGTTATTTTTTTATTTATTTATTTTTATGTTGGGTTTCGATTTGGCGTATTTTGCTTAATTTTTTTTTTTTTTCCGGTTTGGAGTTGGCATTTTTTCCTTAATTTTTTTTTTCTTTATGTTGGGTTTCGATCTGGCGAATTTTGCTTAAATTTTTTATTTTTTTTTTATTTTGGGTTTGGATTTGGCGTATTTTGCTTTAATTTTTTTTTCTTTTAATTTTTTTATTTTGGGTTTGGATTTGGCGTATTGTGCTTAAATTTTTCAATTTTTTTTTTTTAAATTTATGTTTTTGTCTTTTTTTTTTGTTTTTTTTTTTACATTAATTAGTTCTTATTCCTTATTTTTATTGGTATACAATAACTTTTTTATTTATTTATGTGTTTCATTTATTTGTAAATTACGTCGCGAATGGTAATTTATGTTTTCATGTTTTTTTTTTAAATGTTTTTGAATGTGGCGTAATTTTGTCGTTATTTTTTCAAAATTTACGATTTTGTTATTGTCTTATTCACTCACATTAATTTGTTTTTATATTTAAAAAATGGATTTTCTCTCGTTTTATTTATTTGTAAATGACGTGGCAAATGGTAATTTCTGTTTTTTTTTTTCTTTTTTTTTGGATGAGGCCTATGTTTGTCGTTCTTCTTTTTTTAATTTACGTTTCTGTAATTTTTTTCATGGTTTATACAGTAATTTGCTTTTATATTTGACAAATGAGTTTTTATCTGTTTTATTTATTTGTACATTATGTGGCAAATGCTAATTTCGGTTGGTTTTTTTGTTTGAAAAAACGTTTTTTTATGTCATTTATTCAAAATACAGTGGAAAATCATATATTGCCGTGGCACATGACAAAAAATGAGGGTCTGTTTTGGTTTTCTTGTTGTTTTCAACTTCTGTTTTTATGTTTTTAATTGACGTCGCACATGACAATTTCTGTATTAGTTTTCTTTTTTATTTTTTGTTATTTGTTTCACCTTTTTTTGTTTTTCGAAAAAAAAAATTTCTGTGGATTTTGGTTTTTCAAAGTTAGGCACGTCACCAACTGGAAGGGGCTACATTCCCGTGAAAACTCATACATATTGTACATGATAATATATTTGAATACAGCATGTTCCACTTGTGTCATTAGTAATGTTACAACCATACGAAAATTAATTCGACTATTATGTATTTCCTAACATTCCGTTATTACGCATGTAACATAATTTGTCGCATATGTGAGGGCGCACCAATGCCATATGGGGGTCCTCATCCCCAACCATTAAACCATCCTCATCATGTTCAACTTCTGGTATGGCATTTAATATTGTCATAGCCTCTTCCTCATCACAGATTGGGTGAACAGTTGTTGGGTTACCTGTGTTTCGCCGTATATAATTATGTAATGCCATTGACGCACCCACTAACTGAACTTGCACATTTGCAAAGTCATACCAAGGCATGTCTCGAATAAGGCCCCATCGATTTTTCCAGGCACCGAAAGTGCGTTCCACCACACTGCGTAAGGATGAGTGCACTTTGTTAAATAATTCCCTTGGTGTGTTTGCCGTCGTGTTCCGTGCAATACGTCAAAATTCTTGTTGGTGGTAACGGTGGCCTTTGAATGGTGCTAAGTAACCTATCCAGTTTGGATAGCCAGAATCGACAAGATAATATTTGCCTGCAGACATGACAACAATGTATGACACCAAAATCGAACATTGTGCGTCATTTTCTAGTATTGCTATTTCAGAAAAAATTTATAGCCCCCTACATCTAATAACATCGTCATGTGTTACCTTCGTTAGGATGTGGGAAGGGGACATTGTCATTTGTTAGTATCTCGTTGAATATGCGACTATCATGCATACTTCCTTCCCATCCGCACGAAATGAATATGAAACACATGTCAAAATCGACAGCGGCCATGATATTTTGCGTGTGACAGTATTTCCTACCAAAATATGTTGCCGCATCTGGCCCCGTAACCCATGCGCTTACATGTGTTCCGTCTATTGCGCCAATGCAGTCCTGCAAACAACCCAATTGTTTTGTTGCATAAATGGGTAACAAGTGTTTGGTTTTTTCCATACGTCACGTCCAGTTAATAATAAAAACAAAATAACTGACAGTCTTTATTTATATGTCAATAATGTTTTTCAGGAGTATCTTGAACGGTAGGTATTTCCGTCTACGTATGGATGTATACGATGCTGACTGTATGTGGGCCGGCAATGAACAACAGTGAACTCTTTCATGGAAGTTAATACGTTATGCACGTGCCGAGACACAGTCTCCCCGAAATGTTGGAACTGTTCTTAGATTTCTCGATTTTGCTTCCCTTTCAACACATGAATAAACATTGCAACGCTTTCTTCAACAGCTAAGCTAGGTGGACGTTGCGGGACTTGTAACCCAAAATCATTTACTAATGTCTCACACAATGCGGCAAAAACTTCCTTCGGCATGCAAACATTTTCCTCAAATCGACCCATATGACCAGCATATAGTTCGCATATCCATGCATTCCCGGTCAGTATAGAAGTACGACACAGCGTTTTATCCATGTGTTTTTCGTACCATTCAGTGTGAAGGTGGTAATAGAACGGTAAATCTGTAATTTGGTAAATTTAGATTTCAATGAACATAACAACAGGGCATGAACACCCTGTGTTTACATGACTGAGATGAAGAATTCATGATGAAATTATATTATTACTTTTTTCTACTTATTATTATTATTATTATTATTATTATTATTATTATTATTATTATTATTATTATGTTCTGATTTTTTTTTATTTCCAAATAGTGCATTCATATCAATAATTTTGAAGATTAAAGTTTGTCTCCACATGCACACACAAATTAGACTTACTTTTTTAAATGAAAAATATAGCATTAATTTATATATACTTAGACTAGATCAACTGAGACAGAGTTATATTGAACTGGTTTCTATATTAGCTTTCAATGAAGACAGATATGATTGAAGAAAGCAGAGGGTTTTATCCGCATGTAACATAATGAACGTAACAGTGTTTGAAGAAGTGAAGTTCAATAACGACAACCCAAAAATGTGTCATTTATTTAAGAATGAAGACTGCCTGTGAGGAGTGTTTTTTGGAAGAGAGATTTTCAAATTTTTTTCTCCATTGACAAATCAATATATAATTCAATTTTCTTCAAATCAATAGGTATTTCACAGATGGAGACATCGTCTCCAGCATTGACTCACAAATGACAAAACCCATTCAGATCATGTGTTTCCCTTATTCATTGACAGACCATTTCATAACTCATCAATAAGTAATTGACAGATTTTTAAATGAAGTTTATCATGACAGTGATAAGTAATCAACAGAATTTTGTAACAGAAATTGATATTCATTCACAGAATTGATGTCATCAGTCAGCAGTTGAATGCCATAAATGTGAAATTGTGATCTGAAATTGATAATTTGTAATGTGACTTCTAAGAAAAAAAAATTTGCAGAACAGGTGCCAAGAACAGAACAGGTTGAATATGAAAATGACTGTTTTTTTACCATGGGTTAATCTACATGAAAATATAAGAACAGATACATATATCTGCCTTCAAACCGAACAGATTTATATATAAGAACATATATATATATGCCCCAAATATGTGAAATGTAACCGTAATGAACCCAAACCGAACAGATTTTACAGATTTTCATATAAGAACAGATATATAAATAATAACAGATATATATTAAATTATATATATATATATATATCTACCCTAAATGTGTTTGTTACTAACCGTAATAAACCCAAACCAAACAGATTTTACAGATTTTCATAAATAAGAACAGATATATAAATAAGAACAGATATATTTATATATATATATATACATGTATATATACATATCTGCCCCAAATGTGTGAGTTGTAACCGTAACATTCCGTGATAACCGAACAGATTTTTAACATAAGAACAGATCCGAAATAATTTTTCACAGAGATATATCTATATATATATACTTATATATCTAGCTGCCCTAATTGTGTGTAATGTAAGCGTAATCAACCCAATCACGACCATAAAGAAACAGATCAGTCATGAACCGATGCCGTTATGAACCCATACTATGCATATCGGAAGCAAGGAAACGAAATCAGATAGGCCATAAAGCATTGCCTGCAGATCGGTTTGTGTTTGAGAGGGTTGGTTCTTGTTTGCCGCCACGAATGCATACTTAGATGCCGATCACCTCTGCGAAGGTCGTTCAGATGTCGTCGTCGCCGCTGGTCTTTTCGAATCGCCTATTTCGCTTGTTCTTCTCAGCTTTCGGAAGGGTTTGTGTGTTTTGGATGAGACGTTGTCCCTCAGATTGAGAGGGTTCTCTTCAGGGCATTTTGGTAAATTTACACCAATAAGGGTTTCAAACATACCCGTGAAACCCATTTTGTCTGGACGTGGCTGAATCAGCCTAATTTGTCGGGACGTGGCTAAATTAGCCCAAGTTTTCCTTCCCAAACGGTGCCACAGTTAGTACAAATGGTTTTATGGTTGCAAGTTCAAAGCTCATGAATTCCTACATTGTTTTTATAGTTAATTATGGTTAGGTATTGTGTGAGTAATTTTCTGACCACACTGCCCGCCTAGTAATCAGCTGGAAAAGCACTGGCAGAATAGATGGCCTCTAGCTAACCTGCAACAGAAAGAGAAGTCTCCGGCGGTGGTTCAACCACCCAGGGGCACTCCGACGATCAAGTCAATATATCTTTCAAAGATAATCAAGTGCTAAACTCATAAGCTTAAGCATAAAAAGCATAAAATTGCGTACCTTAGACCCACAGGGGTGCCTCTCTTTTATAGCCAACATAAACCTAGTCCCACTAGAAGCCTGACTTCTATGGACTCCCATTCAGTGCTTACTTTGGATTTCACAAGAGATAAAGATAAACTCCCTAAGAGCTTTATCCTTATCTTAGCAAAGTTCCCTCTTTACTCTAGGACTCTTGCCCCTTATCCATTTATCTCGGATTCCGATATCTTTGGAGATAACCTCGGCTTTGCCGAGATAACCTCGGCGTCACAACCAGGACACGTGGCATCTCGGCTGACACGTCGGCGTCACCTTGCCACGTGTTGGTATTCAGAAAATACATCCCTACAACTGCCCCCTAGGTTCTATTACCTCGGCATTCTGAGGTGATGGAACCTATATCTGTATTTTCTTCCAGTAAATTTGATAGCCGAGATCATTCATTTCAGGCCGACATGATTTTCCTAAAAAATCAAGATTTTTAAGGATCTTCTCACGCGCATGAGCTGTCATGCACTTCAACCCAACCGTTTTAGCTACGCGTTTCCCTCTTACTGCTCCGTACATGTGACGCGCCTATTAGCCGCCTCTTTCTTCATGTGCGCTGTCTGACGCCCTCGTTCTTCTAGGCGTATTGATTGCTTTTGCCGCCGTTTCTGTTTAATCAAAAGCTTTTTCCCTTTTTTCCGTCTCTTCACTTTTGCATCTGATTTCTCTTGCTTTTTCTCTTTCTAAACTCTTTCTTTCTGTGTGCAATCTTCTCGGGGTAACACACCTCGGTTATGCCACCCGATAATTTACCTCGACAAGTTTCTTGTCTCTGGTTTATCTTCAACTTGTAAATTGTCCACAAATTTCAACAAGTGATAAACAATGATCTCGGCTTAACTTAACTTGTAAATTGTCCACAAATTTCAACAAGTGTTAAGCAATACTTTTCGGTTTAACCAACTTGTAAATTGTCCACAAATTTTAACAAGTGTTAAACAATGATCTCGGCTTAACTTAACTTGTAAATTGTCCACAAATTTCAACAAGTGTTAAGCAATACTTTTCGGTTTAACCAACTTGTAAATTGTCCACAAATTTCAACAAGTGGTAAACAATACTTTTCGGTTTAACCAACTTGTAAATTGTCCACAAATTTCAACAAGTGTTAAACAATGATCTCAGCTTAACTTAACTTGTAAATTGTCCACAAATTTCAACAAGTGTTAAGCAATACTTTTCGGTTTAACCAACTTGTAAATTGTCCACAAATTTCAACAAGTGTTAAACAATGATCTCGGCTTAACTTAACTTGTAAATTGTCCACAAATTTCAACAAGTGTTAAGCAATACTTTTCGGTTTATCCAACTTGTAAATTGTCCACAAATTTCAACAAGTGATAAACAATGATCTCGGCTTAACTTAACTTGTAAATTGTCCACAAATTTGAACAAGTGTTAAGTAATACTTTTCGGTTTAACCAACTTGTAAATTGTCCACAAATTTCAACAAGTGGTAAACAATGATCTCGGCTTAACTTGACTTGTAAATTGTCCACAAATTTCAACAAGTGTTAAGCAATTCTTTTTTCTTCCCTCTGCCCCCCTAATGTGAGCCTGAGTTGCACTTGGGTTCGCATTATACATGTATTCCAGAGACAATGTCAAGTATCTTGAAAACAGAACTGAATCTTTATTTATTTATTTCGGCAATGGCCAAGGAACAAAGGAATTTTAATGATAGAAAAATTTCAAAGTACAAGTGTTCCATGATCTAGGAAATTTTTTGCCCTTTTTATCTTCAAGCCGGTATGCTACATTTCCCAGTACCGAGATGATCTTATAGGGTCCTTCCCAATTTGGGCCAAGCTTGCCCTCTCTGGGATCCTTCTTGTTGTCGACAACTTTTCTTAGGATGAGGTCACCACTCTGAAATTCTCTTGAATTGACCTTCTTGTTGTATGCTCTGGCAAGCTGTTGTTGGTATGCTGCAAGCTGAACTGCAGCTTTCTCCCTTCGTTTTTCCAGAAGATCTAGCTCTCGGGCTAAGAGAACATCATTAGTTCCGTTTTCTATTCCTTGGGTTCTGATTCCAGGAATGCCGATCTCCAGTGGAATGACTGCTTCTGTGCCATGAGCCATGGCAAAGGGGTTTCCTCAGTTGATCTTCTCGGCGTAGTCCGATATGCCCAGAGTACATTGGGCAGTTCATCTACCCATTTTCCTTTTGGTGCCTGCAGCCTCTTCTTTATTCCATCCAAGATTACTTTGTTGGATGCCTCTGCTTGCTCATTGCTTTGGGGAAAACTTTGTGTTGAGAAGTAGTTCTTGATCTTGAATTTTTGCACAAAAGTTCTTCATCCCCATCCTGGACGAGGATTTTCTTTAGTGCCTCTTCGCTCTTCTCGGTTGGCTCCTTGCCGACGTCTTCTAGGACTTTTATGTCATCTTCTTCAATTTCTCCTTTTCTGGCTCTCGAATGCTGCAAGTAGACTTCATTGCTGCCATGGAGCAACTTTTTGCCTACAGCTGATCACCCCTGACTTCTTCTATCCCATGCTCTGTTGGGAATCGCAACAGTTGATGCAATGTTGAGGGAACTGCCCTCATCGCATGCAACCATGGTTTTCCTAAGATGATGTTGTAAGGGGAGGGTGTGTCGATGACGGTGAATTCTGTCTTGATTTTCCTGGTGCCAGCCTGCACCTCCAAGCTTACTGTTCCCAGTGGCCATGTCGGTGTTCCATTGAACCCGACCATTGGGCCGTTGGACCGTTCCATGTCATATGGGTGAAGGCCGAGCTCCTTGTAACATCGGATGTACATGATGTCACAAGAGCTTCCTTGGTCAATCAGGATGCGTTTCACTTGGCACTCCCCAACCTGGAGGGATACTACCAAGGCATCATTGTGCGGGTGCTGGACCATCTCTAGGTCGGCTTCAGTGAAGGTTATCATCGGTCCTTGGTACTGTTCTGCTCGATGTCTTTTCTCTCCGACTTAATAGACATATTGTAGGTGTTTTACCTTCTGGGTTTCTCCTCAGATTTCGTTTTCGTTGACCTTTGAGTGGATTACGTTGATTACCTGAGGTCCTCCTGCCTGTGGCTGTTGTGCTGGGGGAGGCGGGGCTGCTGGTGCTTGAGATAATCTCGTCCGTTCTTCCCTTGTTCTGGTTTCATCAACAAGGTCTCTCAGATGTCCCTGTCTTACAAGGTCTTCCAAATATGTTTTTAGGGCTCTGCAACCCTGAGTCGTATGTCCATCTGCATTGTGGTAAGCACAATGCCTACCAGTGTTTCTTCCCATGAACTCTCCTGGAGTCCTTTCTGGCGTTCTGAAATAGGGCTGGTTTCGAATTTGATTCAATACTTTGGGAATTGGGATCCGGAACACGGTTGTTACTACTTGTGTAGCCCTTAGTTCTACCTCTTGCCTGTTCGTTCCATTGTTACCTCGGCCTCGCTTCGACGAGCCGTTCCCTTTCTCCTGTTTTATCTCCCTATTTGCCGATGCGTCTTCTTCGGCTTTGACATACTTCTCGATTCTTGCCATGAGCTCTTCCATGCTTTTTGGCAAAGTTTTTGCCAAAGATTTAGCGGACAATTGTCTTTTAGGCCATTCTTGAATGATACGACCGCTACTTCTTGATTACATTCTGGTATTCGGTTGAATACCTCATAGTATCTTTTTACATAGGCCCTAAGGCCTTCATCCTTACTGATCCTCAAGGCCATCAATGCGTCCACCCTTAATGGCTGTAGCTTATTTGTCATGAACCGGGCCACAAACATCTCGGCCAGGCCTTCCCAAGTCTTCACGCTACCCTTCGGTAGTTTATGGAACCAATCTGATGCAATCTCCCCGAAGGATGAGGGGAATACTTTGTAGAGCAACGGCTCGTTCCCACTATATAATGCCATTGAGTTCAAATATAGTCCGACGTGGAAGTTGGGGTCTGACTTGCCGTCGTATATTTGAAACCTCGGCATACTAAATCTCTTTGGTGCCTCGAACCTGTCCAATTCCACCGAGAATGGTGTCCTCGGCTTATCTGGGGATGTTACTTCGGCTTCGGCATTCTACTGCTTCCTCTTGAGGTAATCTCTTAAGTCTTCTTTGCTCCGCCCAAGAGCTCGGCTATCTTTCGACTTCAGTCTCTTCGGTATACTACTATCGGCCTCGTGGTGAGCCCTTTTCGACCCTTCTCCATGAGTTGTGTCGAAGCGCAGTGCCTGCCCCTGAACATGCCTATGTCCTCTTCGGTCTGCTTCATTTGCGTGTTGCGTCCTTCGTGATTCTTCTCTTCTTGGCTCCCTTTGTCCGACCTCCCTGGAAGGTCGGTGAGAATGTCTTTCGCTCCCGTTGTGCTGGGGGGCTTCTGGAATTGCTTTCTGCCCTTGCTTCTGGGCATTGGCTGCTGGCATCGGCGTGTCCTGCAGCGGGTATGGTGGCTGCATGACGTTATTTTGTATCATAAAGTTGACGATCGATTGCAGGTCTGCCAACTTATTTGCCATCTCTTTCACCTCTTCGTCCCTCCGCAGGCATCTATCCTTCCATACCTGGAGGTCATCTTCATTATAGTAGCCACTTCGATCTGAATTGTTAGTCTGGCCGACGTCCTTTACGCCGGTATTCTGGTCACGAGTTTCTGCGTTGTATTCATCTCCTGTGACATCAAGGTCAATGGGTCTCCCACTCCCAGCAGGAGTGTCGCCCCCAATGTTTTCCTTCTGTCCGTTACTGGCCATTTATTCTCCTATCTTTCCCACAGACGGTGCCAAATTGTGTGAGTAATTTTTTGACCACACTGCCCGCCTAGTAATCAGCTAGAAAAGCAGTCGCAAAATAGATGGCCTCTAGCTAACCTACAACAGAAAGAGGGCACTCCGACGATCAAGTCAGTACATCTTTCAAAGATAATCAAGTGCTAAACTCACAAGCTTAAGCATAAAAAGCATAAAATTACGTACCTTGGACTCACGGGGGTGCCTCTCTTTTATAGCCAACATAAACCTAGTCCCACTAGAAGCCTGACTTCTATAGACTCCCATTCAGTGCTTACTTTGGATTTCACAAGAGATAAAAATAAACTTCTTAAGAGCTTTATCCTTATCTTAGCAAAGTTCCCTCTTTACTCTAGGACTCTTGCCCCTTATCCATTTATCTCGGATTCCGATATCTTTGGAGATAACATCGGCCTTGCCGAGATAACCTCGGCATCACAACCAGGACACGTGGCACCTTGGCTGACACGTCGGCGTCACCTTGCCACGTGTTGGTATTCAGAAAATACATCCCCACAGGTATTAATCCAGTTGTTTCCTTGCACGTGTTAGGGTTTTTATTTATGAGTCTTATTTGGTTTTAAATAGGTTTTAAAAGTTAAAAGTCTAGTTTCCTATTTTGGAATCCTTCTCTTAATTGGGGATTGGCGAAGGAGGTCCAAAGTCTATAAACTAATGTAATGCCTCTAATTTAATTAGAATTGATGTCTTAGAGAATTTTTGGAGCTTTTGAAGTTTCTTTGGGATTAAAACCAAACTGCTAAAAGACTTAATTGCCTGCAACGGCATATCTTTTTGATATTTTGTCACATACATCTCTTCCTTTATCACAAACTTCTGTGTATTCACTTTTTTTTTTAGATGTGTGTGGGTGTGGTGATGGGGTTGGGGGATGTAATTGCAATTGTACGTAAAGATGTTAGACTGATATGCGGGAGATAAACAGTGCCAACATCACAAGTTTTTAATTTCTCAACTCTTAAATCTATTAAGACATTTTCCTCCAATATTTTAGATGGTTGGAAATTTATGCAGGTCCATTGCTCCAACTATTGAAAATGGTTATAATTAATTCATCTTTGTTTCTATAATTTTTTTCAAGCACTCTAGTTTTATTATTCTCTATATTCCCCACATAATAGAACAGCTCCATATTGACAACTCCTCCACCTACTTGAGAATCAGATGATTTTTTTGCTAAAGAGTACAACGCAATTAAAATTCAATTGAAACTTAAATTATATATGACAAACGAAAAAAATAAGAATCTGGTTCCTAGATTTTAACATTGTTGGCCTATCTGGCAATCAAGAACTCCAGCGGATGGACTGATGCTCGTTACAAGTGTAGCTGTTCTTGCAACCATGCTTGATGCTTTTGCATAGCTTCCAGGATTTTCTTGTCCAGAAGGTGTAAAGAAAGCACCATTCAGCATCATATCTCCATCTGATCTCCAATTCCAGTTCTTCCACTCAGCGGATCCCTGTGGACTTTCATGTTTGGTCACCTGAACAAGAAGTAAAACTTAGTCAATGACTGTTAGCCCAATAATAGGTGCTGGTCTAAGTATCTGTCACTCTGGTTGATTAACTGTTGATTAGCCTGACGGGCAAATATAGTGTTGCAACTTACATGTTCTTTCTTCTACTTTTTGTGCCTTTTCATATTTATCTTAAGTTCTGTTGAAAGAATTTGCCACATTCTTGGGCAATTAGAAAAGTAATGCATATATTATCTATTGGGCTGAATAAGAGAACTATAGCAATTGGTTAATTGATAGTATGCCCAAAAACTAGGTTCAATTATCTACTATGTCACATGTCTCTTTAATTTGGTATAATCAATTAAATATGGAGATTAGTACTTTCATGGATATAGTTGGTGTCCCGACCACATGGTATGGATTTTTTTTGACAGTCCTGACTTGACATGCTTGAAAGCTTATGTGATAGTGAATTTGTACGTATTTGTATGTGGAATGGGGCTTCATAATGAAACATTGAGCACAAGCACATGTCACATAGAAAAAATGGGGCTTGATAATGAAAGACTTTACTACCTCCTTTGAAGATTTGTCATCTAATGCAATGAACACATTTCCTTGGCTATTGATTGTAGGACTGGCGCTTCCTCCAATTGCATACATCCCCCAACCAGTATATACATTGTTTACAATATGAAAATACCCATGTCTACATCTGCAACAATTAAAAATTAAAATAAGCTTTTCACTGAAATTGAAAAAATACGTAGATAAAAGGTATGAAGCAAAGTTACATTATAAGTGTTGCCATGATGGTTAACAATTTTTTTGGGTGTGGATTTGCACGATTATTAACGTAGTTACCTGGGCATTCTTTGAACTAGGCCTTCCCCAAAGTAGTTGAAGGTAATTGTGACTTGCATATTCTCGTCTGCTAAGAAGTCGTCGTTATGACCCAAAAGCATGACTTCATTATGCTTGAACATGTAATTGTTTGAAATGGTTATATCTGTCGATCCGTATATGGCATCGATGAGCCCGTCATGGCAATTGGATAGCGAACAGTGATCAATCCACACATCCCTACCCGCAAATATTGATATCCCATCACCATCTGAGATGCCTCGCATTTCGTAATGCTGTGGCTTGTCTCTCACCACAGCATTCCCAGCAGGTACACAACCGTGTACGTAAACCCCGTGTATGATGATATTACTTATATTTTGTATGGTTATGCACGGTCCATTTGATATTTCAATTTTGTAACCTCTACCATCTATGGTCTTGTAGGAGTTCATTACGAGTTCCTCCTTCAAGTGAATGACCATGTCATGATCGAAGATGATCCACAAAGGTTCATCCTGGATGACTGCATGCCGGAGTGTGCCGGGAATTGGATTGAACGGGTCATCATTGTCTGAATCTGTGACAATGTAGAATTCACCGTCTCGACCACCAATGGCGTTGCGTCCGAACCCAATAGCACAATCGGCTAGCACCTTTCGGTTAGCTTCCCAGTTGGGATCGCACCTCCAGCAGTCATCAATAGGATTGCCAGTCCTACACAACGATGATGATGATGATGATGATTCTGTGTCCAACTGCCTTCTTGAGTTCGTCACTGAGCTCCTGCTTATACAAAAGTAAGAATCATTACTTTTAACATGCGAGTATTTTTAAGATATACTTCCCTCCATTTTATGATTATATACAAATAATTTTAGGTACCTTGAAAATTTAATCAGAATTTTACAGTGAAAATGAATCGTAGGAAGTAGATTTAAAGGTATTGTGGGCCATGTACAGAATGAATCTTGACCACATATTTCAATTATGGGTAAAATGTTGGGTAATTTTTTTAGATTTATAGCATAAATTAAATACATTACATACCATTTGGTTCCTTCTGATATTTGCGTTAGGGGACGCATCGTGGATGCTAAGTGCGCATGTGAGAGAATGATGAGCGAGAAGAGAGAGAAGAATGACATTTGACACAGAGAGAGAGAGAGAGAGAGAGAGAGAATTGGATTAGAATGGTGGATGAATGATTTGGATTTTATATGAAATTACAGAATGTTGACATTGATCACAGAATTCACTAGTTTGTCTCTAGTTACGGACTAATAATACCTCATGGAGTTGAATGGTAGTGATAAAATTAGGTGGAAAATTCAAGACCCTTTAAGCTATGCTTGCAAAAGCAGTTGGTTGGGTGTATATATTCCTTTATATGTTAAAATTTTAAAAGATTGGTCTAAAATGCAACATGAACCAATCAATTGAAGCAATATAAGATTCTTCCCCTTAAAAAAATGTATTTTATGATTTTATTTGATTTTTTGGGTATGCTTACTCGCAACTTTCACTAGTTTTTATTGTGTTTTTTCTGAAACTTGATGTACCATTTTCATTTAGGGAAAAGTTAGAGGTCATGAAAATTTTTTCATGAAAATAATCATGAAAAATTTATGATTCTTGGATTACCTTGATTAGTGTATGGTGCTTTATTCTAAGTGTAATCCAAAGGTCACAAAAGCTTTCATGATTATTTTCATAAAAGATTTTTCATGATACCTAGCATTGCTGTTTCATTTAGGGTACTGCTTGCAAAAGCAGTTGGTTGGGTGTATATATTTCTTTATATGTCAAAATTTTAAAAGATTGGTCTAAAATGCAACATGAACCAATCAATTGAAGCAATATAGGTTTCTTCCCCTTAAAAAAATGTATTTTATGATTTTATTTGATTTTTTTGGGTATGCTCACTCCCAAATTTCTCAAGTTTTTATTGTGTTGTTTCTGAAACTTGATGTACCATTTTCATTTGGAGTTTGTTTTGAAGGATTGGACTATTAGTCTATTCGGATTAATAATTTATTGTTTGGTTCAATTTTTTTGTTCCGGATTAATAGTCTCTCCGGACTATTAGTCCCTCATATGAGGGATTATTGTATCTAGGGGGTGGGATTATTTCCGTAGAATTGGTATCCCATAGGACTAATTTATGAAATATTCATTTTACCCTCATACTATTACTTAATAAACAATTGGACAAGGGTAACATAGCCTTTTGAACATTTATAAATTATTTTTTTAGTTTTGTTAATTTAAAATAATATATTAAATAAAAAATATAAATTATAAATTATAAATCTAATTTAATTAAAAATTATGGCCTTATAAATTAAATTTTTTTAGTGTTGTTAAAAAATTAAATTTATATATTAAATAAAATTATTTTTTTAGTGTTGTTAATTTAAAATTATATATTAAATAAAAAATATAAATTATAAATTTAATTTAATTGAAAATAATATAAATTAAAATTTTTTAGTGTTGTTAAATTATAAATTATAGATTACAAATTTAAAATTATATATTAAATAAAAATTATAAATTACAAGAGTAAAATAGTCTTTTGAACATTTATCCTTGTTCAGTCCGTCTAACTAAACATTGGATTCACTAAAAATAATCCAATCTACACATCTAATTCCGTGACTAAACAAACATACAATACAAATTCAGTCAAACCAAATAGTTCGGGGACAATGTATCCTAGGACTAACAATTCGATGGATTACAATCCCTTTTTATCCAGTCCGATGGATTATAATTCCCATTTGATTGGACGGACTTGATAAGGAGGGATTAGAATCCATCAAACTTCAATCCTGGACTGTGAATCCGCCGGACTATTTGGTTGGATTGGATGTGTATCCCGTATTTATTTTCTCATTGGATTAGATGTCTAAAAATGACTAGTTTTAGTGAATCAAATGTTTGATTGAACGAACTGGATATGATAAATGAGTAAAAGACTATTTTACCATTTTTCAATTGTTTACTAAGTAATAGCAATATTAAACATATCTTTAATATTTTAATTATTTTTAGCTAGATTAAATAAAAATTTATTTATTTTATTTTTTACACAATTAAATAAATTTATTTTTTAAAAATAAAATAAATAAAAATATTAATAAAAATATATGTTATTTTTTTAAATTAAAATTTTAAATAAATTTATTTTAAAAAATAATAATAATAAAATAATGAAATTAAATAAAACATCCATTAAAATTTAAATAATGAAATTAAATAAAATATAAACAAAATTTTAAAATAAAACATCAATAAAAATATCTATAAAAATTTATTTTAAAAAATTAAATACATAAAACATCAATAAAAAGTTAAATAAAATTATTTTATTTTTAAATTGAGACATTTAAATTTTATTTAATTTTACTAAATATAATACATAATTAAATAGTAGAGAGTCAAAATAGCCATTTCACCACCTAATTCCAACAGTAAATAGTCTCATGAAAATAATCTCACCTCTCTCCTAAGATACAATAGTCCCTCATATGAGGGATACGGAGTCCGACCGAACTCCATGTCCAACGGACTAAAAAAAAAAATAAACATCGGATTAAATGCTTCTAATAGATTACAATTCGCAAAGTAAATAGCCCCCCCTCCTTATCCCTCCAGTTGTGTTTGATTGGGGGATAAGGGGGACTATCCACTATTGGGATTGTAATTCGGAGAAGCTTTTTATCTAGCGTTTGTTTTTTTTTTTAGTCCGCCAAATATAGAGTCCGACCAAACTCCTTATTCCTGATATAGGGGATTATACTATCCTAGGGAGGGTATGGAACAATTTTCATTGGACTATTTACTATTTGGATTATAATATGAAATGACTATTTTGACCCTCTACTATTAAATTATGTATTATATTTAGTAAAATTCAATAAAATTTAAATGTCTCAATGTAAAAATAAAATAATTTTGTTTAACTTTTTATTGATGTTTTATTTTTAAATTTTGTTTATATTTTATTTAATTTCATTATTTAAATTTTAATAGATGTCTTATTTAATTTCATGGTTTAATTATTATTATTTTTAAAAATAAATTTATTTAAAATTTTAATTGAAAAATAACATATATTTTTATTAATATTTTATTTATTTAATTTAGCTAAAAATAATTAAAAATATTAAAGATATGTTTAATATTACTATTACTTAGTAAACAATTAAAAAATGGTAAAATAGTCTTTTGTTTATTTATCTTATCCAGTCTTTCTAACCAAATATTAGATTAACTAAAAATAGTCATTTCTAAATATCTAATCCCATAAAAAAAACAAACACGAAATATACATCCAATCCAACCAAATAGTTCAGAAATTAACAGTCTCAGGATTCAAAGTCCGATAGATTTTAACCCCTCCTTATCCAATCCGTCCAATCAAGGCCACTGCCATTGTTCTTTGTTGCATGTATAGTATAAATTATAACACATTTTTTAAAGAGAGACCACTAAAAGTGTTGCTCTAAAGCAACAACTAATGATGTGGCATCCATTTTTAAAAAAAAAAACAAAAAGACATAACAACACTGTGATAATAGGTGAGACCCGCTACCAAATCATTAGTGATGGCGCTAAGTAATACTCTCACTCATTTTCCTTTTTTAAATACCCCAAATAAAGACCATTGCACCAGAAACAGGTCCAATCACATTAAAACATGTAAAGGTCCCCAAAAAAAACACTAACAAAAAATGACATTAATATTTGTAGAAACAGGGGAAGTCCATTTGAATTGCATAGTTTCTGATTATAGAGTGTTGTTGTGTATCACTGGATGAATTTCATCTTTTTATTTATTTATTTACTACAAAGGTCGCGTGTACGACTCATCATATTCAAAAAAATGTAAATTACACCATCAGTCTATGTAATTGTAGCAAGATTTCACTTTGTTCAATTACATCAATTTTAACCCAATGCTTTTATTTCCATTTTAATATGGTTTCTATGTTATTATCCATTAGTGTCTTAGGCATAAAACGTATGAAATGTACAAAATAAGATAGACCAATGTGGAGCCCAAAATTATAGTCACCATTGGTGTAATTTACTAAGGTTCTTTAGATGTAGCTTATAAGTTGTGTTATACTTTTGTACATTTAGAATTTTTGTCATGACAGTTTAATTTAACATTTTTGTGTTATAATTTAGCATTTTTGAGTATTTGCTGTGACAATAACGGTTATATATTGTCTACAAAAATGATTTAGACCCCCATAGGGGAGGCACCCCACAACTCCCTCTGATTGTGATTGGTCAATTTTCTTTTCTTTTTTTCTTTTTTTTCTTTTTTTTCACCTTTTCCTCCAATCACAATCCCCCATGTGTGTGGGGGATAGTGATTGGAGGGGGTCTCAATCACTTCTCTATTGTCTATACATGGTGGCGCATGAAACAAAAACAAATGAGCGCTGGGCAGTCTGTGACCATCCGATCCAAAGATTTTGTTTTGAATTTTGATATTAATATGGGATTTAGTTTTCAAAAATGATACATCCCTCTAATTTGGGAACTCTAAAAGAGCACTAATGATGTAGAAAATATAAAAATTAAAAAAAAATTACGGCCAAAATATCACATCACATAGGATCTACACACCGATTAAATCAGTGTATTTGGTTTGAATTTTTTGAATTAAGTTTTTTGAAAATTAAGTTTTTTTATTTTCGTGTTTTTTTATTTTTAGTGAATATTTTTAAAATTTTAAACATTTTTTTTTTACTTTTTTAGATACACCTTATTTAGATGTATCTAAAAAGTAAAAAAAGTGTGAAAAAATATTTTAAAAAATTAATAAATACATAAAAATATTAAAAAAATTGTACTAAATTCTCGTATTTTTTTTATATATATTTTTGGTATTTAATGAATTTTGAAAAGTTTTTTTATAATTTTTTTTATTTTTTAGATATATTTATGTTAGGTATGTTTAAAAAGTCAAAAAAATACTTAAAATATTAAAAAAAATTTAGTAAAAAAAAAAAAACATGAAGAATAAGAAAATATAAAATATAAAATATTCTGAATAGTGTTTTTGGAAAAATGAAAAAGCAAAGTGGTCCAATCTTTTTTGTTTAGTTTTTGAGAGTGGACGGTTCCGTTTGGAAAGTGGGTTGATTTTTTAGTTTTTTGGCTTTTTTGATTATATGAGCCTGGGCTCAAAAGCTTAGTTTGGGAAAGGCTTTTGACTTTTTGGCTTTTTTATTTTTTTTGTGAGAGAAGAGTGTAATGATTATGGGGTTAGATGGGATGTTTTGTCTGTTGTGGCTCATGAGTCTATTTTGTCTTTTATGGCTCATTGAGCCAAAAAGCCCAATGAACCCTTGCCAAACCAACCCTAAAACCTCAAGGTGTTAGGTTTATGGGCCTGTTTGGGAACATGACTTCCCGACTATTATAGCCTAATTTTGAAAATCAGCCCAAAAGCTACACTGTAGCAACTTTTTCTTGATTTTTAAAAAAAAAAAAAAAAAAAAATATAGGCTGACTGCTGGACAGTGTAGGCACAGCCGGACATATCAACATCAAGGGCCCCTTTATATCAATTTTAAAAATAAAAAGTTAGGAATAAATCTGTCATTTTAAATTTAAACATCATTTCAACACACTTTTCAATACAATAACTCAACTAAAAAATCATCTCATCTTCCCAAACATAAAAACTAAAATAGCCACTAAAATAGCCAAAAAACCAAATAGCCTACTAAAATAGTCACTTCCCAAACGAGGCCTATATATGATACGTTGATTTAATGCAAAACCCACCAAAGATTTATATGATGACCATCCAATCCAAAGATTTTGGTGCTGGTGTTTTCAAAATATAGTTTCACACTTATTTTTGAGTATGGTATTTTTAAAATTTAATTCCACACTTATTTTAAAAAACTCTTTTCTAAGTGAAAAAATTTGAACTAACCGATTGTCATCCCGGATGACCGGAACAATGTTCCGTTTTTTTTTTTTTTTTTGCACTGTTATTTTTATATTACAAAAAAAATATTTGTGACTTTTTTTTAAAAAAATTTATGAGTTTTGAATATAATTTTGAGTTGTGTGTTTGGTTATGAGTTGTAAGTTTTTGTATCAAATATTAATGTCACATCGTTCAATTTAAACCTCTTTCGAAAACTCTTAACCAAACAAATTTTTCACACTCAAATCATAATTCTAAAACTCACAAACTCAAAATATAACTTTATTCTCAAACCATAATTTTAAAAATCAACCAAACACTACCTCTGTTTTGAATTTTGATATTAATATGGGATATTAGTTGTGGACCGGAAAGTTAGTTGCCTTGCGGTGTTAGGTTTATATTATGGTTACCTTGATTTAATGCAAAACCCATCTCCAGTACTGTCCCCATGCCCTATCAACTTGCTGGTGCAGCGGCGGGGTTCTTTATGTACACCAGCCATTTTGTTATAAAACTAGGGCTAGTTTGGTAATATTTTTTGGAGTAAATAACATTGACATTCTTTGAGATTTGGTTTAATTACTACCCACTCCTTGACGTTTTAGAAATTATATTTGCACCCTTGTAGTTAATATTCTTATTTTACAAACCCCCTACTTATATAAAAGGTAACAACTCTTAATAGAAAAATAGAGAAAATTACATTAAAAAAAAAGTAAAGGAAATGTGGAAAAAAAGAGAAAGTAAAACAAAGCAAAGCAAAAAATAAGAGAATGCATGAGTTCAATGTCTTCATTCCGTCTAAATAATTACAATGACAAGGGGGTTAGTGTAATTTTCCAAATGTCAGGGGGTGATATGTGTTAAACCTAAACCTCAGGGGGTGTAAATGTAATTTATCTTATTTTTTGCTTTTATTTTCAAAACATTTTGAAAACTATAAATAAAAATCATCATGTTTGTTTTCAATTTTATAAAAATACTTTTGAAAAAAATTTATTTTATTATTTTTCATATTTTTTTTATTGTTACTAAATTTTTTTAATATTTTAAGCAATGTTTTTAATTTTTAAACACATTTAATATAAATACACTTAAAAAGTGTAATTTTTATAAAAAAAAATCTTTAAAAATTCACTAAATGCCAAAAATACAAAAAAAAAAAACCAAAATTTAGTATATTTTTATTATTTTTGTGTATTTATTAATTTTTTAAAATAGTTTTTTCACAAATATTTTATTTTTTAGATACATCTAAGTAAGGTGTATTTAAAAAAGTAAAACAAATGCTTAAAATTTAAAAAATATTCACTAAAAATAAAAATAAAAATAAAAATAAAAATAAAAAACACAATAAATAAAAAATTAAATTTTTAAAAAATTAAATTCTAAAAATTAAAATCAAACACACTAAACAAATTTCAAAATTCTAAAATAAAAAGGTCGGATTAGAGCGTCTGGTACTATTCTAGATCCCATGTAGATGTGACTTCCCACGCCTACTGTCCAAATTTACCTCCCAATTTAAGATTAATTAGGAGCCCTGCTAAATACTCTCAGTGGGGTCGCACACCTAGTGAGGTGGTGGGTTCTCACTGGCTGACAACTAAAAAAAAAATAATGATAATTTTTTTTCACCCAATCACGGGCCTTCACCTCACTAGGGGTCAACCCCCAGTGAAGGTATAAAACATTTTTGGATTAATTAGGGAAGTGCTTTTTTAAGTAAATTTTTTAATTTTTTAACTAAAATATGAGGTTCGTATAGAAAGTGTATAGAAATGTTTTTTTAGCCTTTTATAAAGAAAAAAAAATGTATAAAAAAATAAAGAACGAGAATGAATCTTTAACTTTTTTGTATACTATTTTAGTATTTTGACCTTTTTTTTTTGTAATTTTTTTATTAATATATTAGTCTTCGGGGGAGTTGCTCTTTTGGTGTTTACACTAAACATGTTTTTTTATTTTTATATATATTTTCACAGCATGTGTTTTTTCTGCAAAAACAAAAACAAGAACATATTTTATATTAACAAAAAAAAAAAAAAACAAAAAAATGAAAATAGAAAGCATATTTTGTTCCATTCACATTACAACCCAAATTTGGCAAATGTAATATATCCTACCCAATAAAAATACAACAATGCTAATTATTCTGTAGGTTGGGCCAAATGCAGCCGAAGGTGGATATTTTTCTTGGGCTTGCATGGGCCTCAAGGTGGCTAAGTGCATCCAAGGTGGATATTCTTCTATAGTGTTTGATCCTCAATATTGGGCCTGAATGGGCATCATGGATGTCAAAAGTTCATATATGCACGCATCCAATGGTCCAGATCATCTAATGATCTTCAGACTGCACTTTGAATATCCTTCTTGGGCAACCTTGTATTGTATCTGTTAAATGGCCTCTCAGTCTCTGTTACAAACAGTCCATCAACCCAACCCAACCCAACCCAACCCAATCTCCCTCACTTTTCCCTCTCAATCTTTAATCACCGATATCTTCTTCTCTCTCTCTAACCAACTCTGCGAGAAAACACATAAATTAATTTAAGCAGTAGAATTGTAAATAAGCCTTATTTTAATGTAGAATTAGCGTGGTTAGTTACTAAGGTTGTAGGTTTGTAAGTTTTTTTTTATTATTATTTTTTAATTTAAAAATTATTTGATGCATGAAAGTGTTTTGAAAATAAATAAAAATACTAATAAAAAAAATATATTTAATGAGTTGTTGGAAGTAGTTATTAATGGTAGAGGGTGGACAGATGTAGAGACTAACAGTGGGGGTGGTCGGAGGGCCAACTGAGGTCATGAGTTGTGACCAACCAATAGTAATTTTATCTCAATAGTTAGGAACATTTGGAATTTGTTTTATTTTGATCTTTAATTTTTTAATTGTGATACATTTGATTCTAAATTTTAAATTTTATTCGAAATAAGAATAATTAAAGACCTTGTAATTCCATTTGAAGGGTAAAGTTATCATATAACTTATTTTGTATTAGTTAACTGATATATTGTTTGAAATAATGACATTTTTTAAATGAATATTGTTCAAACTTTTTTGGTTATCAAAATTTGTTTGGTTTGGTTTGAGAATGTATTTTCAGGAAAAAAAAAAAAATTCGTTTGGGAAGCCATGGTTTGAGTTTTTTTGACTATTTTAGCCACAAAAAATAAAATAAGCTATTTTAGCCATAACAAACAAAATATCACATCTAACCCATAATCATTACATTCTTCTCTCACAAAAAAGCTCAAAAAAGCCAAAAAACCAAAAAACCCTTCCCAAACCAAGCTTTTAAGCCCAGGTTAAAATAGCCAAAAAAGCTAAAAAGCCAAAAAGCCAACCCACTTCCCAAACGGAGGCTAAGAAAAAAAATTGAATTGGTGAAAAAATTAAAAATATATTTTTAAATAATTTTATCGTTTGGGAGGGTAGAAATAAAATTTTAAAATATTTTTTTATATTTATTTTTGTTAAATTAGTTTTTATTTTTTCAAAAATCAAAATGTGGCGACAATTTTGATGTCATTATTAAATCAATCCAGTAAATCAAAAAAATCTAAAACTAAAAACATTTCATATATTAAACATCAACAATGATACATCCCTCTAAAACTAGAGCTCTAATGAGGTGGAAAATCCACAAAAAAAAAAAAACACAAGGTCAAAATATCACATTAGATGAGCCCCACACATACATTAGAGCTATTAGAGCTCACAAATTAAAACTCCAAAACATTTTTGATTAAATATATCAATTATATATTAAAAGTTTAATAACCATTTATTACATGATAACTATCAAAAAAATATCTATTAACAACAAATACAACATCTATTACATGATAACCATTCAAAAATATCAACAAAACAGCCATCAATTACACGATTATCATCCAAACACATACAAAAACTTAATTTGGTAAAAAAATATAAAAACAAAAAAAACAAAAATGTAAAAGATTTATCCTTTTTATATAATTTTTTTTGTGAGTAGAAATAATTTTTAAAAATTTAAAAATAATTTTTTGACATTTATTTTTGTCAAGCTAGTTTATATTTCATCAAATTGACAACTTTGTCTTCGAAATTGAATAATAATCAATGTGTTTAGTTTTAATTTTTTGGATTAAGTTTTTTGAAAATTGAGTTTTTTATTTTTTGTGTTTTTTTTTTCTAGTGAAAATTTTTAAAATTTTAAGTATTTTTTTATATGCACTTTATTTAGATGTATTTAAAAAGTTAAATATTTGTGAAAAAGTATTTTTAAAATTAATAAATACACAAAAAAATGAAAAATAACTGAATTTTTGTTATTATTTTTTATTTTTGGTGTTTCGTGAATTTTTTAAGATTTTTTTCACATAAATTATATTTTTTAAGTGTATTTATATTAGGCATGTTTAACAATTTTTAAAATTGCTTAAAATATTTAAAAAATTTAGTAAAAACAAAAAAATGAGAAAAATAAGAAAATAAAATTTTTTAAAAAGTGCTTTAGAAAAATTAAAACCAAACAAATTTAATGTCTTTAATTATTTTTATTTAAAATGAGATTCAAAATTTAAGAATAACTATATCACAATTAAAAAGTTAAAAATTAAAAAAACATAAATTTTAAACTACAACAATCGTTGGTATAATTTGTCCCAATAATTATGTTATGATGCCTAAGGAGATTACTAGAGCTTGTTGGTTTGTCTTGGTGGTGCCGGGGGTGGTGGAAAGATAATACAATAATGTCAGCCAGTCTAAAAATTTATGGTTTAAATAGCTCGAAACATCCATAATGACATCGTTTTAAGTGTAAAACGATATCGTTTTTACACATTCAAACCACTTGAATTCAGGCTACTAATCATTTTTTAAGATAATATGAGAGTGAAATTTATTTAAAAATAAAAAAATTTATATATTTTCTTTCTAAAATTTTGAAAATAATTTTACTTCCTAAAAATCGAAAACAAAATTTTATTTATGGGGTCTTTTGTGGGGAAAAGGAGGTTAACGGCGTCAAAAATTTCAACATTTGAGCTGTGCTCCACCGTACCACTACTTCTTCTGGCTAAGTGGTGTGGTGGGTGGAATCCAACTGAGAGGAGAGACCTTTTGCCCTTTGTCGGTGGGCGTGTCTTGCAGATGTAGCGCTGTTTTATCACAGCCGTACGCGTGGAACTATATTATTGGCTGTTGCAACCTGGCAACCTTCTGGAGCTTGTAGGGCGCAGCTGTCCCCCATGGTGTGTGTGTTAGTTACGGGGCCCACTCTTCACTTGTTCATCATTTGCCCTCTCAATTTCAATGATACCACGAAAATACCCCGAACACCAACCCCAACCTGTTCCATTCAATCTTCACCTCTTTCTCCCTCGCTTCTTTCATTGAAGGCGCCGACAGAGGATCACTTTTGATGCGGTTTTTAATGGGTCTTCGCAAACAAACGTACGTTTTTGTTGGACACAAGAAAAGGTTATTAAAAAAAGGTGAGAAATACAAAAATATATATACATATTAAGGCTTAATTGGACTAGAGGTATTGTTGAATCTGTGGATCAGTAGCCTAAACAGTTTAACGTGTAAAATTTATTAAGTATTATATATTTATAAAAAATTACGTTGATCGAATATCGATAGCTATCTCATTGAATTAGATTTTTATCAATCGTTCATTTTTTTATAAACTATTTTTTTATACAAAATTTATTTAATCACATAACTATCAATATTCGATCAACGTAATTGGACACCATAACCGTTGTTTCTCAACATTGTACATATGCAAACCGGCTGCAATGCAGATGGTACAATCATGGAAATGCCATGCAATGGGGGTGAAGCATGTGAGCAAGTAGTTGCGTGACACAGGATGCTAACCCAGCTCATGCTGCTGTCCTCGGGTCTTTGTTTAGAGTGTGTTTTTTGCAGTTCATATATTTTACTAGTATTTTATTTTTGACCCTTTTTTTTGCAATTGATTTCTGATCAAAGTGTTGGCTTAGACCACGTGATCTGTTTCCCACCACAGCTTTTTATTTTTTTAACACTTCTCAATCTTCCACCTAGAATTCGTTTGCATGTGAATTATCTTTTTAATTTTTTAGTTATTTTAATTTGAAATAAAAATATTTTTTTGTTTAGAATTGATTTTTTAATTTTTTTAACTTTTGTAAAAAAAAAAAATAATTATAAATTAAATGTGATATTTTATTATATACTACTATTTTAGTTCAAATATATATCCCAAATGGAGCCTAGTAATGATTGCTAATCTTTGACTCTAGAAGGACAACTCGATTCAATTATATATATATTAAGATAAATTACAAACATTTCTTTTGAGATTTATTTAAATTATAAATTATTTTTTATGATTTTAGAAATTACATTATGTTTCCTAAAGTTTCTAATTTCATAACAAATATGTCATTTTATTAATAAATCATCAATTTAATTAACAATTTTTAATAATATTAAATTTTTATTTCAATTAATAATTCAGATAATTTTATTATTGTATAGGTGAATAATTAAAATTTCGTTTTTTTAATTAATTCTGTTAAATAAAAATTCTAACAGAAAAATATTTGTAATTTTTCAAATCGCAAGGAACAATTTGTGTTTTAAGCAAATCTCATGAGCTGTATTTATAATTTACCCTATATATTATAAAATTTATGTTAATTGATTTATTGTAAATTCTTTAAATTTTAAATTAATTTAGATAACATACTTGACTCTTTTACTTGTTTTTATAGAATTATCGTTAACATGAAGATGATATCAATTAAAATTTAAATATATTTTTAATATGTCATTTTTATATATTTTATATACATACATTGATACCACTAATAACTAAACTGTTAATAGTTTTTAATTATAGATGCTAGCCTTAAGCCTCTAACCCTAAATTGCGGGTTAAATTGAATTGTTATTAATTTCTGATATCATCTGTTTGGCTTTTGTTGTTATTATAATAATATTTGGTAGGAGACAGTCTTCAAATTTAAAGAACAATTATGTTTGGGAAGAAAATTTTGGGGCTTTTTTGGCTATTTTAGCCACAAAAGACAAAATAGGCTATTTTAGCCACAAAAAACAAAACATCACATCCAACCCATAATCATTACACTCTTCTCTCACAAAAAAAGTCAAAAAAGCCAAAAAGCCAAAAAGCCCTTCCCAAACCAAGCTTTTTAGCCTAGGCTAAAATAGCCAAAAAAGCCAAAAAGCCAAAAAGCCAACCCACTTCCCAAACGTAGGCTATATATCCCAATCACAACATCATCTTCGGTCTCTTGTCAACTTATTAATAATGCAGGGAGACTGTTGTTTAAGAAAACCTCCGAGCTGAGCAAAATGAAACGATTTCAACCAAAACATTATCATATATATATAAATAAAACATTATTTTAAACATCCCCAAACGAAACCTCACCCTCACCCTCACCACAAATTGAATTGGTGGTGGCCTCTAGTAAAAAATCTTGGGTTTTTAAGATGTTGTGTATAAGTGCACTTCTTAACTTTTTGAATAAAAAAGTAAAGAAAAAAAATATATATTGACATCAGTGGGCCCACAGAAACTTTTGGCCCGCCACTTAGAGCCCGATTTACGGTTCAAACACTAAAACCCAGAGCTGCACCAGGAACCAATGGCATCTAAACACTTGTTAAGAGAAGAACCAACTACGTAAGTAAGCAAAGATTTTACAGAGTTATTGCACCACACATCAGCCATTAATGAGACTCCTGCAGCATTAAATGCGATAACCTCTTTATGTCGGAGCGGACAGCCTCACTGTGAACAATGCAAGCTAGAGTATAGACTTTCGGTCAACACGACAGGTCAGAATGGACAAGGAAATGATAGACAAAGGATATAAGGAGGCTTCCAAGACGCATCAAAGGTTAAGTTCTCTATTCTTATTCTCTCTCTATACACCATCAATCTCTTCTCTTCTAACTTGACCGTGGGAGGATCCGCTGGGGGACTCCCGTTCCTCGTTAGATATTTTTGTAGACACACCAGCGAGCTTAGTGATTGGTGAGAAGTGCAGGAAGCTTGGGTCAGCCTGACTCCCCCTCCTTTGGGTCAACAACATTATCAGAGCTCAGTGACTGGCGAGAAGTGCAGGAAGCTTGGGTCAGCCCGACTCCCCCTCTTTTGGATCAGCAACATCATCATATATTTAGGATAATTTTTTAATTTTTTACAAAAAGATGTGTAATAAAATCAAAATGATCATTCTACCGTTGCTGACTTTTTGTTTGTTAACTTTTTGACTTTTGTGTGGATAATTTTCTGACCACACTGCCCGCCTAGTAATCAGCTGGAGAGCACCGGCAGAATAGATGCTTCAACAATCCTGTAACAAAAAGAAAAGGCTCCGACGGTCGCTCTTCCACCCGGGGGCACTCCGACGATCAAGTCAGTATATCTCTCAAAGATAATCAAGTATTAAACTCACAAGCTTAAGCCTAAAACTGCGTACCTTAGACCCACGGAGGTGCCTCTCTTTTATAGTTTACTCAATCCAAGTCCTACTAGAAGCCTGACTTCTATGGACTCCAATTCAGTGCTTACTTTGGATTCCTCAAGAGATAAAGATAAACTCCCTAAGAGCTTTATCCTTATCTTAGCAAAGTCTTCTCTTTACTCTAGGACTCCTGTCCGTTATCTTTTATCCATTTATCTCGGATTCCGATATCTTCGGAGATAACCTCGGCCTTGCCGAGATAACCTCGGCGTCACAACCTGGACACGTGGCACCTCGGCTGACACGTCGACGTCACCTTGCCACGTGTTGGTATTCAAAAAATACATCCCCACAACTGCCCCCTAGGTTCAATTACCTCGGCATTCTGAGGTGATGGAACCTATATCTGTATTGTCTTCTAGTACCTCGGCGTAAGAACTCTTCGACCGAGATTGTCAAGCCGATATGTCTTTTTTTCAAGAACAAGAACTCGAATGAACTTTCCCACGCGCACGAGCTGTTATGCATCACTTCTCAACCGTTTCCTGCACACGTTTTATCTTTATTAGCCCGTGCCTGCGACGCGCTTATAAACCACGTTTTTTCTGCGCACGCCGCCTGACATATGCGATGTCCTAGGCACATTAAATGCCCTATTTTGCCGCCGTTTCAAGTTTTTAACAAAACTTTGTTTTTAACAAAACTTTGTTTTTTTTTCCTCTTTCTTTCCTTACCTTTGTATTCGATTTACTTGCTTTTCTCTCTCTAAAGCCCTTGCTTCTTGAATCCGCCATTGCTAAGGCTCCAAGTTCTGCAACCGTCTCCGGTCGTCTTTCTGGTGAAACTTTTACCACACTGGTACTTCAGTAACCGTCGTCTATCTTCGGCGAATTCTATTTCGGCTTCAATTTCTTTGGTAAGCCACTATTCTTTCTGATTTCAATTCTTGACTATTTCTGGAATCTCCTGTTATTACTGCCTTGCTCAAATATCTATTTTGTGAATCATACATTTGAATGTGTTTACTCCTTGATTTGGCCCTTGCCTATATCTTGAACACACGCACCGTTGCACTACTTCACTGTATTTTTGCCACTGATCTTGATCCTTTATTTCTCGTATTCTTCATGTTCTTGATAGCTCATCCATGTTCTTGTTTCTGAAATTTCGCCTTTGTTTTCTGTTTTTTGTGTCTTTGCCAGATCTCTGCCTTCAATTTTTGCTTTCAATTTTTACCTTCATAGATTTAGGTTTGGAATTTGTCTATAGAACCTATCAATTCTTAGGAAAAAACTGAAACAATCCTTACCTGCATATACCTAGGGTTTCGACGAGGTCCCGATAACCCCTTAAGAGCATCTTCTTTCTTAAACCAAGCCCTCTGACTTTAAGCCGACGTTATGGGTATGTGGAGGCACAGGGTAGATACCCCGACCAAATTTGAGTACTTTAGGCAGGAGTTCTCCATTCCTGCCGATGTCCACCTGAGACTTGCTCGGGATAATGACTCTATCATGCCTACAGAAAACACCATGCCCTTTCCCATTGTAGCTTTTACTGAGTGTGGACTCTGGCTCCCACTCAACATCCTTTTTCGCGAGATTCTTCATTATTATAAGTTGAAACCCATGCAACTGACAATCAACTCTTATCGAGTGATTTTCGGTATTATCGCCTTAGCTAAACAGGAAAACGTTAGGATCACCTTAGCCGACATACAATACTGTTATACCATGTGCGCCATTAATCTGAAAGAAAAAGGCTTCGTTTATTATCTTAAGCCGAGGTCCACTGAATTCAAAATCGTAGCCGACCTCCCAGACTCCAACAAGGGGGCTGGAGATGACTACGTTATTGCTTTGGGAAATTGGGAGTTTGGCGCAGACGAGGACGCCCATCTCTACCCTTTTCCCCGATCAGTTAAAGAAGGCAAGGGTAAGAGCCTAGTGTCAATACTTAGTTGTTTCTGTTCAAGTCTTCAATATTTTATCTGTTTCTAATGTCTGTTTCTTCTTGCAGACGTTCGCAAGCCAGCGAAAGACTTCTGCCAATCTTACGTTCCTAGTAAGGACCTGAAAAAACTCATGGACTTGCCAGTTCACAAAAGAAAAGCACCTCTTCTTCTCAACTTTATTCCTACATACAAATCGACTTTGCCCGACGTTCCCAAATGAAAGAAGAAAAGCCTTTCTCCTCCTACTGCCACAACTCAAACCGCCTCTACATCACGAACAGATTAAGAGTCAACATCTGACCCAACCAATCAACCATCTACCTTGGCCCCATACTTAATCCCAATACCAGAAAGAAAACGTCAGCGACGACTTGTCAAAATTGCTGAGATGGGTCGCCCAAAGCCTGTTGCTGTAGATCTCTTAGCCGACCTACCTGCCGACGTTGATGTTGTTCCGACTCAATCCATGCCCCCACCAAAGCCAAAAAGAATCAAAAAGGCCCAGCCCAAGGCCAAAGCTACTGAGGTTGAGGCTGAGGATGCTCTGCCCATCTCACAATTGGCTGAGAGTAAAAAAACTGCTTCTGCTTCTGCAAAAAGGTCTGCTGAGGCCCAGCCATCAGAGTCCACCCAATCAAAGAAGCCGAGGTCATCGTCTGCGACGACCTTGGGTTCCAGAATACCAAAAGTCCCCTAGGCACCTGAGATCACTCTAAAGGATAAGCCTGTCCTTGCCAGCGACAGCGCCGACGATATAAACGTCGGCGTGGCACTCAGTACTGCTCTACTCCTCCCAGGTGATCTTGAGTGGAATGCCAAGATGAGTGAGTATGAGAACTAGGCCTTTATGTTGCAACGCTCTGTCCAAGTAAGTGTCTTTGTGCTGAAATTTGTTTTCTCTCTTACTTTGTAAAATCTTGTAACAATTTGTGCCTTGTGTTCTTTCAGGCCATCCAACATGCCCACTCTCTCTCCATGCAAGCTTTTGAAAATCGGCAAAGATTGACCGACATGAAGAGGGAGGTTTCTACCCTAAAAAAGGAGAACAAAACTCTCGAATCAAAGATGAAAAAACTGGAGGACCAAGCTGAGGCTGCCACCAAAGCCCAAAGTCTAGCTGAGGAAAAAGCCGAATCTGCCGAGGCCATTAAAAAAGTTGCTGAGGCCGAGAAGAGAAAGGCTGAGGTAAAAAAGGCCCAAGCCGAAAAAGAGCTTCAGGAGGCCTTAGTTACCAAAGATGCTGAGATTAAGGAGGCTGACGAGAAGGCTTATGCTCAGGGAATGGCCGACGTCACTGAGGAGTACAAACTGCAAGTTAGGCAGGCATGCAACAGGGGATTCTCCTTTGGTTGGATGGCCCTTACCAAAAAGCTCAACATCCTAGATGACTCGCCATTGCGCAAGGCTGATGATATCCCTCTGCCATTCCCTCCCCCTCCTCCTTCAAGTCATCTTGAAGAAGAATCCGAATCTGAGTCTGAAGATGTGGAGGGGGGTGAGGAGAAGGGTTTAATAAGAAAATCCAAGGAGGCTGTTGGGGCTAAGTCTCCTTCTCTAAATGAGCAGGTTCTGGACCTGACTCAAGATAATGATGGCGATGAAGTTATCAAGGAGGCTACCCCGGAGCAGGGTTCATCCGATATTCCTCAAATCGGCAAGAGCGTTGATGAAACCCTTGCCGAGATCGACGCCAAGATTGCTGCAGATGAGGAAGCCGAGGTATCTCTTCAGGAGACTTCTGAGGTTCAGATCCAGCCAGTTGCTGATGCTGAAAAGTCTTAACTTTTATGTCTTTTCTTTTGCACCCTTGTACTTTGTTTTGTTTTCTGGACAATGTAAGCTTCCTTTTATGGTCGATGTGCCTTTCTTTGTTACTTCGAAACAATTTACTTCTGGTAGGCCGTAGTGCCTTCTTTTGTATACAACTGCAACTGTTTTTCTATGGATGCTTTAATCTTTCAATTTCTCTTGATTTGCTTCTGCATAGTTCTATACTTAGAATATTTTGTATGCCTTTCATATTTTGCCACCTTTGTACAATCCTCTTGGGGTTACATATCTCGGGTATAATAACTAAAAGCTTTACTTCGGCAAGATACTGACCTGCAAACTTTTCATAAATTTTAACAAGTGTAAGACATATACTATTCAATGTCAACTTTGCGAACGTTTCTCAATGTTTCAATCAAGTGTTTAGACAGTGATCTTAGTCTAACCTACTTGTAAATTGCTACCAATTTCAACAAGTGTTATCATATACTGTAAACTTTTCTCAAGTTATAACAAGTGTTTAAGCAATGATCTACTTGTAAATTGCTACGAATTTCAACAAGTGTTTAAACAATATACTTAGCTTTTACCTCAACCTGCAAATTGCTACAAATTTCAACAGATGATCACATGTCGGCTTAACATTATCTTGTAAATTGCTACAAATTTCAACAAGTGTTAAGTATCTTTTTTGGTTGGACCAACCTGTAGATTGCTATAAGTGTGCAAACTATAACCTCGGCTTCACTTCGACTTGTAAATTGCTACAAATTTCAACAAGTGAAGAGAAACAGTAATCTCGGCTTAACTTCAATTTGTAAATTGCTACAAATTTCAACAACTGAAGATAAGGAACCATCCCAGCTTAACTTCAACTTGTAAATTGCTATAAATTTCAACAAGTGAAGATAAGGAATAATCTCGGCTTAACTTCAACTTATAAATTGCTACAAATTTCAACAAGTGAAGATAAGGAATCAGCTTAACCCCAACTTGTAAATTGCTGCAAATTTCAACATGTGAATTAAGTAATAATCTCGGCTTAACTTCGACTTGTAAATTGCTACAAATTTCAACAAGTGAAGATAAGGAATCAGCTTAACTCCAACTTGTAAATTGCTACAAATTTCAACAAGTGAATTAAGGAATAATCTCAGCTTAACTTCAACTTGTAAATTGCTACAAATTTCAACAAGTGAAGATAAGGAATCAGCTTAACTCTAACTTATAAATTGCTACAAATTTCAACAAATGAAGATAAGGAATAATCTCGGCTTAACTTCGACTTGTAAATTGCTACAAATTTCAACAAGTGAAGATAAGGAATCAGCTTAACTCCAACTTGTAAATTGCTACAAATTTCAACAAGTGAAGATAATGAATCAGCTTAACTCCAACTTGTAAATTGCTACAAATTTCAACAAGTGAATTAAGTGTCTCTGTCTTCTCTCTGCCCCCAATGTGAACCTGAGTTCTACTTGGGTTCTCATTATTAATGTCTCAAAAAACACCAATATGTAACTTTATCAATCATATGTGTTTTAAAGAAAAGGGAAAAGATTTTATTGATGACATCAGCCAAAAATACTGCACATCTAATGATAGAAGAATTTCAAATTACAAGTGTTCCAAGGTCTTGGCAGTGCTTTGCCCTCGTTATCTTCAAGCCGATAAGCTTCATTGCCTAATACCGAAGTAATTCTGTAGGGTCCTTCCCAGTTTGGGCCAAGCTTGCCTTCTTTGGGATCTTTCTTGTTGCCGACGACTTTTCTTAGGACTAGGTCGCCGACTTGAAAATCTCTTGGATTGACCTTCTTGTTGTAAGCTCTAGCAAGCTGTTGCTGGTATACTGCGAGCTGAATTGCAGCTTTCTCTCTTCGTTCTTCCAAAAGATCCAGATCTCGGGCTAAGAGTATGTCATTGGTGCCATTCTCTACTCCCTGGGTTCTGATCCCTGGGATGCCGATCTCCAATGAGATGACTGCTTCTGTGCCATAAGCCATGGCAAAGGGGGATTCCCCTGTTGATCTTCTCGGCGTAGTCCGATATGCCCAAAGTACGTTGAGCAACTCGTCTACCCACTTTCCTTTTGCTGCCTGCAGCCTTTTCTTTATTCCATCCAAAATTACTTTGTTGGATGCTTCTGCTTGCCCATTGCTTTGGGAAAAACTTGGTGTTGAAAAGTAATTCTTGATCTTGAATTTCACACAAAAGTTCTTGATGAGTTTGCTGTCAAACTGTGTTCCGTTGTCGGCAACTATTGCTCTTAGAATCCCAAATCTGGTGATGATGTTTCTCCATATAAAGTTCTTGACGTCCACATCTCAGATTTTGGCAAGAGGTTCTGCCTCTATCCACTTTGTAAAGTAATCTGTTGCTACCAGCAAGTATTTTCTCTACCCAGTTGCCTGGGAAAGTTGCCCAACAAGATCCATGCCCCATTGGGCAAACGGCCAAGGGCTGGATACTGGGTTCAGGTCAGCAGCTGGCTGATGTATCAAAGGTGCAAACCTTTGGCAATGTTTACACTTCTTCACGTAGGCTTCAGCATCCTTTTGCATGTAGGGCCACCAATACCCCTGGGTAATGGCCCTGTGGGCTAATGATCTACCCCCAGCGTGGCTTCCACATATCCCTTCATGAATCTCGTATAGAAAATCTTCAACCTGCAAAGGGTGTACGCACCTTAAAAGGGGTCCAGTGAAGGACCTTCTGTAGAGATGGTCCTCTGCTGTCAGACTGAATCTGGCCGACTTCAATCTGATTTTATGTGCTTCCTTATGGTCTTCTGGCAGCTTTTCCTCTTTTAGGAATGCAACGATTGTATCCATCCAGCTTGGTCCCAAGTTCACGCACATTGCTTCTTGCTCTGTGCTTTGTGATTCTATGCTCGAGCTCGACATATAGTCAATCATAATTGTCCTTGTTTTTCCAGTCTGTATTGAACTTGCCAGGTTAGCCAACGCGTCGGCGTGGATGTTGTCATCTCGGCTAACTTGGAGTAGTCGGCAGTTTTGAAATAGGGCTGCCAATCTGATCACCTCTTTTGCATATGCCGACATCCTTTTGTCCTTGGCTGCAAATTCTCCGGTTGACTGGTTAACAATAAGTTGTGAATCACAAAAAACTATTACCTCATCTGCTTCTGCTGCGGCTGCCAGTTTTAGCCCTGCAATTAATGCTTCGTATTCCGCTTCATTGTTTGAGGCCTTGAACCCTAAACAGATGGATTGTTCTATTATTTCTCCATCTGGAGATATCAGCAGTACTCCTGCCCCTTCTCCTTGTTGGTTCGAACTTCCATCGACAAACAGTCTGAATGAGTAGCCGATGTAGATGCTGCAGGGTTTGAGTTTTTCCTTCCTTTGCTCTTTTGCCTTTGGCTGGGATTCTCCTTGCTTGCTGGGACAATGCTCATCCTGGCTCAACGGAGCCCGATGTTCGATGGTTTCAGGCGTGAATTCTGCCACGAAGTCGGCCAAAACTTGGCCTTTAATTGTTGTTCTCGGCCTGAACTCCAGGTCATACTGACCCAGGGCTACTGCCCATCTTGCTATCCTTCCTGTTAAGTCTCCTTGTTATAACAAGGACTTCAGTGGATGCTCTGTTAGGACCACAATCTTGTGCGCCTGAAAGTAATGGTTCAACTTCTTTGAAGCCGTTACTAAGGCTAGCATTAATTTCTCCAGTGGTAGATACCTTGTTTCTGCGCTGGCCAAGGTTTTGCTTACATAGTAAACAGCCTTTTGCTCCCCTTTTTCTTCTCGGATTAGTACTGCACTGACTGCGTGTTCTAAAACTGCCAAGTACAAAAACAGTTCTTCCCCTGGTTCTGGATTGGAAAGAACAGGAGTTGTGGTCAAGTACTTCTTCAGGTCGGTCAAAGCGGCTTCGCATTCTTCTGTCCACAGAAAGTCTGTGGCTTTTTTCACCAAGTTGAAGAAGGGTCCGCACTTATCTGAGCTTCTGCTGATGAATCTGTTTAGGGCTACGGCCCTTCCAGTAAGCATCTGAACCTGTTTTGCCAACGTCGGGCTCTTCAGCTCTAGGATGGCCTTGATTTGGTCTGGGCTGGCCTCAATGCCCTTTCTTGTTACCAGATACCCTAAAAACTTACCTGATCCAACTCCAAACACGCACTTTGATGCGTTGAGTTGGAGCCAGTATGTTTTGAGTATATCAAAGACCTCATTTAGGTCGGCAAAATGACCCTTAGATTCCTTGGTCTTCACGACCATGTCATCGATGTAGACTTCTACTGTTTTGCTAATCAGGTGCTTGAACATCTTTGTTCCTAACCTTTGGTAAGTTACTTCTGCGTTTTTCAACCCAAAAGGCATTACCTTGTAACAGTACAGGCCTTTAGGGGTGATGAACGCGGTCTTCTCCTCGTCGGGAGGGTACATGGCAATCTGGTGGTACCCCCTGTATGCATCCAGAAAACTCATCCTTTCATGCCCTGAAGTAGCATCTACGAGGTGGTCAATCTTGGACAGAGGAAAGTTGTCTTTGGGGCAAGCTTTGTTGAGGCTGGTAAAGTCTACACAAACCCTCCATTTGTCGTTCTTCTTCTTCACCACTACTATGTTGGACAGCCATGTTGGGTAGTGAACTTCTCGGATGGCCCTGGCCTCCAGAAGTCTATCTACTTTTTCTTCTACTGCTTCGACGTGCATCAATGTCGGTCTTCTGGCTCGTTGAATCACTGGTTTTGCCGACCTGTCGACATTCAGTCTGTGGCAAGTGACCTCGGGGTCAATGCCAGGCATTTCGTAAGGTGTCCAGGCGAACACCTCTATGTTTGTTCTCAAAAAATCTTCCAGTTCTCTTTCCTCTTCTTCGGTTAAGCCTGAGCTGAGAAGAAAGAAGCGCTCTTCATCGCCCTCCTGGACGAGGATTTTCTTTAGTGTCTCTTCGCTCTTCTCGGCTGGTTCTTTGCCGACGTCTTCTAGTACTTCCATGTCCTCATTTTCAATTTCTGCCTCTTTTGGCTCTCGAACGCTGCAAGTAGACTTCATTGTTGCCATGGAGCAACTTTTTGCCTGCAATTGATCTCCTCTTACTTCTTCAATCCCATGCTCTGTTGGGAACCGCAGTAGTTGATGCAATATTGAGGGAACTGCCGCCATTGCATGCAACCATGGTCTTCCCAAGATGATGTTATATGGTGAAGATGTGTCAATCACCATGAATTCTGTCCTGATCTTCTTAGTGCCAGCTTGTACTTCCAAGCTTGTTGCGCCCAGTGGCCACGTCGGCGTTCCATTGAAGCCGACCATCGGGCCATTCGATTGCTCCATGTCGTCTGGGTGAAGGCCTAGCTCCTTGTAACATCTAACGTACATGATGTCACAAGAGCTGCCTTGATCTATTAGGATGCGTTTCACTTGGCACTCCCCAACTTGGAGGGATACTACCAAGGCATCATTATGCGGATGCTGGACCATCTCTAGGTCAGCTTCAGTGAAGGCTATCATCGGTCCTTGGTACTCTTCAGGCCGAGGTCTTTTATGTCCGACCTGGTTCACGTGCTGCAGGTGTTTTACTCTTTGGGTTTCTCCCCGAATGTCGTTTTCGTTCACTTTTGAGTGAATTACATTAACCACCCGTGGTCCTCCTGCCTGTGGTTGTTGTGCTGGGAGAGGCGGAGCTGCAGGTGCTTGAGGTAATCTTGCATGTTCTTCTCTTGTCCTGGCCTCATCAACAAGGTCCCTCAGATGGCCTTGCCTTACCAAGTCTTCTAAGTGTGCTTTTAGGGCTCTGCAACCCTGAGTTGGGTGCCCTTCTTCATTGTGGTAAGCACAACGCCTACCAACGTTTCTTCCCATGAATTCCCCTAGTGCTCTTGCTGGAGCTTTGAAATAGGATTGGTTTCGTATTTGATCCAAGACTTTGTAGATTGGGACTCGGAATATAGTTGTTACTGCCCGTTTACCCCTCAATTTCGTTTCTTGTTTGGTTGGTCCATTGTTGCCTCGGCTTCGCATCGGCGAGCCGTTTCCTTTCTCCTGCTTTGTTTCTTTATTTCCCGACGTATCTTCTTCGGCTCTGGCGTACTTCTCTATTCTCGCCATGAGTTCTTCCATGCTTTTTGGCAATGTTTTTGCCAAAGATTTCCGTAGTGGGCAGTCATCTTTCAGGCCGTTCTTGAAGGACACAACCGCTACCTCTTGGTTGTAATCAGGTATTCGATTGAACACCTCGTAGTACCTTTTTGCATAGGCCCTAAGGCCTTTGTCCTTGGCGATCTTTAAAGCCATCAGTGCGTCGACCCTCAAGGGTTGTAGTTTATTTGTTACAAACTTGGCCACAAACATCTCGACCAGGCCTTCCCAAGTCTTTACGCTTCCCTTCGGTAGTTTGTGGAACCAATCTGATGTAATTTTCCCAAAGGACGAGGGGAACACTTTGCAGAACAACGGCTCGTTCCCACTATATAATGCCATCGAATTCAAATATAGACCGACGTGGAAGTTGGGATCTGTCTTACCATCATATATTTGGAACCTCGGCATACTGAATCGCTTAGGTGCTTGAAATTTGTCCAGTTCCACCGAAAATGGTGTTCTCGGCTTAACCGGGGAAGTTACCTCGGCTTCAGCATTCTGTTGCCTCCTCTTGAGGTAATCTCTCAAGTCTTCTTTACTCCTTCCTGGAGCTCGACTATCTCTGGATTTCAATCTCTTCGGCAAACTACTTTCAGCCTCGTGGTGGGCTCGTTTTGATCTCTCTCCATGTGTTGTGTCAAAGCAAAGCGCCTGCCATTGAACATGCTGATGTTCTTTGGGCTCTGGATCCTTCCTGTGATACGTTCTTTAGGACTCCTCTCGTCTCAGCTCCTCTCGTCCGCCTGCCCTAGAAGGTCGGTGAGAGTGTCTTCTGCTCCTGGTGTGCTGAGGGACTTCGGGGATCGTTCTTCCTCCTCCCTTCTGGGTATTAGTTGCTGGCATTGGCGTATCCTGCAGCGGGTATGGTGGCTGCATGACATTATTTTGCATCATGAAGTTGACCACTGACTATAGGTCTGCCAACTTGTTTGCCAAGTCTTTTACTTCCTCATCCCTTCGTAGGCACCTATCCCTCTATATTTGAAGGTTATCTTCGTTATAATACTTGCTTTGGTCTGTCCTCTTCAAAGCGTCGTTCTCTTGGCCGACGTCTTTCTCTCCATGGCCCTGCCCATGAGTTTCTGTATTGTGGTTGTCTCTTTCAACGTCAAGGTCAATTGGTCTGCCACTCCCAGTAGGAGTGTCACTCCCAATGATTTCCTTCTGTCCGTTACTGGCCATCTATTCTTCTAAGTTTCCCACAAACGGCACCAAATTGTGTGGGTAATTTTCTGACCACACTGCCCGCCTAGTAATCAGCTGGAGAGTACCGACAGAATAGATGGCTTCAACAATCCTGTAACAGAAAGAAAAGGCTCCGGCGGTGGCTCTTTCACCCGGGGGCACTCCGATAATCAAGTCAGTATATCTCTCAAAGATAATCAAGTATTAGACTCACAAGCTTAAGCCTAAAACTGCGCACCTTAGACCCACGGGGGTGCCTCTCTTTTATAGTTTACTCAATCCAAGTCCTACTAGAAGCCTGACTTCTATGGACTCCAATTCAGTGCTTACTTTGGATTCCTCAAGAGATAAAGATAAACTCCCTAAGAGCTTTATCCTTATCTTAGCAAAGTCTTCTCTTTACTCTAGGACTCATGTCCCTTATCTTTTATCCATTTATCTCGGATTCCGATATCTTCGGAGATAACCTTGGCCTTGCTGAGATAACCTCGGCGTCACAACCTGGACACGTGGCACCTCGGCTGACACGTCGGCGTCACCTTGCCACGTGTTGGTATTCAGAAAATACATCCCCACAACTTTTAATAATTTTGCCCACTAATTTTCTCCCACAAACTTCCTTAAATAATATGGATTTTTTGTCTCTTTAAATTTTTTTTTTTTTGACTTTTTAAGTTTTGACCAAACGGAAGTAAGAATCCAAAGTAAAAAATTGATTATCTTAATTAAACTACCTAAAAGAAGGAACATTAAATTATTAAAAAAAAAGAAGAAGAAGAATAAGGTTATCCAACTCTAAAAGAGCTGTAATGCCATCATTTTCCTTCAAATCCTAATAAATGGTGTTATCTCTATCAACTAATCACCATTTACAGGACAAATCCACATCAAATTTCCACCTAAGAGCTATATATATGTATGTCATTTTTTTTCCTCAGACAAAAAATGTTTGTCATTTTCATCAAACAAATCTTATTAGATAATCAAATCCAAAGAAATATATATATATAATGAGACAAATCTCGTCGAGAATTAAGTTCAAATTTTACTTATTTGTGAGATTTAGTAAAAAAATTCATATTACTCTTTATAAAAAAAAATTATAATACTTAAAAATTATTTCTCTAAATATGAAGTAAATAAAAAAATACATATATTTATGTCTTTTTTTTATTTATTGTGGAGATATATTTCTGAATACCAACACGTGGCAAGGAGACGCCGATGTGTCAGCCGAGGTGCCACGTGTCCTGGTCATTATGCCGAGGTTATCTCCGAACATATCAGGATCCGAGATAAACGAATAAGGGATAAGAGTCCTAGAATGAAGAGGAGACTTAGTCAAGATGAGGATAAACCTCTTAGGAAGTTTATCTTTATCTCTTGAGGAGTCCAAAATAAGTACTGAATTGGAGTCCATAGAAGTCAGCCTTCTAGTGGGACTAGGATTAAGTAAACTATAAAAGAGAAGCACCCCGTGGGTCTAAGGTACACAATTTATACTTTGAGCAGTGAGTTTAGCACTTGATCATCTTTGAGAGATATACTGACTTGATCGTCGGAGTGCCCCCGGGTGGAAGAGCCACCGCCAGAGCCTTCTCTTTCTGTTACAGGTTAACTGAAGCCATCTATTCTGCCAGTGCTCTCTAGCTATTACTAAACGGGCAGTGTAACCAGAAAATCACTCACACAATTTGGCGCCGTCTGTGGGAAATTAGAAGAATAGATGGCCAGTAACGGACAGAGGGAAAAGATTGGGGACGACACTCCTACTGGGAGTGACAAACCTATCGACCTTGATATTAAAGGAGACAACAACAATACAGAAACTCGTGACCAAGGCCACGGAGAAAAAGACGTCGGCCAGGAGGACGACACTTCGAAGAAGACAGACCAAAACAAGTACTATAATGAAGATAACCTCCAGGTATGGAGGGATAGGTGCCTGCGGAGGGATGAAAAAGTAAGAGAATTGGCAAACAAGTTGGCAGACCTGCAGTCGGCCGTCAACTTCATGATGCAAAACAACGTCATGCAGCCACCGTACCCGCTGCACGACACGTCGATTCCAGCAACTAATACCCAGAAGGGAGGAAGGAAAACAATTCCCGAAGCCCCTCAACACACCAAGAACGGACGGCACTCTTACCGACCTTCCAGGGAAATCGGACGAAAAGAGCCGAGACGAGAGAAATCCCGAAGGACGTATCACACGAAGGACCCAGAGCCCAAAGAACATCGGCATGTTCAAGGGCAGGCGCTCTACTTTGACACAACCCATGGAGAAAGATCAAAACGGGTCCACCACAAGACCGAAAGTAGTGTACCGAAAAGATTGAAGTCCAAAGATAGTCGAGCTCCAGGGAGGAGTAAAAAAGATTTGAGAGATTACCTCAAGAGGAAGCAACAGAATGCTAAAGCCGAGATAACTTCCCCAGTTAAGCCGAAGACACCATTATCGGTGGAACTGGACAAATTTGAAGCACCAAAGAGATTCAGTATGCCGAGGTTCCAAGTATATGATGGTAAGTCAGATCCCAACTTTCACGTTGGACTATACCTGAATTCAATGGCATTATATAGTGGGAACGAGCCGTTGCTCTACAAAGTATTCCCCTCATCCTTCGCGGAGATTGCATCAGATTGGTTTCATAAATTACCGAAGGGAAGTGTAAAGACTTGGGAAGGCCTGGCCGAGATGTTTGTGGCCAAGTTTGTGACGAACAAACTACAGCCCTTGAGGGTCGACGCACTGATGGCTTTAAAAATCACCAAGGATGAAGGCCTTAGGGCCTACGCAAAAAGGTACTACGAGGTGTTCAATCGAATACCCGAATGCAACCAAGAGGTGACGGTCGTGTATTTCAAGAACGGCCTGAAAGATGACTGCCCACTACGGAAGTCTTTGGCAAAGACATTGCCAAAAAGTATGGAAGAACTCATGGCGAGAATCGAGAAGTACGCCAGAGCCGAGGAGGATACGTCGGGAAACAAAGAGACAAAGCAGGAAAAAGGAAACGGCTCGCCGAAGCAAAGCCGAGGTAACAATGGATCGATCAAACAAGAAACGGAATTGAGGGCTAAACAGCCAGTAACGACCGTGTTCCAAATCCCAGTCCACAAAGTCCTGGATCAAATACGAAACCAACCCTATTTCAGAGCACCGACAAGAACACTAGGGGAATTTATGGGAAGAAACGTCAGCAGGCATTGTGCTTACCACAATGAAGAAGGGCACCCAACTCAGGGTTGCAGAGCTCTAAAAGCACACTTAGAAGACTTGGTGAGGCAAGGCTATCTGAGGGACCTTGTCGATGAGGCCAGAACAAGGGAAGAACATGCAAGATTGCCTCAAGCACCAGCAGCTCCGCCTCCCCCAGCGCAGCAACCACAGGCAGGAGGACCATGGGTGGTTAATGTAATTCACTCAAAGGTGAACGAAAATGACATACGAGGGGAGACCCAGAAGGTAAAACACCAACAGCACATAAATCAGGTCGGACATAAAAGACCTCGGCCTGAAGAATGACAGGGACCGACGATAGCCTTTACTGAAACCGACCTAGAGATGGTCCAACATCCACATAATGATGCCTTGGTAGTATCCCTCCAGGTTGGGGAATGTCAAGTGAAACGCATCCTGATTGATCAAGGTAGCTCTTGCGACATCATGTATGTTAGATGTTACAAGGAGCTGGGCCTTCATCCTGATGACTTGGAGCAGTCCAATGGCCCGATGGTCGGCTTCAATGGAACTCCGACGTGGCCACTGGGCACAACAAGCTTGGAGGTGCAAGCTGGCACCAGAAAAATCAAGACAGAATTCACCATCATCGACACACCCTCCCCTTACAACATCATCTTGGGAAGGCCATGGTTGCATGTAATGGGGGCAGTTCCCTCAGCATTGCATCAACTATTACGATTCCCAACAGAGCATGGGATAGAGGAAGTTAGAGGCGATCAGCTACAAGCGAAGAATTGCTCCATGGCAGCAATAAAATCTACCTGCAGCGTGCGAGAGCTAGAGAAGGCAGAAATTGAAGATGAGGACATGAAAGTCCTAGAAGACGTCAGCAAAGAACCAGCCAAGAAGAGCGAAGAGGCACTAAAGAAAATCCTCATTTAGGATGGGGATGAAGAACGCTTCTTTCTTCTCGGCTCAGGCTTAGCCGAAGAAAAGGAAAAAGAGTTGGAAACTTTTTTGAGAGCAAATATTGAGGTGTTCGCTTGGACACCTTACGAAATGCCTGGCATTAACCCCAAGGTCACTTGCCACAAACTGAATGTTGACAGGTCGGCCAAACCTGTAATTCAGCAAGCTAGAAGACCGACGTTGATACACGTCGAAGCAGTAGAAGAAGAAGTAGACAGACTTCTGGAGGCCAGGGCCATTAGAGAAGTACACTACCCAACATGGCTATCCAATACAGTGGTGGTAAAGAAGAAGAACGGTAAATGGAGGGTCTGCGTAGACTTTACCAGCCTCAACAAAGCCTGTCCCAAAGACGGCTTTCTCCTGCCCAAAATTGACCAGCTAGTAGATGCCACTTCAGGGCATAGAAGAATGAGTTTTCTAAACGCCTACAGGGGGTACCACCAGATCGCCATGTACCCCCCAGACGAAGAAAAAACCGTATTCATCACCCCAAAAGGCCTGTACTGTTACAGAGTAATGTCTTTCGGGTTAAAAAATGCAGAAGCAACTTACCAAAGGTTGGTAACCAAAATGTTCAAACACCTGATTGGCTGAACAGTAGAAGTCTACATCGACGACATGGTCGTTAAGACCAAAGAGCCTGAGGGTCACCTCGCCGATCTAAAAGCAGTCTTTGAAATCCTTAAAACATATCGGCTCCGACTCAATGCATCGAAGTGTGCATTTGGAGTTGGATCTGGTAAATTTTTAGGATACCTGGTAACTAGAAGGGGCATCGAGGCCAGCCCAGATCAGATCAAGGCCATCCTAGAGTTGAAGAGCCCAACATCGGCAAAACAGGTGCAGATGCTAACTGGAAGGACTACAGCCCTAAATAGATTCATCAGCAGAAGCTCAGAAAAATATAAACCTTTCTTCAACCTGGTGAAGAAGGCCACAAACTTCCTATGGACTAAGGAATGTGAGGCTGCTTTGGCTGACCTAAAGAGGTATCTGACCACAGCTCCAGTCCTCTCAACATCTGAACCTGGAGAAGAACTGTTGTTGTATTTGGCAGTTTTAGAACACGCAGTAAGTGCAATGCTAATCCGTGAGGAAAAGGGGGAGCAAAAGTCTGTTTATTACGTAAGCAAAACCTTGGCCGATGCAGAAATAAGGTACCTACCACTAGAGAAATTAATGCTGGCCTTAGTAATGGCTTCAAAGAAGCTGAACCATTACTTTCAAGCGCACAAGATTATAGTGTTAACAGAGCACCCACTGAAGTCCTTGTTACAACAAGGAGACTTAACCGGAAGAATAGCAAGATGGGCAGTGGCCTTGGGCCAATACGACCTGGAGTTCAGGCCGAGAACAGCAATTAAGGGCTAAGTTTTGACCGACTTCGTGGCCGAATTCATGCCAAAATCCATCGAACATCGGGCTCCGTTGAGCCAAGATGAACGATGTCCAAGCAAATAAGGAGAAGCCCAGCCAAAGGCAAAAGAACAAGGAAAGGAAAAACTCAGACCCTGCAGCATTTACATCGGCGACTCCTTTCGCCTGTTTGTCGATGGGAGCTCAAACCGGCAAGGAGCGGGAGCAGGAGTAGTGTTAATATCTCCTGATGGGGAGATATTGGAACAGTCTATTCGATTAGGGTTCAAGGCCTCAAACAATGAGGCAGAATACGAAGCATTGATTGCAGGACTAAAGCTAGCGGTGGCAGCAGAAGCAGATGTGGTAATAATTTTTTGTGATCCACAACTTATAGTGAATCAGACAACAGGAGAGTTCGCAACCCGAGGTGAAAGGATGTCGGCATATGCAAAGGAAGTCATCAGGCTGGCAGCCTTGTTTCGCAACTGCCGACTTCTTCAAGTTAGTCGAGATGATAATAGCCACGCCAACGCATTGGCCAACTTGGCAAGTTCAATACAAATTGGAAAAACAAGGACAATAATGATTGACTATTTGTCAGACCCGAGCATAGAACCACAGATCACAGAACAAGAAGCAATGTGTGTGGACTTGGGACCAAGCTGGATGGATGCAATTGTTACATTCCTAAAAGAGGAAAAGCTGCCAGAAGACCATAAGGAAGCACACAAGGTCAGATTGAAGTTGGCAAGATTCAATCTGACAGCGGACGGACATCTCTACAGAAGGTCCTTCACTGGATCCCTTTTAAGGTGCGTACACCCTTTGCAGGTTGAAGATTTTCTATATGAAATTCATGAAGGGATTTGTGGAAGCCACACTAGGGGCAGATCATTAGCTCACAGGGCCATTACCCAGGGGTATTGGTGGCCCTACATGCAAAAGGATGCAAAAGCCTACGTGAAGAAGTGTGAACAATGCCAAAGGTTTGCACCTTCGATACACCAGCCAGCTGCTGACCTGAACCCTGTATCCAGTCCATGGCCATTTGCCCAATGGGGCATGGATCTCATTGGGCAGTTGCCCTAAGGAACTGGGCAAAGGAAGTACTTGCTGGTAGCAACAGATTACTTCACAAAGTGAATAGAAGCAGAACCTCTTGCCAAAATCCGAGATGTGGACGTCAAGAACTTCATATGGAGAAACATCATCACTAGATTTTACATTCCAAGAGCAAAAGTTGCCGACAACGGAACGCAGTTTGACAGCAAACTCATCAAAAATTTTTGTGCGAAATTCAAGATAAAGAATTACTTTTCAACACCAAGTTTTCCCCAAAGCAATGGGCAAGTAGAAGCATCCAACAAAGTAATTTTGGATAGGATAACTAAGAGGCTGCAAGCAGCAAAAGGAAAGTAGGTAGACGAGTTGCCCAATGTACTCTGGGCATATCGGACTACGCCGAGAAGATCAATAGGGGAAACCCCCTTTGCCATGGCCTACGGCACAGAAGCAGTCATCCCACTAGAGATCGGCATCCTAGGGATCAGAACCTAGGGAGTAGAGAATGGGACTAATGACATACTTCTAGCCCGAGATCTACATCTCTTAGAAGAAAGAAGGAAGAAAGCTGCAATTCAGCTCGCAGCGTACCAGTAACAGCTTGCTAGAGCTTACAATAAGAAGGTCAATCCAAGGGATTTTCAGGTCGGTGACCTAGTCCTAAGAAAAGTTGTTGGCAACAAGAAGGATCCCAAAGAAGGCAAGCTTGGCCCAAACTGGGAAGGACCCTATAGAATTACTTCGGTATTGGGCAATGAAGCATACCGGCTTGAAGATAATGAGGGCAAAGCATTGCCAAGACCCTGGAACACTTGTAATTTGAAATTTTTCTATCATTAGATGTTCCTTGTTATTTTTTGCCGACGCCATCAATAAAATCTTAGCAGAATTTTTCAAGACTTGTGAATTGATAAAAGATGCATAATGTTGTTTCTAAATAATGAGAACCCAAGTGGAACTTAGGTTCACATTGGGGGCAGAGAGAAAACACAAATGTTTAACGCTTGTTGAAATTTATAGCAATTTACAAGTTGAAATTAAGCCGAGATTATTGTTTATCTTTACTTGTTGAAATTTGTAGCAATTTAAAAGTTGAAGTTAAACCGAAGTAATGCTTAACACTTGTTGAAATTTGTAGCAATTTACAAGTTGAAGTTAAGCCGAGATTATTGTTTATCTTCACTTGTTGAAATTTGTAGCAATTTATAAGTTGAAGTTAAACCGAAGTAACGCTTAACGCTTGTTGAAATTTGTAGCAATTTACAAGTTGAAGTTAAGCCGAGATTATTGTTTATCTTCACTTGTTGAAATTTGTAGTAATTTACAAGTTGAAGTTAAACCTAAATAATGCTTAACGCTTGTTGAAATTTGTAGCAATTTACAAGTTGAGGTTAAGCCGAGATTATTATTTATCTTCACTTGTTGAAATTTGTAACAATTTACAAGTTGAAGCTAAACCAAAATCATTGTTTGGCACTTGTTATAATTTAAGAAAAGTTTACAAAATAGAAATTAAAACAGTATATGTTAATCCTTATTGAAATTTGTAAGCAATTTACAGGACATGTACTTGTCGAGGTAAAACGTCAGGTGGCATAACCGAAATGTGTCACCCCGAGAAGATTGCACAAAGAAGGAAGAGTACATAAGACAAGCAAAATATTCTAAGTATAAAATCATGCAGAAGCAATAAAGAGAAGACAAGAGTGCAAGCACTTAGAAAAAGAAAAGTTGCATTAGCATTCACTAAGAAAGGGGCACATTGGCCATATAAGGGCTTACATTGTTCCAAAAGATAAAGAAGAAACAAAATACAATTAAACAAAAGAAAAACATGAAGCTAAGACTCCTCTCCACCAGTTGGTTGAATTTGAAGATTAGATGATTGTTGAGAAGACATCTCAGCAGCCTTATCCGCCGCGACCTCGGCGTCAATTTCTGCAAGAGTGTCTTCAAGGTTCTTATCAGCAAGGATGGCATCGGCTGATTCCTTCTCATTAGCAGCATCTTTGTTAACCTCATCGCCTTCTTCATCCTGAGTAAAGTCTAGGACTTGCTCATTTTGAAGAGGGGACTTGGCCCCTTCGACATCTTTGGATTTTCTCACCAAAGCCTCATCCTCTTCCTCGTCACCATCCTCAGACTTAGATTCGCCGACGTCTTGACTTGGAGGTTGAGCTGAAGGGAATGGAAGAGGGATGGCATCGGCTTTCCTCAACGGTGAGTCCTCAGGGACATTGAGTTTCTTCAGAAGGGACATCCAACCAAGGGTGAAACCCTTGTTGCATGCCTGCTTCACTTGAAGTTCATAGGCCTCAGTAACATCGGCCATACCTTGAGTGTACGCTTTTTCGTCAACTTCTTTGATTTTGGCGTCCTTGGTGGCCAGGGCCTCCTGAAGCTCCTTTTCGTCTTGGGCCATTTTTTCCTCAGCTTCTCTCTTTTGAGACTCAGCCACTTTCCTGATGGCTTCAGCAGCCTCAGCCTTCTCTTCGACATTGGTCTGAGCTTTTATTGCAGCCTCGGCTTGGTCCTCCAGTTTTTTCATCTTTGATTGAAGACCTTTGTTGGTCTTTTGGAGGGAAGAGAACTTCCACTTCATCTCGACAAGCCTCTCCCGATTCTCAAAAGACTGCATTGAGAAAAAGTGGGCATGCTGGATGGCCTGAAAGAAAACAGAGGTATTAGAGAATGTTCAAAGTACGAAATAAAGAGAAAGAAAGAAGAGAATTACCAAACAGAAGACATCTACCTGAACGGAGTGCTGAAGCATTAGAGCGTAATTCTCATACTCACTGTATTGGGCGTTTCGCTCCAAATCGCCTGGTAACAGCAGAGCAGTGCTGAGCGCAACGCCGACATTAATATCCTCGGCACTGTCACTTGCCATAACAGGCTTGTCTTTCAGAGTAATTGAGGGAGCCCAGGGGGCATCAGGTTTTTTTTGATCCCGAGGTTGTGGCAGAAGAAGACCTCGGCTTCTTTGATTTTTGAGATTCTGATGGCTGGGTTTTAGAGGGCCTCTTCCCAGTAGAGAGTTGAGATTTGTCACTCTCAGCCAACTTAGAAATAGGTAAAGTATCCTCAGATTCAACCTGAGTTACTTTAGCCTTAGGCTACGCCTTTTTAACTCTTTTCGGCTTCGGTGGGGGCATGGTTTGTGTTGGCTGAGTTTCAACATCAGAAGGGAGGCTAGCTAAGAGGTCTTTTGCAACTGGTTTCGGGCGGTCCATCTCGGCAGTAAGGACAAGTCGTCGCCGACGTTTTCGTTCTGATATTGGGACCATGTATGGAGCCGAAGTTGATGGCTGATCAGCTGGATTAGATGTTGATCCTTGATCTGTTCGTGATGTGGATGCAGTCAACGGAGTTGTAGCAGAGGGTAGAGAAAGGCTTTTCTTCTTTGTTTTGGGAACGTCGGGCAAAGTTGACTTACATGATGAAATAAAATTGAGAAGCACAAGTGCTTTCCTTTTATGGACTGGCAAGTCCAAAAGTTTCTTCAAATCCTTGCGGGGAACAAAGGATTGGCGAAAATTTTTCGATGGCTTACTAGTAGCTACAAAAAGAACAGACGTCAGAAACAGACAAAGTATCTAAGACTTTGAAAGAAAACAGGCAAAGCTGAATATTGGGCTCTTACCTTTGCCCTTTAAAACTGATCGAGGAAGAGGGTAGAGATGGATGTCCTCGTCTGGAGCAAACTCCCAATTTTCCGAGGTAATGAGATAGTCATCTCCAGCTCCCTTGTTGGAGTTTGGGAGGTCAGCTACGATTTTGAATTCGGTAGACCTCGGCTTAAGGTAATAAACGTAGCCTTTTTCTTTCAAATTAAGGGCACACATGGTATAGCAATACTGGATATCGGCTAGGGTGATCCTAGCATTTTCCTGTTTAGCTAAGGCTATGATGCAATTGATCACTCGGTAGGAATTGATTGCCAGTTGCATGGGGTTCAACTTATAATAGTGAAGAATCTCACGAAAAAGGATGTTGAGTGGGAGCCGGAGTCCGCACTCAATGAAAGCTACAATGGGAAAAGGCATCGAATCATCTATGGGCATGATGGAGTCGTTATCTCCAGCCAGCCTCAGATGGACATCGGCAGGGATAGAAAATTCTTGCCTAAAATACTCAAGTTTGGTTGGGGTATCTACCCTATGTCTCAACATACCCATGATATCGGCCTGAATTAGAGGGGTTGGATTTCAGAGAAAAAATGTCACGAGAGGGTTAATAAGACCTCGGCAAAAATCTAGGTAAAGTACTAGTTTCAGTTTTTTCCTAAATTATGGGTACTACGCAACAAATCCCAAACCTAGATCTATGAAAGCAAGGGTTGAAGGCACAGATCTGGAAGACAGAAAGGCAAAGACGTGCTTTAGAATCAAGAACAGGGATGGGCTATCAAGAGCATAAAGAATACGAGAAATAAATGGTCAAGAATAGTAACAAGAGTGCAAGAAAGTGGTAAACAGTATGTATTCAAGATATGGGCAAGATCAAAATCATTTGAATAAATATGTTCAGATATGTGATTCGCAAGATTTGAAACAATAATGGCACCAAGAAATAAAGAATATCAACAGAATTGAAAACAAAAGGAACAGTGGCTTACTAGAAAAAAAGTGAAGCCGGTATGAAGATTGCCGAAGTCAGTCGATAGTTACAGATGTAACGAGAACGACGAAAGCTTCACAGGAAGCAAGAACGGAAGGCAGTTGCAAAGCTTGAAGACTGGAACAATGGCGTATCTAGGAGCTAGAGAGAGAAAAAGCGAAGAGAAATTGAATGCAAAAGTGAAAAATGAAGAAAGGGGGAAAGGTTTTTGTCAAAAATTTGAAACGGCGGCAAAAACGTAATCAATACACCTAAAAGAACGTATGCATCAGACAGCGCACATGAGAGAGAGACGGCTTGCAAGCGCGTCATGAACACGGTCCAATAAGGTGGAGACGCATGAATGAAACAGTTGAGCAAATGATACGTGACAGCTCACACACGTGAAAAAATTCACTGGAATTCTTGTTTGCTGAAGAAAACATGTCGGCCATAAAATGATCTCGGCTGAGGAGTTCTTGAGCCGATATACAGAAGGAAGTACCGATATAGATTTCATCACCTCAGAATGCCGAGGTAATAGAACCTAGGGGGCAGTTGTGGAGATATGTTTCTAAGTACCAACACGTGGCGAGGAGACGCCGATGTGTCAGCCGAGGTGCCACGTGTCCTGGTCATTATGCCGAGGTTATCTCGGCGTTGCCGAGGTTATCTCCGAAGATATCGGGATCCAAGATAAACGGATAAGGGACAAGAGTCCTAGAATGAAGAGGAGACTTAGTCAAGATGAGGATAAACCTCTTAGGGAGTTTATCTTTATCTCTTGAGGAGTCCAAAGTAAGTACTGAATTGGAGTCCATAGAAGTCAGGCTTCTAGTGGGATTAGGGTTAAGTAAACTATAAAAAAGAGGCACCCCCGTGGGTCTAAGGTACACAATTTATACTTTGAGCAGTGAGTTTAGCACTTGATTATCTTTGAGAAATATACTGACTTGATCGTCGGAGTACCCCCGGACGGAAGAGCCACCGCCGGAGCCTTCTCTTTCTGTTACAGGTTAACTGAAGCCATCTATTCTGCCAGTGCTCTCTAGCTGATTACTAAACGGGCAGTGTGACCAGAAAATCACTCACACATTTATTATTCATCCAATTAAAATGATGAGAAATTATAATTAATTCTATTTTATTAATTTTTTTCAATTCACCCCTTGCAATCCTAATTAACGGAGTAGAGTTTGATTGATTTGCAGGTTAGTCATTTGGGTAACAATATATATAAGTGGTAGGATAAGTTTTCAAACTTTGAAGAATCATATCTAATGTCCAAAACTATAAATTTAAATCCTTACCTATATGCTAGTTGGTAACTTATTACTACGGGATTAAGATCTCGTTTGGAAATATATTTTTTTGGTAATTTTTAAATTTTTTGACTAAAATGTGATATAAAAAAATTAATATGTTTGGGATGATTTTTTAACTTTTTACAAAAAAATGTGCAAAAAGTAGAGAGAAAAAAGAATCTTTGACTTTTTGGTATGAGTTGTTGATTTTTTTTTATTTTTTTAATAATTTTTTGACTTTTTAGCTAAAAAAGTCACTTGTCAGACGAGGCCTAAATAACTCTCTTATAGCTTATTTTGACAAGTTAGCCCTGGTTTGACATTTGTATTGAAAAAATAAATACAAAAAGATAAAATTGATCATAAAAATCAATAAAATAAAATACTATTTTTTACTTATAATCATTATACTTCTTCTCTTACAAAGTTAAAAAAACCTCAAAACAAAAATCAAACGAGGCTAAAAAAGTCCCAATATAAAAAAATTGACTAAAAAAGCCAATGCCAAACGAACCCTAAGTTAAAAGTCAATTTGTTAATTTTTTTAAATTACATTACCTCTCTAAATTTTTACATATTTTTTCTAAAAAAATTTAAAAATCAATTTTTAACTAACTTCTCAAACCATCTCTAACGGTTAAGCAAATGTATCACGAAATTTGAATTTGGTGAAAAAATATATTTTTTTTTGCTCTAACGGTTTTATCAAACTGATATCAAATTGAAAACAGTCCCAAATTTTCACCAAACTGAAGATATGTTGAGTATAGACCCATCGGACGACCGACCGGACGTCCTCCGGATGACTACCTCAAGCAAAACTCTGTGAATATTTTACACAAGGAGGTCAATCCCCCGATCGACCACCTCTTTGTTTTCTCAATAAAAAAAAATAGGAAAAGAGAGAGAGATAAGAATCAAGTTTTTCATTTTTTTGGTCGACTAGCCAGTTCTCTGTCCAATCCAATAATTTGATAAAAAATCAATTTTATTAGTTGGAACAGGCGATATCAAATAGAAGAATTTTTATTTTTTTTTATTCATATTTAGGCCTAGTTTGGCATAATACAAAAAATTCAAAAAGTCAAAAAGTCACTATCCTATTTAAGTCACATCATCTCATTTAAATCACATCATCTCTCTACCACATCATTTCAAATCCAATCCATATTTCACATTTTTTCGTAAAAAGTTAAAAAATACACTTATTTATATCATCCTAAACAACCCCTTAATCAAAAATCTGATAAATCATTGGGGATGCTATCAAAACACTTCATATGTAACAATCACCTAACTAGCTTTTGGAGTCTCCCTTCTTTACCCCTGTGGCCCCGTTTATTTTGGGAGATAGAATTGAGGGAATTGATAGTGAGGGGATTGTTAGTAAGCAATTATTAAATTATTTTTATATAAAATAATAAAACAAATAAAAAATATAAAAATTAAACATTAATATTTAAAAAAAATTCTCTATATATAAAAAATAATAAAAAAATAAAAAAATTTCTAATCTCCTTACTATTTTTTTAATACCATCTCTACTTCATCTTCATCAATCCCCCTTCTTCCTCCTTATTAGTCCCAAGAGAAGAAATTACTAGTCTCCTCCTTATCTCACAAAATAAACATTCCATTCTCAATTCCCGCCTCACTATCAAACTCAATCCCCTCGCTATAACCTCAATCAAACGGAGCCTATGTAGTTAGGCGATTCCATACAAACCCTACAAACGTGTAATGGCAATCCATGTAATTAAGCCAAATGCCGGGTCATTTATACTCACTCACTCCCAGATTTCTACTTACTGACACCATTCGTCTCTCTCTTCCATTCCTCCACCGCACCCCCACCGTGGATAGAGAGTAAAGATCCCCCCCCCCCCCCTTCTCTCTCGCTCTCTCGCTCTCTCTCTCTCTAGAACAATGCAGCTCCTCCCGGCGGCCGGCGGGGCAGTAGTCCTCTCTCTCTTCGTCTTACTCTCATGCACCACCTCAACGGAGGCGCAAAACATCACGAAAATACTAGCCAAGTTTCCAGAGTTCTCAACATTCAACCACTACCTCACCATCACACACCTCGCCTCCGAAATCAACAGCCGGAGAACCATCACCGTATGCGCCGTCGATAACGCTGGAATGGCAGATCTTCTCTCCAAGCATTTCTCCGTCTACGCCATCAAAAACGTTCTCTCCTTTCACGTTCTCTTGGACTACTTCGGCGCCAAAAAGCTCCACCAGATCACCAACGGCACCGCTCTAGCCGCCACTATGTTCCAAGCTACCGGCGCCGCTTCCGGCTCCTCTGGATTCGTCAATATCACCGATCTCAAAGGCGGTAAGGTCGGCTTCGGAGCCCAGGAAAACGGCGGCAACGTCGACGCCGTCTTCGTCAAGTCGTTGGACGAGGTTCCGTATAACATGTCCGTCATTCAGATCAGCAAGATCTTGCCGTCGGCTCAAGCCGAAGCTCCGACTCCTGGTCCGAGTCAGATGAATCTGACGGCTTTGATGTCGGCTCACGGCTGTAAAGTGTTCGCCGAGACTCTGCGGACCTCCGACGCCGAGAAAACGTTCGAGGACAATCTCGACGGTGGATTGACAGTGTTTTGTCCCGGCGACGATGCATTCAAGAACTTTTTGCCCAAGTACAAGAACTTGACGGTGGCTGGGAAACAAGCGCTGCTGGAATATCACGGTGTTCCGGTGTACCAATCGCTCGCAATGTTGAAGTCCAACAATGGACCCATGAACACTCTGGCCACTGACGGAGCGAGCAAATTCGATTTCACAGTGCAGAATGACGGCGAGGAAGTGACGTTGAAGACGAAGATTGTGACGGCGAAGATTACAGGGACGTTAATCGATGAACAGCCTGTGGCGATCTACACGATCGACAAAGTCCTGATGCCAAAGGAGCTATTCAAGGCTCTGGCTCCAACTCCGGCTCCAGCGCCGGCGCCGGAGACGGTGGCTGATGCGCCGAAGCGTGCGAAGGGGAAGGTGAAGCATTCTCCTCCGGCTCCGGATTCCCCGGCGGCTTCTCCAGACGGGGATGTGGCGGATCAGACGGCGGATAGTAGCGTTGCCGTTAGATTTAACGGTTCGAGATTTATTGCAGTGGTTTTGTGCCTGTGTTTGGCCTTCCTACAGCTGTAATTTTCTAAAACTCGATTTTTCCTTCTTTTTTTTAACTAGTGAGAAATAAGTGAGACCTTTATGGTTATTAAATTATTTGTTTATTACCATCTCTTCCTTTTTTTTTTTTTGTGTGGTTTTTTTTTTTTCTTTTGTGATGTGTGATTGTGATTTGTTTAATGAATTGTAAGTTAAATAAAATGTTTTGTTGGTTAGATTTTTTTAAACTTCTATAGTGATCAGTTTGGTCTGTTTTGCTTTATGTGGAAGTGGAATCTTTATTTGCTTTGTAGGAGTACATTTTATTTATGTTCTTGCTTCGTGTATATGAATGAACTTGATTTGGATACATACTATTTTTGACTAAGCAGAGCATGTTCACAAGCTTCTCATTATTCATTTTTGTAATTAGATCCCACCAATTTCCAAATTTCAACTTGAAAACTAATGCAAATTAGTAATAAAAAAGTTGGTTTTAAAAAATTTGCATTAGACATATTCAAGTGTAAACAGTTGATCCTTGAATGGGGTTTTAAGTGGATAGAATGTTAACGCAATGATCACCATCTAGTAACTGTACTTTTTCTTTTTCTTTTGTTTTTTCTCTTTTTTTTTTTTTTTTTTCCATTTATGTATACATGACATGTCAGTTATATTTGAAAAGTAAGATTGACCCTTCATATGTAAATTTATTATTTATTGGTAATATCAAGTCATTGGAACAATGAATTTTTACTCATTTAAGTGTTGTTTCTCAATTAGGGAACCAAAATTGACTGCAGCATAATTTTTTGCAATTTGAACAAGGAGAGAGCTCATTAACAAAAATAACGAAGTGAATTTTTATGTAATGAAGATTTTTATGCAATTATAATTTTACCCATTACAATAGTGTGTAAACAAATATAATTATTTTATATTTCTAAAATAATGATATTATATTAATAATTACATCACTCAATCTTACGGCAATCATATTAACGTGGCCTAATAGTGCCCTTCTTGATGCTTCTCGTGTTGGATTTAACGTTGAATTTTCTAAATGAAAGCTTTATCAGTCAACTAATAATTGCAATGACAACTACATTGCAAACACACTGCAATTTATGGTCTCGTTTGGTAGAATTGTGAAAAAATGATTATAATTTATAACCTAACAGCTTATAACTTATACCTGTGAACATAAACTGATTTTTGACTTATAAATTAAGGCCTCGTTTGGCAAGAAGCTATTTTAGTCAATTAACCAAAAAGTTACTAAATTAGCCAAAAAGCCAACAACCTATATCAAAAAGTCAAAGATTCTCTTTTCTCTCTACTTTTTGCACATCTTTTCGTAATTAGCCAAAAAGTCATCCCAAACATACAAGTTTTTTTTACCTACCTTTTTAGCCAAATAGCCAAAAAGTTATTAAATTAGCCTGTTCCCAAACGAGGCCTAAGTTTCTCCTCCCCACTCAAAGAATAAGTTGATTTTTGACTTATAAAAAGTTATAAGTTGTATTGTTAAGTTGAACCAAATACATCAAAATAGCTTAAATTAAACTAAAAATTAAAATAAACTAAAAATAAACCTTACCAAACATGACCTATGTCTAGTCGAAAAAGCAAAAGGTCGCCGACAGAAATATGCAACTGGTATGTGTTGTGCTTAACCCCACAATCTTAAATGTATTTCTTCAGTGAAAACTCCTTTCAAATTGACAAAGTTTCAAATTTCCTGATTTCAATCTCTACCTTCTTTATGGGACTTCGAGGGACGAACTACTTTGCTTTTTTCAAACCAAAGGCGAACGAGCGGCATTTTTATTAGTATTGAGATTTTGGCGAAAGTGTCTTAAAAAGATTAATCTTTTTTTTTTAATGTCCTAGGGCCATTATTATATCAATATCATTTTTTGAAAAACAAATGTATTTGCATTTAGCACAACAGATGAGTTTGGCAATGGAAAAATCAACAATCCAAAATGCTATACAAATTAATAAAAACCTAATAATTTTTTAAAAACAATTGATGTGTTAAGTAATAATAAAATTTTGAAATCTAAAATGAGACTCACTTCAATAAAATGTTATGATACATCAATAAGTAGAAAAAAAAATTGTAAAAATTATAGCTTTATATAGCGTTATTCATATACCATACATCCAAAAAGACTACTAGTTTATATGGTTATAAAAATTTGAAAAAAAAAAGACAAGAAAAGTGTTTTTTTTCCTAATGAGAAAATACAGTTTATTCCTTAAACCGTCAAGAAGCAAGGGATAAGTTTCAGCCCAATATCTTTTTAGAAAAACACGCATGCTGCCTTGAGACTTTATTTTGTTAAAGATCTGATTATGCCTAAGCCTTTCAATTTCGGGACGCAAGGCATATATATATATATATATATAAAGTTTCACTGCAAAAGCTTCAGATCATCAATAAAAACAGTAACAAACATACCTGTCTAATTGGGCCTACCAGTGGCACTTCTTCAGGTGCCAACCGATCTTGTGTGCAAGAAGGGACTTTTTTGTATAATCTATTTCTGGTTCAGATGATTATGATGATATTTAAACATCAAGGAAAAACACGTGCTCACGTGGCAGTTCAATTCAATTCAATTCATCCCAAACCAATGTCTCCCAAGAACCAAATATCAACCACTCAAACGGACAAACAAATACAATATAACCAATGATTCATTCCAACTGATAAGCGAAAATGTAACAAATTTAACCCCCAAGTAAAAGAATATCCTATCTAAAAAAAAGGTAAAAGAATATACCAGGCCATATTCTGAACAGAAACTTAAAAGCCTAGTCTCCCTAAAACCCTCTCCCTCTCAACCCCCGGCTAGGATTAATAATTCAACAAAATATATAATTTTTACGGTTAGTTAAGAAAATTGAGATTCAGACTAAAAGTCCACACATGCATGATATCCCATATGGGGAACTATTGAATCCCAAGATGAGGGGTGAGATACAAAATGGCAGATTAACGAGAAGTTCAGATAATTGACTAATCACAAAATTAATCGGATTTTGCCAATCCCTCTTCATAATCTTAAACCAATCCAAATATAAGATACACAATCAAAAGGAATTTATAATCCCCAAGACTGGCAGTCATCATAGCAATGTTAATCTCATCTATGAGAAAAACTGTCATATGGGATTGCAGAAAATTCTACACTCTTGTTTATGAACTGTGGTTTGGATTTAGTGCCACATGCAAATCATCTGTCATGGCTACGTACAGGTAGCACAAAACCTTGACATATTTGCATGTGGCCATGTACAAAAACAAATTGACATAACTAATTTGCATAGATATAAATTCAAACAACATAAATTTAGCAAATAATACAATAACAGTCTTTGGGTTGAATGTGGAATTTCACCGGCTCAGATCATGGTTGTTCAAATAAAGATAACTTACTCGATCGTCAAAAAATGATGTTATCGGCAGCGGTGTAAATCCAACATAGTCTCTCTCTACCTTTGCTAAACATATTTCAGAAATGTACTTGAAAAGACTGTGTTTCTGAGTGAAAGGTTGGGCTGCATATTCCTCAAATGGAATCCACTGTGAACAAAAGTAGCAATGGTGCAAAAAACAATCATTAATTATTGCAAACTATGTTCAACTCAAAATCTTTCTACATTAATGTTAGAAAACTTTTAACTGACGACTACAAGAAAACAAATAAACCACCTGCTACAACACGTGCAAGATCACAGGAGGTTGGCAGTGGATGACCCAAATAAAATTATTAGCCTGCATGGCTCATTCAAAGTATAGTATCTCATATATTGCTCTATTTTCATTTCAAAGAAATTCATCAGCAAACCTAAGCAGCCAGATGAGGTCATTCATGAGCCATTTAAGACCAATCCGTTTATGCTCAAGAATACTTAATGAAAAATTGATAAATAGCAGACCCCCAATTTTGTTTTCCTGTGTTTCTAATTCTTTCTTAACATGGAAACATGGATGTACCAACTTAGTTTATTACACTGTATTAGTGCTGCTAGACTAATTTCAGGATGAGTTGTTGGTAATGAAGCAAAGAAGCTTTAGATAAAAGATAAGAGAGTAAAAAAAGTGTGTACAGATACTGGTCGGTAATGTTTCTAACTTAATTACCTGGGCTGCCTCAATCTCCAATTCTTGCTTCTGAATGTCGAAGGACAGTGGATGCAGCATGCACAGGAAAAATAAATCTGATTTATCAAAGAATGACTTGTGGAATTGCCTGTAAATCAAAGCAGTAAACATGTGAAAAAACCACAAAGGCATCAAAATTCATGTTCATTAACAACAAAACATAACTTCAGCAGAGTCCTGCTTTTACCACTGAATGTAAAATGACTGAATTATTGATTTTTTCAACTTTTATTTTTAAGTAATAGGCCCCTTTTCTTTTTTTGGAACTGAAGTAATAGGTCCATTGTTCTACTAATTTCACCAAAATTTTCAAATTTAATATTTGGCTCACTCAAACTAAGATGGTTCGGCCATGTGCAATGAATCCATTAACTCATTTAGAAAGACTATCATGGTTCACATTGAAGGCAATGCCAGGGGAGGGGAATGACCAAAACTAGTGAGATTGACTTGAGGAAAGACAATTATGTACGTGGTTTAACTAAAATTATGGTTCACATTGAAGGCAATGCCAGGGGAGGGGAATGACCAGAACTAGTGAGATTGACTTGAGGAAAGACAATTATGTACGTGGTTTAACTAAAATTATGAACTTGGATTGAGCTGAATGGCCAAAACAGGATTTATGTAACCAACCCCAAATGGTTGGACAAGGCTTTTTCGAGTTGAGTAGAAGACTGGTCATCCAAGCTATCATAAAAAATTGCAAGTTGAATGAATTTTTTGGAAAATCTTCTTTCTTGGAAAATTTGTGTGCTGGCAACTGAATCTTAGCCACATGAATTTGAAGCAATTTGAATCTGTTACCCTATCAAATACAATGGCTGCCAACTTTCATGACACACTGCCAACTTCGAAACTGTGACTATAACTTAGTTCCAAGGAAAGAACTAAGATTACGCCAAATACACACCTGAAAGCTAGTATTTCCACAAACTCTGTGTCGATCTGAAATAATATATACCCATCATCTCAGAACGATCAGTGACACAAATAGGTAAAAAATGAAGCACGAAAACATCATCAGTTTCATCACTTACTCCTGTTTCTTCTTTTACTTCTCTTGCTGCTGCTGCAAAGATATCCTCACCCTGTGGATAAAATAGATCAATTAATGGTTGAAACAATTTTTTAATTCGTCTTGCTAATAAACATCCAGCGTGTACCTCATCCACAACTCCTGTAGGGATCTTCCACACACCTGTACCTTGGAATTTGCCACTCTTTTCCTGGACCACAAGCAACTACAAACCACTTCCCAGGTTCAAAGCCACAAACATAATGCAGCAAGGGCCATAAATCTAAAGCAATTATAACCTACTACATTTTTATATCACATACACTGGAAGATCTTATTACAGGAGAATATGAGCCATAGCTCAAAGAAAAACAATCTTACACATTTGTACATGGAGCAGACACAGAATGATTTTAGGGGTTTGTCAAATTCTGAAATTTATAGCATTGCATGAACCCAAAGGACCATTATACATAAAATATTCAATAAATCTGTACCATCCTAAAAGATTTGATGGCATGAAAAGTTTTAAAAGTCCAAACAGGAGAACTGCTAAACAGAAAGAAAAATGCTATGGGCCCAAATAATCTACCAAATTTTCTATCAAACCTCTCACATGGGTGTGAGACCCACACAAACCCACATGTGTGTGGGTCCCACACCCATGTGAGAGATTTGGTAGAAAATTTAGTAGATTATTTGGGATCTCTAGTATCACTCAAACAGAAAACAGTAAAGCAAGAAGCAGTGAGTCCCAATTTGTTGAATATGCTGGATATGCATATGAGTCAGTACGGCTACATGTTCACATAAGACATATTTACCAGTTATTTACCAGTTTGATAAGTAGTAATGACCATAATTGGCCAAGAGTACCTCTTTTTTATCATTCATGACAATAGCACCAACACCTACTCGGTGTGTAGCATTTGCAGGGATAGTATTAGCTGTTTCAGGAATCCAGTAAACAAGCATCAGGTAATGAGGCTCAGCATGGTGGTACCAGAACCCTTCCTGCGACCAACATAACAGATTACCAGACAAGCGTCAATGGGCAAAACAAAGACCCATCAAAGTAACAACAAACCATAATATAAAACATAATCACCATATATGAAGTTTGTTCAGCATCAATTTACCATTATTCCCAGAAAATGAATGGTATAACCACGATTATTTTCTTCTATTTAGATTTGTAAAAGGATTTGTGTTCAGGTTGAGTAACAGCACCATATTTGAAGTCTGTTCAACAACAATTTCCAAGGGTTCTCAGAATATTATATCTATAACCAAGATTAGTTTCTTCTAGTCTGGCCTGGAAAAAGTTGGGTTCAGCTTAAGTAACAGTTTACCCCCAACATCAGTACAATAGCTTCTAGGATAATAAGATTTGCTTTGGGTACAAACATGTATCAAATTGCATCTTACCCTGCATATCATTAAACGGCATATCTGACTTGATGAACCCAATTTTAAGTGCGTTACTAAAATTAGACGATAATGAGAAATACTCGGGTCACCACAACGACCCCACTGAAGTTCCAAGTCAAGACAAGATTCTAGACAAACAACAAGCAATTTACCCTCAACTTTAAGAGTTATTGAGAGGTATGGGGTAATGGAGTACTTGGGTAATAGTTACCATCCCACTTGTTACCTTAACTGCAGGTTCAACAAGATTTACAAGTCCAATGGGCAATTTAATCCAAACACCCTTCTTCCCCTGCAAAATTCAACAATCTAGCAAGTTAGTTCAAAGGAAACAATTCAGGCCACCGTATTCCATATTAATACAAATTATTGACCAAAATGAAAATCACAAATTTATGGCATGGCATGGCTTATTGAAGAGAAACCCTTCATTGCAACTAAGTTTGTCTTACCATCTAGATTATGAGGGCCAAGAAATGCTGTGTATATGAAAAGAAAAGGCAAAAAAAAAAAAGCCTATGTGAGGGGCTGGTTGAGTCGGGGTCCAGCATGAAAGGCACAGCTTATCCTTTTAGGGTAGTTGTCCAGGATGAAAGGCACAACCTATCCTTTTAGGGGAGTGATAACACTAACATATATGTCGCTACCTACAATAGGAAAAGAAGAAAGATGTGTATCTCTGATGCTACTTTATACAAGATAATTAGATTGGAGCTAAATATAAGCCACAATTAGCTTTCTCTTTTGCTTTCTTTTTTTTAAACATGCAGGAAAAACCTATACTGAAGCATTAAGAGATTCAATCTTCCATTGTCATGCATATGGGAGTGGTTCAAGTACCATTTCATGTTCTTCAAAAAAATACCTTGACAAATCTACATATAAGCAAAGAGTAATGAAATAGAATTGGTCAAAAACCAACATAAGGATCCTCTATGAGATGATTCGATAAATAGCCTCAAACACTGACATGAATGACCTATGCAGACAGAGAAGCTGGCTCAGAATGAGGATAATATTAAAATTCTGAATCTGCGGCACTCAATTTTATCATTTTATATTGATATACAACAGTCAATAATGATCTATTTTGCTTTCAGGAACAGCAGTTACTAATAGCATCTAATCGTACAGTTGCTCACTCATCTATAACTTGCTTTCAATAAAAAGATCAGATCCTGTTATATTTTTACTCTTTGACAAAGATATGCTTCTATGTTCGTACCAAAAATTCAAATACCCTTGTTATATTACTTACAGAGATACTGTTCAAAAAGTATTCATCCACCTGTTAATTTTAATCAACAAGTGATTTCATGAAGAATTGTTATAAAAGATAACAAAGCAAGCATCAATTCATTCCTAAAGGAAGATGAGAAGAAGAGAAACCTGTAGCTTCCACTTTGATATTGAAGCTCTAAGTCGAGACAGAAAGACCTCAGAATCCATAGGTTCCTTCATTTCTACTATGACACCACCATGGTCATCATTAACCGCAGCAAGTAGTTCAACCTGTTGAACTCCATTTTCAGCAACCACTTGATCCATTAAACCTGAGATTTATCCGATTCGTGTATAAAACACCAGGTCCCTGACCTCAATGGCTGAATCAACAAGAAATACATGCTGTTAATTATACCAAATATAACAGTTTTGCTCCAGATCATGATTTTCTACTTCAATCAATTGGAGATTTACAAAAGCGAGAATGTAACTAAGGTTGCACTAAATTTGAACAAGTCCTCGAATAATTCTCTCATTTCAGCTGGGCTAAAAATTTCATTAACAAAAGCATAATTATGATAATTACTAACTCAAAATTTATGCATAGATTACTGAAATCATAATTCATTCATATGAATCTAATCTAACAAAAGTTATGAATGTATGCAGCGAACATGGAATTGCATCAATCAAGCATTCAAATGAAATCAATATCTAGAACACGAATCCATTAGAGACTTCATATCGAACGAATCAAGTCCTAACGGAGAGCAAATTCAGATATAGCCAAACCGCATACAAACGCAAGAGAAAAACACACACCCTTCACACTCAAATTTTGGCATTTTCCTAGAAAATTTAGTATTTTCCATCAAAACAAAGAGTGACATAATGAACGAAACGCAAACGAACACCTATTCAAATGTTCAAAGTCCTTCGAAGTTAAAGGAGATTATACTGATTTCAATGCAGATTCATAGTCGAATCATAGACTAGACTATAAATCTATCAATTTCCTTACTATCATTGTATTACACACGAAATAAAACACCACACGCTAATTAATTAAATGAAAAAAAAAAAATTCATGTTTCATTTCATGATTTTTTTTTTCATGATCCCTATTCTTCCAATTAATAGAGGGAGAGGAGAGGAAAGATATTTTGGTACGGAAAAAGTACTCTGCGCCGAGTGCGTCGGGATGTACTTCCATTCATTTGTATCAAGCAATGAGAGTTCTCCGTGTGTGATCTGGTCCCACTCGTTTGGGGAAAGATTATTGGTTGATTCAGGATCAACCACCAGCTTCTCCTCCTTTTAGCCGCCCACTATGATATGTCTTTATGTGGGGACAAGTGGACGATGGTGATGAGCACATTGCTGATGGTACAGCGATTTCGATTAGTGGGCGAGACTGCGTGGGAGCAAAATTAAGGAAAATGCTAATAGCTGTGTTTAATCGAGGGATTTAAGAAAAAAAATTTTAAAAAATTTAAAATATGAGTAAAATATAAATATATTATATCTATATTTTATTTAGGCTTATTTTGACAACATAGTTTTTAGTCACTTTTTTTGGTTAGTAGCAAAAGTCAAAAGTTGATTTTTTTGGCTTTTTTTTTCATTTGAGAAGTTGGTTTTTAGCCAACGGTGAAATTACAATTTTACCTCTCATGGGCCAAAATGTGTTACATAGGTAAAGTTGTAAATATTTTAAATAAATGGGGGTAGTTTAGTCATTTTATTATGATTTGACATCATAAATAAATATTAATCAAAAAAGTCAAAAGTCACTTTTTACCAGCTTCTCAAATCATTTGTCTAAAAAAACCAAAAGCTTAGTTAAAAGCCAAAAAACCACTTTTTACCATCTTCCCAAAATAAGCCTTAATTTTATACATATTTTTTCTTTATAGTTTTAAATTCTTCAACCATTCAACCAAACCTAGTATAAATGTTTTACCAATATTTTTATCAAATATCTCATATAAATGTGATGTAAATCTCACATTCATATAATTAATAAAAATATTGATAAAATATTTAAAATTCCTAACATTACACCAAAATTAATGCACATAAAATTACGATAAGTGCCCCCCGATCAATGATTAATGTAAAATGCTATGAGTCTCAAATTTTTTACCAAACAAATGACCAAATATCTCATATGAGTGTGGTCCATATTCATGTGAGACATTTGGTTATTTGTTTGGTAAAAAAATTAATATCCCTAACATTACCCATGATTAATCTCATTAGACAAGAGAGAGAGTGAGTGTGACACCTAAAATGTTTAATTAATTTAACATCACGTTAATATTAAATTTTGAAAGTATGTGATTTAAAGAGTTAGATGATATTAAAGTTTAGAGTATAAAAACATATATATATATAAAATAATATATTTTTCTAAATAATTATTCACATTATTTTAAATTTAATAGTCTGTATATTTTTATAATAAAAATTATTTCAAAAAAATAACTTTAACTTTATATTATTATTCGATATTATTTTCTAAGTATTATGATATTTTTATCTATATTTTTCCTAGACCAAAATACACTAAAACATAACATTTTCTATACAACGAAGATACGCACACCCCAAGTTGCTTTGCTGTTCCGCGTCCTATGGCCCATGCTTCTCCCCTATATTTATAGGTTTCGTTTAGGAAGAGAGGTTGGGTTCAGGGATGGCAATTTGAACCCGGCTCGACGGGGACCCGCCCCCCAACCCCGATTAGAGTGATTTTTTCTCGAAAAATACCCCTGACAAGTCAGGGATGGTATTCGAAAATGAATCCTCATTGACTTTTGGGCCGGGGATGGTGATATGTTTCTAGCTCCAGCCCCAGCCCCAGCCCGTCTCTAGTCCTGACCCCGTCCCCATTACCTCCCCAAAGTAAGTATACTATATATACCCCACAAAAATTTATGACCCCTCTGTCTCTGTCTCTCTCACTCTCACTCTCACTCTCACTCTCACTCACTCACTCTCTTTCCTTTACTCTCTCTCACTTTCGCAGCTTTCCTTTGCTTCCCTTTACTACCTCTCACTCTCACACCTCTCCTTCTCCTCAGTGCTACCGCCACTGTCCACGATGCCAGAGTCGCTGTCGTCCTCTGTCGTTCATCGCAGTCGTTGTTGTCCAACGCCGCCGATCTCTTCCGTTGTTTGTTGCAGTTACCATCGCCTCCGTCGTCCTTTCTTTCTCTCTCTCTCTCTCTCTCTCTCTTTCTGTGACACAAATACACAGATCTCAGATCTATATTGATCTCCTACGTCATCGACGGCAATCTTCTCCGTCGTCCTCTCTCTGTGTGTATGTATACATATATATATGTGTGTGTCTCTGTGTGTATGTATACATGTATGTGTGTCTCTCTCTGTGTGAATGTATACATGTATGTATGTATGTGTGTGTATCTCTCTCTCTCTCTGTGTATGATTTTGTTGATGATGTTGATGTTGAAAATTGTTGTTGATGATGTTATTGAACAGATTTGGACCGGGGTTGTTGTTGATGATATTGTTGAATAGATTTGGACCGGAAAATTTTCTGGGTCGGGGAAACCCGATCCCCGTTGGAGACGGGGACGGTGATAGGTTCCCCATCGGGGATCAGAGACGGGGAGTGTGATTCCTGGCCCCACTCCGGTCCATTGTCATTCCTAGTTGGGTTGGGTTTGGGGCTATTTTAGCCAAAAAAAAACAAAACAGGCATTTTAGCCCAATAAGACAAAATATCACATCAAACCCATAATCATTACATTCTTTCTCTCACAAAAAGTCAAAAAAATCAAAAAGTCTTTCATAAACGAGACTTTTTAACCTAAGGTTAAAAAAGCCAAAAAGCCAAAAAAATCAACCTACTTCACAAACGAACCCATAGATGCATATAGTTGCCAATCTCATCATCATTTCCCCCCAAAACTCCCTTAGTCTCTCTCTTTGCTCTCTAAGTTGTTTTTCTATAAAACTTTGAGTTTCGTTTGGAGTATTTAGTTGGTCACAGTGAATGAAAGATAAAAATTGTAATTAATATTAAGGTAAATTATATTATACCTTGAGTCATCATAATATATTTTACGTATATTTTGAGTTACCATAATTTTTTTTGTGTAATTTGTGTTTTATAAATTATATTAATATTCAAATATGTTGATTATTTTTTGAACTCTATTTGCTTAAATTGAAACCTATGTATATGCTTGTTTAAATTTTAAAAGTTACTTGACAATGATTTTATAAACAATTATTTTTTGTAAGTATCACCACGGGAGTCTCATGCCTTAGGGGACTTAGGCCTCGTTTGGCAAGAGGCTATTTTAGCCAATTAGCCAAAAAGTTACTAAATTAACCAAAAAGCCAACAACCTATACCAAAAAGTCAAAGATTCTCTTTTCTCTCTACTTTTTGCATTTCTTTTCGTAATTAGCCAAAAAGTCATCCCAAACATACAAGTTTTTTTTACCTACATTTTTAGCCAAATAGCCAAAAAGTTACTAAATTAGCCTGTTCCCAAACGAGGCTTTAAATAAACCATTGGCTTCTGTTTGGCCACTTTATGGTCCTCTGTTTGTCATGAATCCATTGACCTCTGTTCTATTCTATACCATGATTATGATTATTTGCTTACATAATTTCCGCATTATGTTTCTGTTATTAAAATTAATTATGTATTGCAATTACCAAACTAATCTTTGTTTTTAGCCAAATAATATCCATGGTAATTTTTGTACCCTCATGCTCATTGTATAATATTTCTCACTCTGCCATGTGCTTATAGCTGTTAACCCCTTTCAGGTTATGAGACTTAGCGGGATCGAGATTGGGAATGAATCACAGTGTTTTTTTTATTTATTGTTATTTACTATCTGTAATTATGATCGGACTTTTGTAATAAAATAAAATCTAGATGACTATTTTCCTTTTTAATAAACTTTTTGGTGCTCATTTATGGTATTTTAATTTATATTCTTGCGCTACTACTACCAATACAAAAATTTTAGACTTATTTTATTTTTATTGTCTTGTTGCGACACCAAACTTTTGGGTATCGGGTTTGGGTCGTGACAGTGAGAGTGATGTGGAATTCTATAATACACACTTCATATCTCATGCACCATTAATTATGTTATTTTATTTTTTAATTATAATATTATTTTGAGATGTTTAGTCATATCTCATATAGTGTTTAGTTATATTTCTTTTTTTAAAGTTATGATTCAAAAAATATAAAATTATACTATTTTTATTTTTAATTATAAGATATATATAATAAACATCCTTTAAAAAAGTATACCATAGTCTTTCCCGAGGGTGAAAATGAGAGTAGAAAACAAGAAAATATGATTAAAAATTTTAAAAAATTAGAAGTTATAATGCTATACATAAAAAAAAATAAATTTAGACACAAAATAAGGAATTCATATTTATAAATACATATGAAATCTATTTATTTGTATCTTAGAGTAAGAAAATAAGATAAGAAATAGGGTAAATTACACTGACAGTCCTTATAGTTTGGAGCTTATGTCACTTTAATCCTTGACTTTTCAATTGTAATATATTTGACCATGAATTTTGAATTTTGTTCCAAATAAGGACAATTGAAGATCTCATTGCTTAATTTCAAGGGCAAAATCGTCAATTTGATAAAACATCAACTAAGTTGACAAAAATAAATGTCAAAAAAATATTTTTGAATTTTTTAAAATTATTTCTATTCACTAAAAAAAATTATGTAAACTTGATAAATCTTTTAGACATTTATTTATTTATTTTACCAAATTAATTTTTATTATGTGTTTGGATGATAATCATATAATGGGTAGTTGTTTTAAGGAAAAATTAGTCTAAGGTCCCTCTTTCACTTTTAGTAATGTATAAGATCCACAATATTATTTTATGATGTCTAAAGTCCTTCATTTTGACACTCTCAAATCAAACCTCTTTCTCTCTCTCTGTCTTCCATATTTCAACTCTCTCTCTCTCTAAATCCAAATCTCACTTCACTCCTTTCAATGGCCGCTCTAGATTCCGCTGGTGTTCATCATCGTCTTCGTCTTCTTCAACTCTCTCTTCTCCGTCAAGCGAAGCTCAAAGCATCCTTATCTATATACGATTTCACCGATATCGGAATCGAAGCATACCACGATGAGAAAACAACCCAATGGTGGAAGTGAACCACGATACCATTTCTCAGAAATAGAGTCGTTTGTGAATGGTGGTTTAGAGTTGAGATCGTAGTCCAAAAGGCTTTGAGTATCAATTTCCATTGGCAACACCAATAGTCAAACAAGCCTTAAAAATTCACGAAGATATATACATGTATATATAGATATAGGGAGAGGGAGACAAGGTGTTGGTTATCATAGTGGAGCTTCAGAGAGTTAATTAGAAATCAAAGCTTAGGTATTGTAGTAGTTATCACTCTCTCAATATGAATCAAAATCAACATGGCAAAGAAAATCAAAGAAGCAACACGACAGAGAAATTCAAAGAAGCAACCTGGTAGAGAAAATTAAAGAAGCAGCAAAACAGCAACCTGGCAGAGAAAATTAAAGAAGCAGCATGGTAGAGAAAATCAAAGAAGCAACCTAGTAGAGAAAATTAAAGAAGAAACATGACAGAGAAAATTAAAGAAGTAACCTGGCAGAGAAAATTAAAAAAGCAACATGGCAGAGAAAATTGAAGAAGGAACATGGTAGAGAAAATTAAAGAAGCACCATGGCAGAGAAAATCAAAGAAACAACATGGTAGAGAAAATTGAAAAAGCAACATGGCAGAGAAAATCAAAGAAACAACATGGCAGAGAAAATTGAAAAAGCAACATGGCAGAGAAAATCAAAGAAGCAACCTAGCAGAGAAAATTAAAGAAGCAACATGACAGAGAAAATTAAAGAAGTAGCAAAGAAGCAACCTGACAGAGAAAATTAAAGAAGCAGTATGGTAGAGAAAATCAAAGATACAACCTAGCAAAGAAAATTAAAGAAGAAACATGGCAGAAAAAATTAAAAAAGCAACCTAGCAGAGAAAATTAAAGAAGCAACATGGCAGAGAAAATTAAAAAAGCAACATGGCAGAGAAAATCAAAGAAGCACCATGGCAGAAAAAATCAAAGAAACAACCTGGTAGAGAAAATCAAAGAAGTAACCTAGTAGAGAAAATTAAAGAAGAAACATGACAGAGAAAATTAAAAAGGCAACCTAGCAGAATTAAAGAAGAAACATGACAGAGAAAATTAAAAAGGTAACCTAGCAGAGAAAATTAAAGAAGCAACATGGCAGAAAAAATCAAAAAAGCAACCTAGCAAAGAAAGTTAAAGAAGCATCATGGCAGAGAAAATCAAAGAAACAACCTGATAGAGAAAATTAAAGAAGCAACATAGCAGAAAAAATCAAAGAAGCAACCTGGTAGAGAAAATTAAAGAAGCAACATGGCAGAAAAAAATCAAAGAAGCAACATGGCAAAGAAAATCAAAAAAGTAACATGGCAGAGAAAATCAAAGAAGTAACTTTGCAAAGAAAATTAAAGAAGTAACATGGTAGAGAATATCAAATAAGCAACCTGATACAGAAAATTAAAGAAGCAGCATGGTATTTCTCTAGAAAACAGGGAAGATCAGAGAAATTTATCTGAGTTGGATAGAATTTCTCTGGTCCAGAATTTCTCTAGATAGAATTTCTCTGGCAAGCCCAGAGAAATTCTCTGGATGAAATTTCTCTAGATTAGATTGAGAGACCATAGACATCATGAAAATATTAGATGTCATTTATGTTATAAAATCTTAATACCAGGGACTTTAAAAAAAAAAAAAAATCCTTGTTTTTATTTTCATTAAATTGGTTTCTATTTTTCAAAAGGCAAATATGGTAACAACTGTGATATCATTATTAAACTAATCTATTAAATCAAAAAATCTAAAATTAAAACATTTTATATATTAAATATATTGATTACACATTAAAATCCTAACAATCACCCATTACATGATTATTATCTAAACACATAATAAAAATTAATTTGGTAAAATAAATAAATGTCTAAAAGATTTATTAATTTTACATAATTTTATCTTTGGTGGATAGAAATAATTTAATTTTTTTTTTGACATTTATTCTTGTCAAATTAGTTTATATTTGATCAAATTGACAAATTTACCCTTAAAATTAAGCAATGGTATCTTCAGTTATCCTTATTTGAAACAAAATTCAAAATTCAGGGTCAAATGTATCACAATTGAAAAGTCAGAGAATAAAGCGACACAAGTCTTAAACTATAGGGACCTTTAGTATAATTTGCCCTAAGAAATAAGATTATATGTAAAAAGATATATATATATTTTCTTGTAAGGGGTTTTAGTTGATATTAGGATTTTATAATATAAAAGATATGTAACATTTTAATAGTAGTTGAGTCTCTCAATATTTTCATAAATTCTAATTCTTCACAGAGAAATTTCTTTTTACAGAGAAATTTCAACTTCATACAGAGATTTTAGTGTGACAAGCTAAAATTTCTATGTGGCACACTGTAATTTCTCTAATAATATTATTAAGAACTTTAACTAATAAAAAAAATATATATTAGACTTCCCACACTACCCAAAGGTAGAAATGATATTTCACTAATTTTTCCTTTCATGTAAACTGAAAATGCAAAATCAAAGCAAATCAACTTTCACTGTCCTCCATAAATTTCTGTATGCAAAAGTAGGCAAGTTAGGCATTTCTCAATCACTCTTTACCTGACATAATAATCTTCATTGAGCCAGGATCCTCTAGAGTTTTTTTTTTCTAAAGTTTCCTAGAGTGGTGCATTTGTGGTTGAGATTTAATGATAAGTCACATCAATTTTTTAGTATTAAATCGCAATCACACAATACACCACTTTAGAAAACTTTAGGAAAAAAACACTCTAGAGGATCGTTGGCGCTCTTTTCATTGTCCTTCTGATAGTATATATGATTTTTTAAACAAAAATCTATTTGATTGTTAAAATTCAAATGTAACACATCAATTGGAAAAGGTTTCTATTTATTCAAGTGTTTGGTTTGGATTTTATTGTCAACATTTCTGTTTTTTATTTGATTTTTTTATTACTAAATTTAAAGGTTGTGGGACTCATACAATAATAAATACATGTAAGACCATTATTTATATCTAAAAATAAAAAAATTGGCTAATAATATATGTAATATTTTTCATTTTTTATTATTGCAAAAGTACTACACACAGAATATTTGGTGCTCTTGCCTTGTGCTCCAGCTAATCACCCAAAGTAGAGTAATTGTGAGCTTTCATCATCAATATAGATTTTCATAGTGGACTTTTGCATGATTGTAATTCCAACTTGGAATGTTGGTTTCATTCTTTTGATTTATCTCCTGCATTACATATATTCAAATGAATCATCTTTGTATCCAAGGAAGTGTTTGGAACTTTTTAGTTTTACAATTGCTAGCCAACATTTATTTTCTCAATAATGATCATGTGTTTGAATATTAATTTGTTTAAAAATTTATAAAAGAAAAAAATAATGTTGAAATTAATTTTTGGATCATAAGACACGGATATCTAATATAATTTAGAGTACTTACATGTAAGTTTTAATAGGTACACTTATTGTCTAATAAGTTTTGTGATAATTAATAGTAGAAAAATGCTTTAGAGCTCTAAAGCTAGCTCTAATGAGTTGGCAGTGGACTCCACTTAATGTGATATGATATTTTGGTTTTGGTTTGTTTTTTTTTCTACATGCCATGTCATTGGTGTTTCATTAGAGCACCAAAATTAGTACTCTGAATCATTGTTGTTAATAGTAATCTGCATCAAACATTATTAAAAAAAGTTAATAATTATTAATTTTCGGTGACAGTTTGAAAAGTGTTATAAAAAATATCACTAATTATAAGTTTTAGTGATAGTTTAAAAAATGTCAAAAAAAAGTCACTAACTTTGAACTTTTAGAGACAATTCAAAAAATTCGTTACGGAAAAACGTCATTAATTGTAAGTTTTAGCGACAATTTATAAAAATAGTGACAAAAAAAGTCACTAATTAATTGTCAATTTTTAGTGACATACGTAAAAAATAGTCACACAAAATTAATTTTAGCGACAATTTTACTATGACTCAATAGGATTGAACGAAAATTAAATCTAATTATTTGGACCTATTAATAATTTATCCTATAATTTTTTATTTTGAATGATTTGCCCAACAAATCTTATTAAATAAACAATTTTAATCATGAAATAGAGTCTGGAATGGGCTCCACCAAAGGTGAAACATACATTTATATACTTTATAAATCTTATCCTAGGCTAACCCATAGAATAATGTTAGGGATACTAAATTTTTTACTAAATAAATAGTAATGATTTAGATCTCCACAAAACATCACCCCCATAACCCCACTCACTTGTGATTGGTTAAAGTAAGAAAGAGAAAAAAAATAAAAATACAAACACATCATTAGTCCACATCACTGTGGGAGTGGTGGGCGGGTCCCAAACATTTTTTCTAAATAAATAATTAAATGTCTCACATTGTGGATCCCACACTCACGTGAGATATTTGATCATTTATTTAGTAGAAAATTTAGGACTTATAATATTTTCTTCTCACATATACTAATAATAAAAAGTTTTAAGGATACATAATTCGATTACAAAATTATACATTGTGCAAATCTCCCCTCGTATTGAAAGATTATGTCAATTTTGTGCACATAATAGAGATGTAATGCAAAGTGGGCTAGTGCTTGATGTCTCCTGTCCTAGTTTAGTTTGATTTATTAGTCTGAATTGAAATCTGTTTTTCTAAATTTTATTTTTTTATTTCTAGTTGTTTTTCACATTTTGAAGCATGAAAAATTATCCTGTGTGTACACTAATGTCAAAACGTGTTCACCATAATCATATAACTTACTTGAACTTTGTGGACATCTAAAGTCCAAACCAATCATATTCCCAGCAATAATCGTTTCCTTCTGCTTCCATGGCTTTTACACCACTTTACTATCTTTCTATATAATAATATTGTGCACTTAAAAAAATATCTCAAAAAATATCTAAAAAATAAAATGCACAAATAAAATTTATTTTTGATTATAATTCATATCACACCAAATTCAACTCTACATCACACACGTATTTTTTTTTTTAAAAATTTGGAGTACATATTGTTATACCCACAAAGGTGTGTGTAAATTAAATGTATAAATTAAATAAACAATAAAATAAAATAATTCAGGAATAATAATTATATAAATTATTTCTCGATTTAAAAGCTTACAAAAAATAATGTCGAGACTTGTATGTTGGACACAATCGCCTTAAAGTAGATTTTACCCTCGTTCCGGTACTTCGAGTTTTACTGGTGTCTACTTCCCAAGATGCAACAACTAATACTTAAATTAGCAGCACTACAAATTTAAGCCTGGCGAACCAACTCTGTTGTAACTCTCTCTTTTTCTTTTTAAAATATAAATGCAGAAAAGATGCAGAAAGACAGAAGAAGAACAGAAAGAGAAGGGCGGAAATTTTATGGAAAAAATCTGATCTAAGAATTGCTGGATGGCAAGCCTTAAATAAGAGAATTTGTGGCTTTTCCAAACAGGTATAAAACCTGTTCAAACAGATTGAATAAGCACCAGGCAGATTTGAATATGTTTGGATAGATTCAATTCGGATTGAACTTGTTTTGAACCTTCGAACCTGTTCGGGTGGGTCTGAACCCGTTAGGGATCAGTTTGGGTGAAGGAAAAATTCTGGACCAATTTATTTTGAATTTTGTAAACAAAATAAAAAATGAATAAATAAATTACAAATATTTTTGGTCCAAAAAGATAAGTATTAGATCAGACAAGCCCAACCAACCTCACACCGCGCCCAGTCCCAGCCCAACCGGACGGACGGCGCGCGTGGTTTTAATTTTGGGTCCAATGGGTCTAGCCCACTTCACCCATAACCTCACCCTTCCACAAACTTGGGTACCCCTTGGGGCCCATTCTGAGTATCCCAAGTGAATGTATATAAACCCATTTAAAACCTCAAGCCTTTCCAATGTGGGATAAGCACACTTTACAAATGTGTAGGAAATCCACCAAAAACTAGTTCCACGAACCCGAAAACGCGCGTTGAATTCTCATTCATCCGGAAATGATTTTGAGCAACCAAATACATGAATTTATTCACTACACGGTATGAAACATGAACCCAATTAGAAATGTTAAAAATAACACTTGGGTCCCACCTTAATTAATACTCAAAGTTAGCAAAAAATAAGGTTATACAAAAGCCATTTTCCAACAATCCCTCACATGAATGGAATTCATGATTACGAACATGCAACAAGATGCAGACAAAGAAAGAGTACATTAAGAAGATACACCACATCGAGATATATAGTTTTTTGCTTTGAACCTCCTATAGTGAAAGCTTATCGAACTTACTAGCTAACTGGTGGACGCAATACCTTGAACTCTTCAACTGTTTGTGTAAGCCAAGACAATAGACAACACATAGTGTATTTGCAAACACAGTTTGGTTCTTACGGTTGTGTTCATTTTGGCCCTGAACGACGCCTGGTAATTCATGAGTGCTCTAAAGAATTTAACCTTCTCAATTCTTACAGAACTGGCCCAGTTCACACTCATATAGATGACTTCTTATTAAGAGTATCTTGCTATACCCCACTTGGATGTCCAAGCTATAAGAATCATTAAAAACAAAGTTTATCCTACTAACACTGCAGGTATCACTCTTCTTACCATATAAATGGGTAGGAGTAAACCTCTTTAGTGATACATGAAGTCATCTATAATTCAGTTGTCCCTTTGAACCTAGATCTTGGGATCTCTAATCAACTAGGTTGGGTTGCCATTATGGCGACTTTTAATTAATAGGCTTTAATTTCATTCCCCTCAATAAATGGTACACTTGCTCTCTGGCTAGCCGTTTAGTAATAAATCCGCAATATTCTCCTTTAACTTTACATATTCTATGGAAATTATTCCACGTGAGAGCAAATGTCTAAATGTATTATGTCTTTGACGATTGTGTCGAGACTTACTGTTATATATATGATTCTGTGCCCGTCCTGTTGCTGCTTCACTATCACAATGTATGCATATAGTTGGCACAGTTTTAGGCCATATTGGAATGTCTTCTAAGAAATTACGAAGCCATTTTGCTTCTTCTTCTGTTTTATTTAATGCGATAAACTTAGATTCCATTGTCGACCTTGCTATGTATGTCTGCTTGGAGGATTTCCAAGAGACTGCAACACCTCCCAAGGTAAGGACATATTCACTAGTGGATTTTGAATCTTTAGTATCCGATATTCAATTTGCATCGCTGTACCTCTCGAGTATTGCTGAATATTTGGTATGATATAAGCCATAATTCTGGGTATGTCTTAGATACCTAAGTACCCTAATTATCGCTTTCTAATGATTAGACTCTGGATTATTTGTGTACCTACTCAATTTGCTTACAGCATAGGCTAAATTTGGCCTAGTGCAATTCATTAAGTACATCAAGCTTCCAATTATTTGAGAGTACTCTAATTGTGATATGCTTGCACTTGTAGTTTTTGACAAATGAAGACTAATGTCAACAGGTGTTTTAGCAGGACGGTCGTCATGCTTTCCAAATTTCTCCAGAATCTTCTCAACATAGTGAGACTGAGATAAAGCATATCCTTCAAATGTTCTAGTAATGGTTATTCCTAGAATTACATCTGCTACTCCCAGATTTTTCGTGTCAAACTTTTTGTTCAACATTTTCTTTATGGATTTAATCATGTCATTATTGCTTTCAATAATGAGCATGCCATCCACATAAAAACAAACTATGACATAGCCTTTGTCTGTATTTTTAACATAGACGCATTTGTCACATTCGTTTATCTTAAAACCACCCAAAAGCATAGCGTGATCAAATTTTTCATGCCATTGTTTCGAAGCTTGTTTTAATCTATAAAGAGATTTGACAAGTTTACAAACTTTTTTCTCTTGGTCGGGAACTTGAAACCCTTCTGGTTGTTCCATATAGATTTCCTCATCAAACTCGCCATTCAAAAAAGCTATTTTAACATCCATTTGATGTATTTTCAAATTATACAAAGCTGCAATCGCAATCAACATGCGAATGGATGCTATTCTTATCAGTGGTGAATAAGTGTCAAAATAGTCAAGGCCTTCCTTCTGCCTGTATCCTTTAACAACAAGCCTAGCCTTGTATTTATCTATTGAACCATCTGCTTTCATTTTTCTCTTGAATATCCACTTATATCCAAGAGGTTTACATCTTGGTGGAAGATCCACCAGTTCCCAAGTATGATTTTGCAGTATTGATTCAATTTCACTATTTACAACCTCTCTTTACAATGGAACTTCAGGCCTTAACATTGCTTCCTTGAGGTTTTGAGGCTCATTTTCTAATAGGTATGTCAGGAAATCTAGACCAAATGATTTAGAGATCCCAACCCTCTTGCTACGTCTAGGTTCATCGGATTTATTATCATTTTGGTTTTCATTGTTACCAATAGCAGTATCAAAAGTTCTTTTATTTGAACTTTTCTCTTCAGTTTCCTTACTAGGAAAAATATGTTCAAAAAACGATGCATTTCTTGACTCAATAATAGTGTTTACACGCATATCTGAATTTTCAGATCTATGAACTAAAAATCTATATGCACTACTATTATTGGCATAACCAATAAACACAAAATCAACGATCTTTGGTCCTATCTTAGTCGTTTTGAGACTAGGGACTGCCACCTTGGCCAAACACCCCCACACTTTGAGGTAATTGTAGGTAGGTCATTGACCTTTTCATAATTCATAAGGTGTTTGATTGAGTTTCTTGTGGGACACCTTGTTCAGAATAAAGTTAGCAAACAAAACCGCTTTCCCCCACAAGTTTTGAGGTAACCCTGAACTAATCGACATGGCATTCATCATCTCTTTAAGAGTTCGATTTTTTCTTTCAACAACTCCATTTGACTGAGGAGAATAGGGTGCAGTGGTTTCGTGAATGATACCATGTTCAGAACAAAATTCTTCAAATGGTGCATCATACTCACCACATTTGTCACTCTTCACTATCTTAATAGTTTTGCCAAGTTGATTTTCAACCTCAAGTTTATATTGCCTAAAAACTTCTACGGCTTCATCTTTACTTCTCAATAAGTAAACATAGTAATTTCGAGTGCAATCATCAATAAAAGTAATAAAGTACTTCTTACCTCTTCTAGTTTGAACAAATTTTAAATCATAGATATCTATGTGATTTAAACTTAGAGGTTCAATACTTTTTTCAACTTTGTTAAATGATACTTTAGTGAGTTTTGCCTCAACACAAATCTCACATTTATGATTACGATCAAATTCTAAGTTTGGTAAACATTCTAAAGCAATAAATCTACGCAAAGAATTAAAATTAACATGTCCTAATCTACCATGCCATAAAAAATAAGACTCAGCAATATAAACAGAAGATGTGTTTTTATTATTAAAAGCCAAATTAGGTACAACAGTTATTACATTGAGCTTAAAAAGCCTATCACTCATGTAACCTCGCTCTACATACATTGCACTCGTGGAGAGTACAACTTTATCAGATTCAAAGACTAATTTAAACCCATTCTTGATCAACAATGAGCCAGAAATCAAATTCTTACGAATTTCTGGCACATGGAGTACATTGTTAAGAGTGAGTTCTTTTCCTGAGGTTATTTTTAGCACAATCTTTCATTGTCCTTCTACAATTGAAGTGGAGGAGTTTCCTATAAAAAATTGTTCCCCATTTTCCACCACTTTGTAGGTTGTGAACATCTTCTTATCTGTACAAATATGGCGGGTTGCTCTAGCATCCACCCGCCACTCCTTGGGATTGCCCACCAAGCTTGCTTCAGAGACTACTGCAGCAAGACTGATGTCTGCCACTCCATCGGAAAGATAAAAATCCTAGGCTATGTTGGTTTGTGCTAGCTTTTTGCTCGAATTTTCTTCATCCTTGCGAACGTGACAATCCGTAGCACGATGTCCATCTTTGCCGCACACAAAACACTTGCCTTTGAACCTCTTATTGAACCCGTTGTTGATCCCTTTGTTGATCTTATTAGTAGATCATTGTTTGGGACCATTGCCATCATGCTTCCGCTTCTTGTTGTTGAGCTTTGACCCTTGTCCATGTTCCACAACATTTGCTTTAGCCTGCATGACATGGTTTCCTGACTTCTTGTCGGAACCATGGTTGTCCTCCTAAATTTGGAGCCGCACTATCAGTTCCTCTAATTTCATCTCCTTACGCTTATGCTTTAGATAATTCTTGATTTCTTTCTAGGATGGTGGCAATTTTTCAATAATTGCCGCAACCTGAAAAGATTCACTGAGAACCATCCATTCCGTATGTATGTCATGAAGAATTAATTGGAGATTTTGAACTTCGCTAATAACCGTCTTGGAATCCATCACTTTAAAATCCAGAAAACGGCCAACAACAAATTTCCTTGTACCGACGTCCTCTGTCTTATATTTATGATCAAGTGATTCCCACAGTTCTTTAGCAGTGCTTTTGACACTATACACATTGTACAGTGTATTGTCTAACCCATTGAGGATATAACTCCGGCACAGAAAATCACCATATTTCCATATATCGACTGCGGCTACCACTTGCCGGTCAATCTCTCTCTCGTTCGGTGCCAGGGCTTTTTTATGAGTGAAGCGAGCCAAATTCAATGTCGTAAGATAAAACATCATTTTTTGTTGCCATCTTTTGAAATCATTTCCATTGAATTTTTCTGACTTGTCCTCATGATTTACCAGTATTGCCGGAGTCATCACTGGCACAACATGTGTGGAGGTTCGAGTAATAACAGTCTCAGTACTATCAAATTCAATTGTCATAATTCTGACGAAATAAAAATAATACACCAATCACAAATTTATACAAAAAAAAAAATTACACACAAAATAAACAGAATAATATTTTGTAATAAAATTTTAATGATAAACAGTATATTACTACTATGTTATCAAAGAAATCATTAAACAATATGTTACTACTATTTAAGAAATTAAATAGTATAGCACTACTATTTAATTTCTCGAAACAAAATATTTGTCTGTCTATCGCAGAAATAAATAAAAATAAGAAGAAGTCTACTTTAAGATTGTTATACCCACAAAGGTGTGTGTGTGTAAATTAAATGTATAAATTAAATAAACAATAAAATAAAATAATTCAGGAAAAATAATTATATAAATTATTCCCGATTTAAAAGCTTACAAAAAATAATGTCGAGGCTTGTGTTGGACACAATTTCCTTAAAGTAGATTTCGCCCTCGCTCTGGTGCTTTGATTTTTACCGGCGTCTACTTCCCAAAGATGCAACGACTAACACTTAAATTTGCAGCATTACAAATTTAAGCTTGGCGAACCAACTCTATTGTAACTCTCTCTTTTTCTTCCTAAAATATAAATGCAGAAAAGATGCAGAAAGAAAGAAGAAGAATAGAAGGAGAAGGGCAAAAATTTTATGGAAAAAATCTGATCTAAGAATTGCTAGATGGCAAGCCTTAAATAAGAGAATTTGTGGCTTTTCCGAATAGGTATAAAACCTGTTCGGACAGATTGAATAGGCACTAGGCAGATTTGAATATGTTTGGACAGTTTCAATTCGAGTTGAACTTGTTTTAAACCCTTTGAACCTGTTCGAGTGGGCCCGAACCTGTTAGGGATCAGTTTAGGTGAAGGAAAAACTCTGGACCAATTTATTTTGAATTTTGTAAACAAAATAAAAAATGAATCAATAAATTACAAATGCCTTTGGCTCAAAAAAGATAAGTATTGGTCTGGACAAGTCCAACCCAACCTCACACCACGCCCATTCCTAGCAGACGGCGCGCGTGGTTTTAATTTTGGATCCAATGGGTCTAGCACACTTCACCCATAACTTCACTATTTCATAAACTTGGGTACCCCTTGGGGCCCATCCCAAGTATCTCAAGCTAAGGTATATAAACCCATTCAAAACCTCAAGCTTTTCCAATGCCACATTTCACAAATGTGTAAGAAACCCACCAAAAACTAGTTCCACGAACCCGAAAATGTGTGTTGAATTCTCATTTATCCGGAAATGGTTTTGAGCAACTAAATACATGAATTTATTCACTACGCGACATTAAACATGAACCCAATTAAAAACGCTAAAAATAACGTTTGGATCCCACTTTAATTAATACTCCAAGTTTACAAAAAAATAAGATTATATAAAAGCCATTTTTCAACCCATATAATTTTTGCCCATGATAATTTGAAGGTTGACTAGAATTTTGTAGTCTAATTCAAAGACATAGATTTGAAGAATGGTAATGATATGTGGCCCTGTCTACTCTTCACCAACTGCTCCCCAAGTGGGCACACACTCATAGTATAGAGTAGCAAAAAAACAAACGACTTAGGCTGTCCCAACCTGAATTATTTATAGCTAATTTATACATGAGCTTTTTTTCTATCTTAATTATCATACATTCCTATGGGATTATGCAATCCTTACTCCTCCCCAAGCTACTATGTTTTGATCATATTTTCAATATAATTTAATAACAGATATCCATCTAAAAAAAATTTGTCAAGAATTTTAATCAAAATAAAAAATTCTAGTTAAGATTCAATTTGTATATTATGGACTATATGTGCAAAATAAATTTAAACTACACACTGATATTTCTATGTAAATTTCTAGAAATTTATAGCATTATTAATATAATTTTACACTTAATTCTATTAGAATTTGATAGCTACAAGTGTTAAAGACAAAAGTCATACAAAGACATTTCAAATCTAGTTTTACGATGTTTGTAATCCGTGTTGGGATTGTTTGAATCTTAACAATTATTCAATGTTGACTATTTGATAGTGAATTCAACTTCAGACCTAAAATCCTAACTTCACGGTTTTGTAATCCTTGTTGGGATTGCATGAATCTTGACAATTACTCAACACTATCTATTTGATAATGAATTCAACTTGCGATCTGATTCCTTAATTTGGACTAAATATATTTTTAGTGTTTTCATACTTGTAGTTGAGGGGGCTACTATTTATGTATCTCTCTTGTGTAACATTTGCTTGTCATAGTATAATCACAATAATCATATAATTATCACAATTTAGAGTAAATTTTTTTTAAAATATTTTCGTATTTATGACATGTTATCTAATAATGGATATATATAATTAAATGAGGGCTATCTCTACATCTCTAATTTTTCTTTTTTCTTTTTCTTTTTTTTCTTTTTTTTCATCAAAGTAGAATCATTGTGATTATAGATGTAATCCTAACTTTCTTCTGTACATATATCTCCATATATTTTGCTTGTTAAAGTAGAACCGTTACTAGTGTAGATATAATCTTAATTTTTGTCTGTATGTATCTTCTAATTTTTTTTTGTCTCATTGATATTAATTATGGGTATCACGGTACATCAAGGATGAAGCCGAACAGAATAGTATGGGTATCTAAGAAACACGGATATGCGGCGCGACACGCATACGATACGAACACGACAAATGAGGAACACGCACCAAATATATTTATTATATGTCATATATATAAATATAACATTTTATGATAATAAAAAATATAGTATAACACATATTTTATAATTTTATATTATTTTTCATTTTATAATTTTATCTTAAATTACTTAATTTAAATTTATAATTAGTTTGATGTTCTAATCGGTGGACATATGTGTTTAAGTAATGGACATAAGTGTCTAAAAAATGTTCGAATCTAAAAAATTCATTAAAAAATAGAATATGCTTTAAAAGTGTCGGACACGTGTCAAAAAGTGTTTAACGAGTGTCGATGTTTGATACGGGCATGTTAAGGATACTTCACATTCTCACAAGTGTTGTGCTTCTTAGATGGGCATTAATGTAAATTCACATATAGTGAGAATTCTTTTCTGTTTAGGTGCCTATTTTGGCTTTTGGGGGGTGTCTTCCAAAAGAGCAAAATACTCATAACTACAAAGCAAAAGGGGGACAGAGAGAGCCTCCCCTGTCTCTCTTTTATTTTTTGATCAACTTTGTAGAGAGTGAGAGAGCAGGGGAGGAGTCACAAAGCGAAGCAACCATGTCTCTGGGTTACGCAGAGAAGCTCTCTTACATAGAGGATGTGGGCAAGGTTGGAATGTCTGAGATTTTCGACCCACCTCGTGTTTTGCAAGAAAAGGTATGATTTTTCTTTCTCATTCCCTTCGTTTATTTGCATTTTTCTTAATATGATTTTCTTGTTTTCAACACTTCTCATTATAGTTTGATGATCTTCTGAAATAGCAACACTAACAATAGTTGCTTAGGTTTTGTTTTGTGCTTAAAACTGTTGATGAAGTATGTTCAATACTCTACCGTGGAAATTTGTTTGAATCTCTAAACTGTCTTGTTTTGTTCTTTGATGAGATCTGACATCTGGGTATTGACATTTTTTATTCACCCTAGTTGTGAATTTCAATTGTTCCTTAACAGTGAAGTGTTTGAAGTTCAATTGGTGTTGAAGTCAATATTTGGGGATCATAAACTTGCATTATGGGGTTTTACCCTAAAACAAATCAAAATGTAGCCGAATCGATTGCATAGATGTTGATATGGTTCGTGGAGTATGAGAAGTTAATTGTTGGTTCAGATGGCGAATTCGATGATATGATAATAGATGTAGTTGTCGAATTGGGAATGGATCAAATCGAATTCAGAATGGATCGAGTAGAATTGGGAAATTTGATTGTGATACAAAAACATGCATTGAATTTTTCATAAGCACAATAGACGTGCAATGTGAATGACTATTATCTCTGCACGGAATGCTTCAATTCAATGAACCCAAACTTTTATGTCATCTCAGGGATGTAGCTCCTCAAATTAGCAATTTTATTTTATTATTATTATTATTTTTTGTGGGTTCTATTTTTTGCTTGATATAAAGTTATTCATTATAATGATTCTATTAATGCATTTGGTGTGAAAGAAAAAAATTGTACCTGAAATCTTCTTTACTGAAGTGTTTATTTGGGCCTTCTTATTCCCAAATTTTAGGGCATAATGTTATTATATAGTTTAAAATTTTGCTCAAGGTAATCATATATTGCTAGATTTATCAAAATTCACTTAGGCGTTTGTGACCCACGGTTAGAATCAATGCGATCCAAGACATGGTACACTTTGTTCCTAAGAAGCATAGACACGTGACACGACACGTTGGAGACACGTGCTAAACATAAAATTTTATATATTTATTATATGTCATATTTTTAAATTTTAATATTCATTTTATGCCTAATACTGAATTTTATTAAATTTATCAACCTTATTTAGTAAAAAATTAATGATCCCCAAGGTGTCTCCAGCGTGTCTATAGCATGTCCCAACGTGTCTGGCACGTGTCCGTGTCCGACACTTGTACATCACCTCTGAAGAGGTGTCCGTGCTTCATAGCTTTGTTCCAGTGCACTACATCTGACAACTTGAAGATTTCTCAGATTTCAACCCTTATTTGCCTTTTCGTCAAGGTAGTATAAAATATAATGAGTAGCAACAAATACGATGAATTGAAAATCAGTTTTGCATTGGTGCTTTTGAACATGCATTGTCACATAATAACTCTAGATTAAGACATATGCATAGGCTATATAAGTTTACACCCATTATGCCATGTTTTGAGGCAAGCAGTGTGGTGTGTACCACTTCCTGTTTTCACTAACATCTTGATCCATGCTGTGAGTAACATTTCAAATGGACTAGAGTTAGCTAGCCATTTATGCTCCAGAGATGCCCTAGGTCCATGCAAGTTTGATATTTGCATTTAGGGGACTGCCAAGTGCCAGCAAACACAACAGAGCATAGGTGAACAATTGATTAATTTCAGAGAAACTTTTCTGAAGGAGAGTATATCTACCTTTCTTTTAGGGGATCAAAGATTGGGAGATCTAATCATTGGAGAAGTACATGGATCATCTCTATGATTATAGATTTGGCTGTGAGGGATAGGAGTGAATGAGTTCGTTCCTCAATAAATAAGGATATACTCCTTGGTTAGGAGAGGGATAAAATATAAAAATGTTCCTTTGAAGATGTGAAAGTCATTGGTTCCAACTATGATTGTACTCTTTCTATGGTTTTTGGCAGTTATGAATACAATTTTGAAGGTGTGAAATTTGATATCCAGAAATAGTTAATCCAAGTGGGTGCCTACTATGCTTACTTCCTACACCTATACAGCATTCCATTTTCTGAACTTGTCTACTTTGGTCTTTCTTAGGATTTTTATGTTTGGCAAACTGATAATTTAAGATTTTGCAATATGTTTGTTGATTTTGCATCCCTCACTGGGTTTTGGCTTTTGCAATGGCAGATTGAAAAACTCGCCATAATGATACAGAAGGTTTGAACTAACGTCAACTCATTCATCTCACTTTTGGCATATGGATTCATGTTTGATTCTGCACTAATAAAAAATGTTCTCCTTTGGTTTTACTGGCAGAGTAAGCATCTAGTGGTGTTCACTGGAGCAGGAATATCAACTTCTTGTGGTATACCTGACTTCCGTGGGCCCAAGGGTATTTGGACACTTCAGGTTGATATAATGCAATTTGATTCTGCATCTGAACTTGTGAATGCCTTGTTCGATGACATGCCGAAATGATTGTGTGACTTTGAGATAAGGGAGAAAACTTCTATGTAGAAAATGTGTTATCTTTGATAAAATTGATTTTTTGATAACTCAATACCTTGTCTAGCCACTCAATATCTCCTTTGTTTGAATTTTTTATTGGAGAGTTGTACTGAGCAATTTACCAATTTTTTTATTAAAAAAAATGCCAAAAGGGGTGTTTACAAAAATTTTGGCTAAAAATATCTTATTGTTTGGACCATTTAGACTGTTGTCCACTCTCTTCACACTGATATGCCAATTACAATTGGTGTATCAGGCTTGGTTTATAATTTTCAACTCAAAAGGCTCTCACATGTAACTTGGCATCATTTTATGACTTAACCAACAAATTAATTATACTTCAACTGCTTCTTTAATCTTTTCTTTTTTGATTTGCAGCGGGAAGGCAAAGCCTTGCCTGAAGCATCATTGCCATTTCACCGTGCAATGCCGAGCATGACTCATATGGCTTTGGTTGCACTAGAGAAAGCTGGTATCCTAAAGTTTCTTATTAGCCAGGTAAGACTAAAGTCACTTCACTATTTAACACAATCCATCTAGTTCTAAGAATACTTGGCTTGAAGATGGTTTGTTTCATACTTGGGGGAAAAACAGTTTTTGTTCATGATTTTGTGTGGTGGGGGGATGGGAAATTAGTCCTTTTCTATACTGTTCCCTTTCTAGACTTCTTGAAAATGCAAGCTTTTTCTAGGAATAGCTCATCATTAAGGTTGGTATGGGTTAATCCCTCAAATATTATAACCTAAAAATGTTGAGATGAGGAACGATTCTTGTACTGATGATAAAATTTAGCATCTGTCACTTTTCCCTTATCAAATTTACTCAACCCAGTAATTTTCAAACTAGTTATAATAGAATGAAGATATCTGTTTTGCTGACTACTTAATACATACTATTTTTCAATGCTAGAATATTGATGGCCTCCATCTTCGTTCTGGAATACCAAGGGAGAAACTTTCCGAACTACATGGGAACTCCTTCATGGAAGTATGCCCTTCCTGTGGAGTCGAGTAAGATTTAATCTTTATCTACAGCCTATGTTGTTTAAATAATGTCTGAAGCTTCTTCAGATTCTTTTTCCTTTTCTGTAGTGGTTTTCATTTATTAAAGTCCAGTGTCTAGTTCACATGCTTGCTAGATTGTTATATAGTTGACTCTGTTTTTCACTATTAAAGATTGTATGTTTATAAATTTGATTCCGTGAAGGTATCTTCGGGATTTTGAGGTGGAAACTATTGGACTGAAGGAGACGTCGCGACGCTGTTCTAATGTTGTTTGTGGTGCAAGGCTTAAGGACACAGTTCTTGATTGGGAGGTACTAATTTCTTGTGTTGATTGATTGCATTATTGGCCATTGATTGATAAATATTTTTTATTTGTTTTGGCTTGACTAATAAGAAATTTTCAAACATCGAAACTGTTGAATAATGTTTATGGTACCACCATGACACACAACTGTGTGAAAAGCAGTATTGCATTGTTTAGTAGCCTATGCAGGGGGCTGGGCTATGAGAATTGATTCATCTAGGAGTCCATTAAACCCCTTAAAATAAAAATGATAGTGTGACCTAGTTCTTTACCATTTAGCTATTAGGCTGACAAACCCGGGGTCTGATATCTAGAATCTCTATTTCACTGAGCACACATTGTTAATAGTCTCTTTATTTCTCTATCTGTACAGGATGCATTGCCCTCAAAGGAGATGAATCCGGCAGAGAAACACTGCAAAATGGCTGATGTTGTGTTATGTTTAGGGACAAGGTAATTGCAATATTATTTCCTCTTGTTGGTATGTTTATGGATGAATCTATTTTGAGATAGTATGAGTTATGAATTTTTTGATTCACAGTTTGCTTCACTATTTGATTCATGATTTATGATTCATGTGCTTCTTGAAAGTTGAAACTGTTGGGTCTAGCAAATACCAAACCCCTTTTTACCCTATTTTTTGTTGTGAGAATTCTAGAATACATGATTGCTGCAAACCATGTTATGAAATGGAAAACTAGGGACAACTTTCTGGATTTGGGTACCACTTTAGATCACGATTGCAGCAAACCATGCTATGCTTTCCCTCTAGAAGTAATTTAGTAAAACTTGATATCAGGTTGTGTGCTCTATATTATAAATTTTCAATGATCATGAGAGTAGCAACTCTTTGCAGTTTGCAGATCACTCCTGCATGCAATTTGCCTCTAAAATCTCTCCGAGGCGGGGGAAAGATTGCAATCGTGAATCTTCAGGTATTTCCTATTTTCATTGCTAAGTTGAGACAACAGATCAAAATTTAGCAAGGTTCTACACCAGCTGACAAGTTGGATTATCTTATAAGTTTTGCTTGTGGCTAGTTTATTTTTCCAAGGAAACTCATATCCAGAGTCTTATACGTCATGGATGAGAAAATGTAATTTCAGGCTTTATGAAATCTAAGACCAAGATTCATCACGAGTCTTACATGGAAGAGTGCCAAAAGGCAACAGAAACTATACAGCTATAACATAAAAACAAATGATTTGACTCCATAAAAACTTCAAATTTTTATTTATTTTCTTTTTCAAGAACTACCAGAATGTGGAGATGAGGAGTTCCACAGGACACATTTCTTCTTTGGATTTCAAGCCCTTGTAGTACCAGCTCAAAACAAGGCTGTTAACATCTTTGGTCATAAACTATAACATATACCAATTCTGAAAAAACAAACTAGAATGAATGAAGGTAGCAATTAGATGTGTGGATCACTCTCTAACCAACATATGTCTTAATCACCTGTATCCTTATCATATACAGTATACATGTTAAAGATGTTTTGATTTATCGTGGTCATGTCAACAAATGGGGTGCAACTTTCCCCACAGGCTCTACTGATCCTCCAGCAGTGGTGGGATAGACTTGTGTTCACGTTTTATGTTTATGAAAACCCATCAGTATTCCATTTGTCAATTTTTTTTTTTTCCTTGATTTTACAGAAAACTCCAAAGGACAAGAAAGCAAGTTTGGTGATCCATGGGCTCGTAGACAAGGTATTATATTTTCTTCTTTTTTGTAGTACATGGGAGAAGTTATCTTCTTGGATATATTGTTTTAAAATAGTAATAGTATGATATTTTAGAATTTCCTTGCTTGAAGTTCATGAGTTCATGTTCACTTGAAGAGTGTGGTCTCTCTCAATTTGAACACAAATTATTTCTCGTCTATTATGCATACTTCAATCATATTTTGCTAATTATGAGGCATATAAATTTACATTAGCCTTTCCTAGAGTTGTTCATTAATTTGAGTACGAACAGGTAATTGCAGGAGTCATAGACCAACTCAATCTGCAGATTCCTCCATTTGTTAGAACCGATCTTCTGCAGATAATTTTTTCTCAGGGCTTGAGTTTAGGTAACTTTCTCAGGATTTGTGCCTTTGTTTTGTTGAGTTTTATGATCATTTTACACACAATTAAGATTACATCCAAGCATTACATGGGAAGATGATGCCATCATTTTTATCATGGCCTGCCATTTAGATAACTAACATCTTCTTCTCACTCTCTCTCTCTCTCTCACATGTAACTCATATGGATCTAGATTAACAATCCCTCAAAACTCCAATTTGCTTACCCAACAGTTCAGATTCAATAAAAGCAAAATGGGTACACCCCTGTCCTCACTGGTCTCTTCCTCTTAAAGGCATGGACATCAGTCTTGACCCTCTTTGCAATTCATTAAGGCTCCTTGTGTTTACTTTAATGAACGATAAGAACTCTAAAAAATGCCTTGTTTAGTTTTCTTTTGGTGCACTGTGCACATAAGATCTGTATTTTATGAAACAAAATTCTCTAAATGCCACAAAATGAAGGAAAATCACTTCCTTGACAATCTCTCTTTATTATTTTATTATTTTTTTAAAGTTGTTTTTTAATATATATGCTGATACCACACCCATCTCCCGCTCTTCAAATTAAGTGCATACCATTCGTTCCGTTCTTGTGATGATTGATATTTGCCTCATCTGAAGTATTTTTTCTCTCCTGATTTCATTTTCCATTACAACAAATCTAACTTGCGTAAGAAATGGTTGCCCTTTTCTTTTTATTCTCTCTCCAACACATGATGCACACAACCAAAGTTTGGTTTATGACTCTCACATTCCTTTCCCTTTACTACAGATAAAAGATATGTGAATTGGACCCTCAGGGTAGCTAGTGTGCATGGAAAAAAGGCTCCATTGCCCTTCATCCACTCTATTGAGGTGAATTTATTTCTACAAACATGCTTATATTCATAATCCTGAAAAAGTACGGAAGGGGAAAAAAAAAAAAAACCCTTATGCAGAAAGGCGTACTTAACATTATATAAGCAAGGTGTACTGGTGTTGGAAGTTAGTTTGTACCCTTAATCATTTATTTCCCTTTCTGCACCTATTAAGTTGACTTGGGCTAACCCTTCTGCCGTGTTTGCATCCTAGGTTTCCTTCTCAGAAGGGCAAAACATGAAAGATGCTTTTCTACATAAACAACCACTTCAACTAAAAAGGTAATCTCAGTCGTTTCGGTGCTGTAAAGTGTAATGTTATAGTTTCTAAGCAGTTTATCTATTTCGAGCAGTGATGCAACATAGAAATGATTTCCATATATATATGAAAGCTCATGAAGAGTTATTCTAGCCGTAAGCTTTCTACTTGTCAAGTACTTGATTTGATTAAAATCATGTAGAATTTTGACCAATAATTTACATTTGAGGTTTTAACCATGCTTCTCTGCCATGCAAAAGTATACAACAAAAAATATTATTCTGAAATAATATGTAGATCATTACTATTTATGTACATATGCTATATGTACACATTCATCTTCTCTTCATTTTCTTCCTCTTATTTATCTGTCCTTATAGTCGACTCTCTGTTCATAACATCAGGAGAACGGTGATGACCGCTAAACCTTTTCATATTATTTTGAAACTCAACTTTGGCGAAGGTTGTGGGTGTACATCTACCCAAATCAAGATTCCAGTTGATTTTCAGGTGAGTTTTTTGTTGCCACTAATTCCCTCCCTCCACGTCTCTTCTCTTTAGGCTCAGGATCAACTTACATAAATTTTAAGTTGAATTGAATCTCCAGCCGATGACCATCATTCATGAAAAATATCAAGCTGATTGGAGAATAAGAATAAGAAATATAATATTTGTTGAGCACAAAATGTATTGAGCATGAAGTTTGCCTTCAAAAAATAATATGATTGTTGTGTCAATTATTGGCTGCTATGGCATGCCATGTTTCTGATTGTTCATGAAAACTTGAAAATTTTCTGGTTCTAATATGCAGAACCAGATTTGTGATGCGTTTTGTTATTTGTTAACCATCACTTCTGGCCGTTACCGCCAATAACAATTTGAACTGAACCTCCCTCAAAAGAGTTTTTGGGTAGTGCTATTACCTTCCCGCACGAAATTTGTTTCTACAATTTGTTTGTTGGTTCATTTACCGCTTGTATTGAAGCTTTTGGTGTTTATTTTTATCAAATTAGTTTTTAATTTCCCCCCAAAAAAAAAAATCAATAAACAAACTCTGAAAATTCAACCAAACATATCTTGGTCAAATGATTGTCATTATGTGATTACAGTTTGGACTTAGATTGCCAAACTGACAACATTAGTTTCTAATTACTCTGCAGGTCCCTGTAGAATGTCGTAAATATGACAAGGATGCCATCTTTCAGAAATTGAGAGATAGAGCCATCCAAGATCTACGCTGTGGCCGGAATGCGGTTATTGAGAGAAAAACCGTTACGACTCCTACAAGTGAGGTCACAGTCTATGCCATTGTAACCAACATTATTGTATATGACAAAACTACAAAACCATCTGAAGCTGCTTCAAACAACGGCGGTCCAAAAAGGCGAAATGAGGGTGTTTGTGGGATCCAAATATCTTGGAAGAGACGACGATTGCGCAAGCATAAAGTAAATGGTAAACTGTGAAATGGGTGTTGTTTTAGCTGTGTAAATAATACTATGTAGGTACAAAAAGTTCACTAGGGACTGAGTGAATTTTGTTAGATGCTACTACACTCTCGGTCTCCCCGGCTACATTAGGAAAATGGGAATTTCAATGTCATGAACTAAATTTGTAGGTGTAGAAATTTGGATCTGTATGTTTTATAGTCACATTTTTCAATTGTTTTTGTTTTTCTTTCCCTAACAAAATTTGTAGATTTGGAGCAATTTGATATTTCTGGGTTGAGGAGTGAAAATTATCAAAAAGTTGATAATTGATAATTGGGTAATTAAATTTTATTCCCTTGGGTTCGGTCCAAAAATATGGAGCCCCGTAGCATTTTTGAACCCTTTTATGGTAGGATGTAAAGTGCAATCATTAAATTTTTTATCCAAATTGATGGTGCATGGTGTCATGCATTCAAATTTTAAATCTTATACTATGAACAATGCTTGCACGTCACTCATGATAGATAATATTTGTGCACAATTATCGAGTGACAACACGACTGCAATCATTTTCTCTCCTCTCACCACGAACCACCCGCTACTGTTTTCCCAAGTCGGTACTAATGTTTCTTCACCAATAAAAATTTGGGTAAATTACACTGATGTCGTTAAGATTTATATTTATTATAATTTTTCTCTTTATTTTTAAAAAATTACATTTCCTTCGAGATTTAAAGTTTTATTACAAATTTCTTCTTCAGTAATTTAATTTTTTTAAATATTAATTTTGTCTTCATTGGGTAAATTACACTGACATCCTTTATATTTTAGAAATTATAATTCTCTCCCTAAAGTTTAAAGTAGCATTATCAATTGCTCCCTCGGTTAGTATTAGTTGGAAAAAAAATTAATTGAAAAAAAAATTAATTAGAAAAAAAATTAATTGAATTTTTTTTTTGTTAGTATTTAAATTTCTGTTTAAAAATTAACGTAAGTTCATTTTTTGAATTTACGTTTTTTTCTCAAATTTACAAACTGAGACAACCTTTTATAAACTAAAAAAATTATCAAACAAGTTTTTATGACAGTTTTAAAAATTTTTGTAAATATAAATTGAAAACTGAAAACGAAATGGTTGATGGTAAAAATGTCGTAAAATTAGCAAATAATTAAATAAGTTACCAACATAAGAAATGACTTATCAAAAGATCTTTAGGCTATGTATGATTTGATTTTTAGAAAAAAATTTTAAAAATTAAAAAATTAATTTGGTTAAGAAATAAAATATAAAAAAGTAAAAAATATTATGTGTTTGGTGGTACACTGCCTAAGAATAAATTCTTAGGCTATGTATGGTTGGATAATTATTTTTTATTTTTTATTTCTTAACCAAATTAATTTTTAATTTTTTAAAAAATTTTCTAAAAATCAAATCATACATAGCCTAAGAATCTTTTGATAAGTCATTTCTTACGTTGGTAACTTATTTAATTATTTATTAATTTTATGACATTTTTACCATCAAGCCTGTTTGGTAACTATTTTGATGGGTCGTTGAACACACCAAAATTAAATACTAAATTATACCAAATTCAATCAGAATAATGGCAAGTCCAGGTATCAATCCACAGGGACTATTGTGAAATTAAACTAATTTAATTGTCAAATTCCTAAATTAATTTTGATAAAAAGATTGGTTGTTTATAACCTAATTTAATAACGAATAAATTAAACTAATGAATTAAATTATCAAGAATAAATGAAATTGGATTTACTAAATTGGGGAAAAATCCTAGGGTAGAGAATTCACCACTAACCACATAATTAGGATTTCCAATTGAAATTAATTATGCTATGGTTTGAACGGATTAATGCTTCGCAACTACAAGCTCAAAGCATTTAACAAGAAGATTATCACATTTAATGTACGAGCACGAACCATCTCAAGTAATACGAATCGTTCACTCTAAACTAGGGTAGTGATATGACTCGTTCCTCGTAGCATGGTTCATCTCATATCTTGAATGTGAAGGAATAGAAAACTCATGTATGGATAATATTCAACAATCACAAAAAATTAAATATTTGAAAAGATAATGAAAATTATATATAAAGAATTTCTAAAACACCATACAATGGTTCAAACCTTTACATAATATAAAATCAAAAAAGAAAAACCTATTACATGGCTAGGGTTTCTTCAAAACCCTAGAAAAAGAAGACTAGCCACTCATGGAGGAGTGGAAGGAGGTAGAAGGAGAAGGAACCACCATGGGAGACATCTTGGAGCTTTTGTTTCTCTTCCTTTCCAAGCCCTAGCCTTTCCCTTTAGGTTAAAACAATTTCAGCCCTAATCCAGCCTTTTATTTGCCTTTTTATCCTTCCAATCTCGTCCAAACAGGTTTAAAACGTCGGTTTGACTTTCCCAGAAAAAGTCAACGCACGTGCGGAAAAAGTCAACGCACGTGCGGGAAAGTCAACTTTACCCAAATTCTGTCTCTTTGCTCATTTTATGCTCCAACGATGTACAACCTGATTGACACTCAACACATATAAAATATACAGTTTGACCAACAAGTGAAATTAAGAGATTCTAATTAACGGCCTCAATGATGTACATTTCGGCCTTAATCACATCCCCCAACTTACCACTTGTTAGTCCTCAAGCAAGTAAAATAAAATAAAATTAAACAAAATCTATCTATTTCCTCTTTCGTGGGACAACGGTTGCATTTAGCATATGCAACAAGCCTTTAAATCACAAGGTTACCCCAGGTGGACGAGTAAAGTCTCGTGAGGGTTTCCAGAAATGATACCCACAAACATTAACATATTCATATATACTCAATAACAAATGACCACACTACTCCACCTAACAATCAACTTATGTGCCACTACAGTGTGATATTTAGACATCATGAGTCATTAAAGGCACAGTGGACAAGCATGAAGGAACCTATTGAGTCAAAACCACAATTCAGTTAATACAAAAGTAAAGTTCCCTATACTTGTGCATGCTAGTAGACAAGTCATGAGTGCCCTCGGTGTAAAGTGCAATCTCCATATTAGTTAACTATCCACTATAATAGCTCAGTGTAACTCATAATAACACCCATCATATACAGAAAAACTAACCTGTTGCAGCCAAGATTTTCAAAAGTTGTTTGTTTTTTTTTTTTTTAAATGACTGTGCAATGTCCTGATCCATTAAGCTTTCTAATCAACCCATGTAACAAGCGTTGGGCCAATGACTCCCAAACCAGACGGTTTTAGGGCACTAGGTGTAAAGACGCCCCTACGGGCTTAATAACTCGAGTTGAAAAGGCTACGAATCCGAACAAGTCATTCTTCTTATTTTTTCTTAACTGTGCAATGTCCATGTCCCTTAAGCTTTCTAATTAACCCATGTAATAAGCATTGGGCCAATGACTCCCAAACCAGACGGTTTTAGGGCATTAGGTGTAGAGACACCCCTACGGGCTTAATAACTCGAGTTAAAAAGGCTACAGACTCAAACTAGTCAAGTGTTTTTTTTTTTTTTTTTTTTTTTTTTTTTTTAAGAATCTTGGCTCCTCATTTATTCTTTTCTGCAACTCTAGCTATTATCAATGATGTACACCAGGGATTATAATAAAAAGATCACTGCTATGATAGTGTGCTCATGTGAATTAAGGCATACTCATGACAAGTGTACTAATACCGCAAACATAGACAACTCTCCTCGTGCAAACATGGCATGCAAGTATCTACCCAATAAATCATTTTCATACAAGTCTACTATGATCTCCAAATAACATATGCAAATGTCATCACCCTACTAGCAAAAAGTCACATCAGGTGAAGTAATGCAGTCAAGTGAAACAGGTATAAGCATGAATTATGAGCCAAATAGGAATGCACAAAATAAAATATAACCCTCATCCCCCAACTTGAATATGACATTGTCCTCAATGGAAAAGTAAAGAGAAATAAGAGAAAATTACCAGAATTGTAGGTGCACATCCAGGTAGGCAGAGAGTAACATATACACACTTCACTCCTTTTCTTTTTTTTTTTTTTTTTTTTGTTAAAAAAAACGAAAAAGAAAAAGGAAAATAAAAAGAAAAATAAAAGAGACAAAGCAGTATACAGGCGGGTACTACGGAGAAGTCGGTGGTGGTGGTGGTAGGAAATGTTGGGCAAACAAGGCTTGCATCAAAGCGCGCGTCTCGAAGGCGTTATCCTGACCCTGTTGTTGGATGGCGAGGTTGTCGGCGTGTAGCTGATCGAAGCGCGCTTGAGAATAGTCGCGATGAGCCTGAAAATCCGTGCACAACTCCATGAGACTCTGGTGGTGATCACGAAGAGTACGGTGGACCTGATCGACAGAGTGCTAAAGCTGTAAGTACTCCTCGCGTGTCATGTAGAGTGGGTCCCCTTGGGGAGGCACGGGGGGAACAGGATGAGCTGGGTGGTCATGTACGGGGTCCGGGGCCTCATCAACAAGGGCACCTATCGGCTGCGGGATGCGAGATATGCTGTGCTGCCATTCCCGCTGGCCGAATGTCGGATACACTCTATCAATCTCCTCATCCTCAGCAATAGGGATGTGGTTCAGCTCAAACACAAGTGTCAACAAGTTGGCGAATGGTAGTGGCCAAGTCAGGTTCTGCATAGGAGTAGGCCGAACTGCCTCACGTAGAAATTTCTGCAAATGCAGCAAAATGAAATCCTCAAGCGGGACCTGATAGCCAAGCTGATACCCGTGTAAAACTCGCACAAACTTCAAACGGCGATCAGCTCGATGCCCAAGTGGAACGACATTCTTATGGACCACGGAATCAAGGAAAAGCAAGCGGCTAGGTAGCTTGCTCCGCCGCAAGCATGTGAAACTGGGGTCGCCGTGGGCTCCCGGGAAGTATTGCTGGATGAGGCGATGTATGGGTTGGCGATCCTCAACTTCCGGGAAAGGCTGATATTCCTGTTTGGCGAAAAACTCTAACACTGTAGCAATCATGGCTGAGGTGATGTGGACAACATGGCCATCAATGTTAGAGAGCAGTCCAACCGTGGTGGGTGTCTCATGCAGGTTCTGGTAGAATAGTCGTACCAGACGAGGATAAGTGGGCGCGGTCACAGCGCAAATACCCAACTGTTGCCAGAGTCGGAGCTGCTTAATAGCCCAAGTAGTGTCCTCGTCACGCTGGAAAAATGACAGGTTGAACTACGTGAGCTTGTGAAGAGGGCGTGAAGCCCACTTCGGCCGTGGCATGTCACCTGGTGGTGGTGGCGAGGATGGTGGTGACGGTGGTGGTGGTGGTGCCGAAGAGGATGCGCCCCTGGCCTTTTTGGAGGCCCGAGCAGAGACACGGCGACTCATATCCTGTACACACCAACAATAAATACAGATACCCGTGAAACTAGCATGAGAATCAAATAAAATATGAAAGCACAAATTTGCCCACTAATGTACCACATGTAATTCCCAATTTTTTGTTTTTTTTTGTTTTTTTTGTTTTTTTTATTATTATATGTAAAAACGAAATTAATTAAATAAATGAAGTAAAATGTCATTAAATTAAATTAACTAAACTATAAAATAAACTAAACTAAACTATAAAATAACTAAACTACCAAATAGACTAAAGTATAGAGTAAAACAACCAAAACTAAACCCCTTTTTTTTTTTTTTGGAAGAGAAGAAAATTAAATAAAACTTCAGAAAATAAAATAAAAGAAAATGAACTAAACTACTTAGAAAGTATATGAACAATGACATCATAGAATAAGATAAAAATAAAATCACTAACTACACAAGAGTAACAAAAAATAAAAATAAAACCAAATTTCACTAACTAATTAAATTAACCAGAATCACTACAAAGCAAATTTAAACTAAACAAATATAACAAATAATAAAAAAAAAAATTAAATTAGGATTAGTTTTAGTACCAATATTTCTTTTTTTTTTCTTTTTTTTTTCGCACGTGCGCCATAAAGGGCCGCACGTGCGGCGCTCATCTTTCTCATGTGCCGAGTTTGGTTCTGGTTTTCTCTTTTTTTTTTTTTTTTTTTTTTTTTTTTGAACAAACTAACAAACATGCATTCTACAACTAAAAGAGCACAAATAAAATTAAAAAATAATAATAAAAAATCATAATGACCACTAAAAATACTAAAAAGAAATAAATCAGTCATGGCTAAACATTTTTTTTTTTTTTAGATGAACACTAGATCAAGATAAAAAATAAATAAATAAATAAATAAATAAAAATAAAAAACTCTACAAATTGATTCATACCTTCACAAATCTACGCAAAAGAAAGAAAAGAAGAAAAAGAAAAATTACCTTGAAAAAGTGGAGAAAGAGAGAAAAAGAATGGAGGTTCGTCGGAAAAAATGGTGGTCGCCGGAGTTTCGCCGGACGGAGAGGGAAGTGATGCCGGCGGTGAGACGATGGTAGTGAGGAAGAAGAGAGAAAAAGAAAAGGAAAGAAGAAGAATAAGAAGGTGGGTTTGTGGGGTTGAGAGAGAGAGAGAGAGAGATAGAGATAGAGAGAAATCTGAGAGTGAGAGTGATTGGGAGAGAGTGAGTTGTATTAGATAAGGTTTTTTTTTTTTTTTTTGTACGAAAATGAAAAAAAAAATTAGTAAATGAAAATAAAAATAAAAAAAATAATAAGAAAACAAAACAAAATTATTTATTTATTTATTTATTTATTTTTGAAATTTTCCGCCCCACACGTGCGGGAGTCAAGGCCGCACGTGCGGCGATTCCATCCCCCGCGCTTCTCCCCCTTTTTTTTTTTTTTTTTTAATTTTCTTCGTCCCGCACGTGCGGCTGGTCAACGCACGCCCCTCCGCACCTGCATATTTAGCAGAGTGCAACCGTGATGTTTCCAAATTTTCCCGTACGTGCGGGGCCCAGGCCGCACGTGCGGCGATTTCAACTCCGCGCTTTTTTTTTTTTTTTTTTTTTTTTTGGGAAAATCGGCGTCCCGCACGTGCGGGAGTCAAGCCGCACGTGCGGCTGGTCAACGCACGCCCCTCCGCACCTGCTTATTTAGCAGAGTGCAAGGCTGGTTTTGCCCAATTTTCCCGCACGTGCGGGGCCCAGGCCGCACGTGCGGCGATTTCATTTTTTTTTTTTTAATATTATTTATTTAAAATTGATCAAGTATAAACACAGAAAATAAACATGAAAGCATGCTTTTAAACACTGAGAATAAACATTTCTACCTTTAATTGACATCCGGAATAAATATAGCACAAAAGAACATACGGAATGCCCATTAAAGGTATAATCTTCACGCGAAAATTACGGGTACTACTTTTCTCCCTAACTGTATTTGTAACTTTCCCTATTCTCCAACACGGTGACAGACTAGGTTGATTTGGTATCCAGAATCGAGGCGCATAAAGCTACCTCAATCTATGGGGCTGCCATACAGAGTTCAAGCCGAGGTAGTTTTGAAGCAATCTCCACACCCCTGGGTATTTAAACCAGAATTTAGTCTCGGAAATCCCAAACCTTTGTGCTCTAGGCTTTTCCATTCGAACTCTAGTTTCCACCGTCTCAGTTGGTCTCCTAGGAACTCACTACAAACACGGTTAGGTGGCTATACCAGACCGTCAGATGCCGTTCGGGCACGGCAAACACCAAAGGAATTACACCTTTAGAGGATTTAAAGTCTCCTAGACGCAAGTAAAGCATAACGAGAACAAAGAAAAACAAAATAGCATAGAAGGGAAAGAAAAGAGAACAAGAAATCAATTTATCAATCATAGTAAAATGGGTCCATCAAAGCAATGGACTCAATCATATCCCCATTTCCAATCCCCTCTATATATGGTATCAATCTTTGGCCATTCACTTTGAAAATGTGGCCAGTTTTTGGATCTCGCACCTCAACGGCGCCATGACTAAATGCCTCAACAACCTCAAAGGGGCCATCCCATCTTGATCTTAGCTTACCCGGAAAGTGTCTCAATTTTGAATTAAAAAGCCACACTTTTCAGTCGGGTTCAAAAGATTTTCTATTAATGTGCTTGTCATGGAATTCCTTAGTCCGAGCTTTAAAAACTCTCGAACTCTCATATGCATCATTCCGGATTTCCTCCAGCTCATTGAGTTGCAATTTCCGGTTGAGCCCAGCCGCGGCCATATCGAAGTTAAACTTCTTTATGGCCCACAATGCTCGATGCTCAAGTTCAACCGGGAGATGACAAGCTTTGCCAAACATTGCCCTATATGGTGACATCCCAATGGGTGTCTTATAAGCAGTGCGGTAAGCCCATAATGCATTAATTAACCGTTGTGACCAATCTTTCCAATCCGGTCTCACCGTTTTCTCAATTATGTGCTTTACCTCCCTATTTGAGACTTCTACTTGGCCACTAGTTTGAGGGTGGTATGGAGTGCTAACTTTATGGGTGATAGAGTATTTCTTAACTACCGACTCAAAGAACCGGTTACAAAAATGTGTACCCTGATCACTTATTATGGCTCTAGGAAACCCAAAACGACTAAAGATATTTTCATGCAAAAATTTGATTACCACTCTATGATCGTTTGTTCAGGTAGCTATTGCCTCCACCCACTTAGACACATAATCTACTGCCAAGAGAATGTACTCAAACCCGAACGACGACGGGAAAGGGCCCATAAAATCAATTCCCCAAACATCAAATATTTCTACCACAAGAATAGGGGACATTGGCATCATGTCACGCCGAGACATCGAACCCATTTGTTGACAGCGCAAACAAGTTCTACAAAATTGATGGGCATCTTTAAAAATTGTGGGCCAATAAAACCCGCTTTGTAAAATCTTGGCGGCCGTTTTATGCCCACTAAAATGACCGCCACATGCAGAAGAATGACAAAATGTAAGAATGCTATGCACCTCACTCTCCGGCACACACCGTCGGATCACTTGGTCGGAGCAATATTTAAACAACTCCGGATCCTCCCAAAAGTAATACCTGACTTGTGAAAAGAATCGGTCTTTGTCTTGCTTAGACCAATTCTGCGGAGTTTGCCCAATGGCCAAGTAATTCACAATATGTGCAAACCACGGGGGGCTCGCTTGTGACAGCTCAAAAAGTTGTTCGTCCGGAAACGAATCATGCAAAATAAGAGGGTCGCTATTATACTCAACGAGGATTCGGGAGAGATGATCCGCCACCACATTCTCAGATCCTTTCTTATCACGGATCTCTAAATCAAATTCCTGAAGCAACAAAATCCATCTAATCAACCTAGGTTTGGTCTCTTTCTTAGATAGTAAATACCGCAAAGCGGCATGATCAGTGAAGACTATGACCTTGGAACCTAGGAGATAAGACCGGAATTTATCTAAGGCAAAAACCACAGCTAGCAACTCTTTCTCGGTAGTAGTGTAGTTCAATTGAGCATCCGAGAGAGTGCGACTAGCATAATGTATAGCAAATGGTGCCTTATTGACCCTTTGGCCCAATACAGCCCCGACAGCATAATCAGAGGCATCACACATGATTTCAAAGGAAAGAGACCAATCTGGTGATTTCATGATTGGCGCGGTGGTCAAGGCCATTCTTAGTGTTTCGAATGCCTTTAAGCATGCTTCATCAAAGACAAAAGGTGCGTCCTTAACTAGTAAACTACACAAAGGACATGATATCTTACTAAAGTCTTTGATGAACCTATGGTAAAAACCTGCGTGCCCTAGGAAAGACCTAATTTGACGCACGGAATTGGGTGGAGGAAGGCCTGCAATGAGGTCGACCTTAGCCTTGTCAACTTCTATACCTCGAGGGGACACAATGTGTCCCAACACTATACCCTCACGAACCATAAAATGGCTCTTTTCCCAACTCAAGATTAGGTTTGCCTCAGTACATCGTTCTAACACTCTAGTCAAGTTCCTAAGGCATTCCTCAAAAGACGGTCCAAACACCGAAAAGTCATCCATAAAAACCTCTAAGAATTTCTCCACCATGTCAGAGAAAATAGCCATCATACACCGTTGAAAGGTCGTCGGTGCATTACACAGCCCAAAGGGCATGCGCCTGTAAGCAAAAGTGCCAAAAGGGCATGTGAATGTGGTCTTTTCCTGGTCAGCGGGGTACACCGGGACTTGATTATACCCCGAATAGCCATCAAGAAAACAATAGAAACCCTGCCCCGCTAACCGCTCTAGGATTTGGTCAATGAAAGGTAAGGGAAAATGGTCCTTCCTAGTCGAGGAATTTAGTCTCCTATAATCAATGCACACTCGCCACCCAGTAGTGGTTCGTGTGGGGACTAACTCTCCTCCTTCATTCTCAACAACAGTGATGCCCGACTTCTTGGGCACTACTTGTGTGGGACTCACCCACTTGCTATCTAAGATGGGGTATATAATACCCGCATCCAACAATTTCAAAACCTCCTTCTTCACCACTTCTTTCATATTAGGATTCAATCTCCGTTGCATTTCGCGAGAAGGTTTGGAGTCCTCCTCTAGGTGTATATAATGCATGCACACGGAGGGATCTATCCCTTTCAAATCGGCCACTGACCACCCTATAGCACTCCGATGTGCCACGAGAACACTCATTAACTGACTCTCCTGCGCTGCAGTCAAGTCAGATGCAATGACGACCGGTAAAGTATCTTGGGGCCCTAAAAAAGCATACTTGAGTATGGCCGGAAGTGGCTTCAACTCAAGTGTAGGTGGTGTGACCAAAGATGGTGTGGCAGGCTTTCTCGACAGAGGAGGAACTGACTCAAACCGGGCTTTCCATGGAGGAAAATCCGGTGTAGAAGAAGAATTAAGCAAGACATTCACCTCCTCAACTGACCCATCTATATCAAAATTTTCAAACCCGAAATGAGCTAGACAAGCCTCCAAAGGGTCCTCTACAAGAATGGAGGGCAAAGCCTCTTCAACAATCTCATCCACAACATCCACTAATAAGCACTCCTCTCTCTCATGAGGTTGTTGTGATGCTTGGAAAACATTAAGTTTCACTTGCATGTTACCAAATGAAACTTCCATAACCCCGGTCCGACAATTAATGCATGCATTGGCCGTAACCAAAAACAGGTCGACCCAAAATCACCGGGATTTGTTTCCTCGAACTGGCTACCGGTTCCATATCTAAAACCAAAAAGTCAACAGGGAAGTAGAACCTATCAACCTTAACTAGCACATCCTCAATCATGCCTCGTGGCACTTTGAGGGACCGGTCAACCAACTGAAGAGTAACAGTAGTGGGCTTCAACTCGCCAAGCCCAAATTCCTCGTACACAGAGTACGGCAACAAATTAACACTAGCCCCTAAATCCAATAAGGCCCTATCAATGAAGTGGTCCCCTATAATACATGCAATGGTTGGGGCACCCGGGTCCTTAAGCTTAGGAGGTGTGTCATTCAACAAGATAGAGCTTACTTGCTCCGTGAGTAGGACCTTTTGGGACACATGTGTCCTAGATTTACGCTTTTGCGTACAAAGGTCCTTCAGAAATTTGGCATATGATGGTACTTGCTTAATCGCCTCCAACAGGGGGAGGTTGATTTTTACTTATTTAAAGACATCCATCATTGCCTTCATAGATGCCGCCTTCTTATTAAAAGGGGACGGTGTATCGAGGCACTGGGGAAAGGGTGCCTTAGGCACATATGGTGCCTTGGGCTCAAATGAAGTGTTAGGGACTAAGTCATCCCTCTTAAGTGTTTCCCCCTCACCCTTATTCTCCCTAGGTGAACCACCGTGGTCACCCTTCCTAACTCTAGTTGCATCAGACGCAACTGACTGAGGCTCTAACTCTCTACCACTTCTTAAAGCAACCACCGCCTGCACTTGCTCATGTTGCTTACCAATCCCACCTGAACTCTCTGCCCCGTATTGTCCCTTAAGGTTGGCCACAGTTTGACTTGGTAATTTTCCCTCCTCTCTTCGATTCATGTTATTAGCCATTTGACCCAATTGGGCCTCTAGCTTGGCAATAGAGTGAGTATGGGAGTGAACTACCGGTGCTAACCCCTTAAGTTCTGCGAGAACTTCCAAAACCTGAGTCTCAAAGGCAGAGTTGCCCTGAGGAACAGGCAGGGGTTGTGGTTGCCGGTACGGTTGTGGGGGTCGATAAGGTTGCGGTGGTCGGTAGGATGATTGGTTGGCAAAATTATTGAAATTCTGCCTTGGTGGTGGCGGATTGTAAGAAGTGCTTTGTGAAGGGGGTCTCCATGAGAAATTAGGGTGATTTCTCCATCCCGGATTGCATGTGTTGGAGTATGGATCATTACCCGGGTTGGAGAATCCTTGAGCCGCATTCACATGCTCTTGGACTAACTCCGAAAATTGTGATGCCGAAGGGCACTCACTCAAATCATGAGCAGGGCTCGCGCAAATAACACATGCCTCGTGAAATTGAGGTTGTTCTTGCTGGGTAGGGGCATGTCCCGTAGCTAATAATTGGTCCATCTTGCGGGACAGTGCCTCTACTTGTTGTGCTAACTCTAGGTTTTGCCCGACCTCATAAATGCCCCCTCTTTTCGGGGCTCCAACTACGGGTTACCGGACTTGCCGGGCTGTGGATGCATGGTGAAGGGAATTATCACTTAGGTTCTCAAACAATTGCCATGCCTCGGCATCATTTTTAGACATAAATGTCCCACCACAAGACGAATCCACCATTTGGCGGTGCGGCTCAGTTAAGCCATAATAAAATGTTTGAACAAGTTGCCAATTAGGCACTTGGTGGTGAGGACACTGTTGGAGAAGGTCTCTAAGTCTTTCCCACGTCTCATGGAATTGCTCGCCATCCATTTGAGCAAAGTTTGTGATGGCTCGCCTAAGCTGGTTGGTTTTACCTATGGGAAAGTACTTCTCCAAGAACCGTTGCTGTAATTGGTCCCAAGTTGTGATTGAATTAGCAGGTAAAGAATTTAGCCAGTGTTTGGCTTTATCCTTTAACGAGAATGGAAACAATCGCAACATTAAGGCCTCATTTGTGAAATTCTGGATCCTCACTGTCGAGCAAATTTCCAGAAATTCATTCAAATGCTTATAAGGGTCATCATGAGTTAGTCCATAGAATGATGGGAGCATTTGTATAGTGCTGGACTTAATCTCATAATAAGCAGCAGTGGTATTGGGTAATTGGATGCATGATGGTGATGTATATGCAGTGGGTGTAAAATAATCCTTAAGTGTTCGGTTAGGCTCCTTCGGGACATTAGGATCTGCCTTCTCTAATGGCTCAATGTATGAATATTCAAGCCTAAGAATACGGGCAGAGGTCCTAAGTCTCCTAAGGGTCCTTTCTAGTTCAAGGTCCAAACTCCACAATTCAGGGCGACAAGAACGATGCCTGTGCATACACTACCCAAACACACACAACAAGTTCCGACTCTGTGCACTAAGTATGAAAGCAAAATACCAAAGGAAAAAATACTCACAGCGGTTTAACGAAAACGCTTTACTCGTCTTGCGGATGCTTGACGTGTAGACGTTATCTCCAATCTCTGTTTGAGCTTTGACTTCCGTTTTAGCACTTTGGTGCTTTGCTTGTGAGTGTTTGCTTCTGTTTACTCACTTTAGCGCTGCGGTTTTTTTTTTTTTTTTTAAAGCTTGGCTGCGCTCCGCTTGCACTTCAGTGATAGCCCCAATTTCAAATGCTCTGCACACTTAGCAACACCAAAAGCATAAAATCCTAAACTAAAAATTAAAATAAGAATGTAACTTTAAATTAACTAATTTCACCAGAAATCCCCGGCAACGGCGCCAAAATTTGATGGGTCGTTGAACACACCAAAATTAAATACTAAACTATACCAAATTCAATCAGAATAATGGCAAGTCCAGGTATCGATCCACAGGGACTATTGTGAAATTAAACTACTTTAATTGTTAAATTCCTAAATTAATTTTGATAAAAAGATTGGTTGTTTATAACCTAATTTAATAACGAATAAATCAAACTAATGAATTAAATTATCAAGAATAAATGAAATTGGATTTACTAAATTGGGGAAAAATCCTAGGGTAGAGAATTCACCACTAACCACGTAATTAGGATTTCCAATTGAAATTAATTATGCTATGGTTTGAACAGATTAATGCTTCGCAACTACAAGTTCAAAGCATTTAACAAGAAGATTGTCACATTCAATGTACGAGCACGAACCATCTCAAGTAATACGAATCGTTCACTCTAAACTAGGGTAGTGATACAACTCGTTCCTCGTAGCATGGTTCGTCCCATACCTTGAATGTGAAGGAATAGAAAACTCATGTATGAATAATATTCAACAATCACAGAAAATCAAATATTTGAAAAGATAATGAAAATTATATATAAAGAATTTCTAAAACACCATACAATGGTTCAAACCTTTACATAATATAAAATCAAAAAAGAAAAACCTATTACATGGCTAGGGTTTCTTCAAAACCCTAGAAAAAGAAGACTAGCCACTCATGGAGGAGTGGAGGGAGGTAGAAGGAGAAGGAACCACCATGGGAGACATCTTGGAGCTTTTGTTTCTCTTCCTTTCCAAACCCTAGCCTCTCCCTTTAGGTCAAAACAATTTCAGCCCTAATCCAGCCTTTTACTTGCCTTTTTATCCTTCCAATCTCGTCCAAACAGGTTTAAAACGTCGGTTTGACTTTCTCAGTAAAAGTCAACGCACGTGCGGGAAAGTCAACGCACGTGCGAGAAAGTCAACTCTACCAAAATTCTGTCTTTTTGCTCATTTTATGCTCCAACGATGTACAACCTGATTGACACTCAACACACATAAATATACAGTTTGACCAACAAGTGAAATTAAGAGATTCTAATTAACGGCCTCAATGATGTACATTTCGGCCTTAATCACATTTCGTTTTCAATTTTCAATTTATATTTACAAAAAATTAAAAAATTGTCATAAAAACTTATTTGATAATTTTTTTGGTTTATAAAAGGTTGTCTCAGTTTGTAAATTTGACGAAAAATTGTAAATTCAAAAAATGAGCTTACGTTGGTTTTTAAACAGAAATTTAAAAACTTTACTAATAAAAAAAAATTTCAATTAATTTTTTTTTTCAATTAATTTTTTTTCAACTAATACTAACCGATGGGGTAATTGGTAATGCTACTTTAAACCTTAGGGAGGGGATTGTAATTTCTAAAATGTGAGAGGTGTCAATGTAATTTACCCAATGAGGACAAAATTGGTATTTAAAAAAATTAAATTGCTGAAGGGGAGAATCTGTAATGAAACTTTAAACCTCAAAAGGGGAGATGTAATTTTCAGAAGATGAGAAGAAAAACTGTAATAAATATAAACCTTAGAAGGTGTAAGTGTAATTTACCCTAAAAGTTTTAATCTCCAAAAAAAGAAGCATAAATTATATTTTGCTTCAATGCAATTTGCAATATATCTATCTTTGATTCTTATAATCTCATTTTGAAACAAAATACACCTTATACTTTTTAATTGATTTTAATTACTGATTAGGCTTATTTAATCATGAATTAACGTTAATTACAGGTCGGGGTTGTTACAATCTAGCTGGCCAAGACTTGGAGTGATCGAGTGTTTGATGGGGGAGCAGTCATTGGGATCCTTACCAGTTCAGACATCAAACTAGTCTCGTATTTAGGAACCACTTATTTGCTGGGTGTGTAATCAGCGGGGGGCTTCTTTGGGAGTTTCGCAACCTAGTCGGGTTTAACCTTATTCGTCCAGGGAAAGGCAATACCGTTATGAAAACCAAGCACGCCAGATTTTGAGGGCCTCGGGAGAGCCAAATTCTCAGACCCCTAGTAGGGAATTATGCATTTGTTCCAAGTGTGGCTAGTTAGAACACATCAACAGTTCTTGTCCATGGCTTGTGAGCTCTTAGGGTATCTTGGATTTGAGAATAACCAATTTTAGTGGTCTAGTGAGGAACAGTAACGGTGGTAGTACTGCTGGGATAGTTTTGTTTTGGCTGTTCTGTTTTGTAACCAGTAGCTTATCATTGTAATCATTAGGTTCTGTTATGAAACCAATGTGTTTTGAGGATGTTGAGACATCATAACTACTTGTTTATATATATATGTACCTTTCCTTGTTTATTTCCATGGATTGGGCAGATTAGAGCATGTAATGACTAAAGTTTTATTAATATGATAAGTTGTTGTGGAATCGAAAAATTTTCGTATTGATACATATATACGCTTGTGATTTGGTTTGGGAAGGTGATGGCTGGTGAGCCATATTTTGAAATTAAAAAGAGTTGTTAAGAGATGCGTGTTTTGATTGGGGTTACCATAGGGCGAGAAAAGTATACTTGCCGGGTGTGTGTAATTTCATGAGTGTTCTTTATTTGGTCTTATGTGCGTGGTAGAGGTTTTGATCTACTGTCATGAGAATTTCTCGAAAGGATGTGAAGTGTACGATTGGCACTAGGTTTTGTACATACAACGTATATGTTGTTTTCAAGGGTGAATCGCATATAGTTTCGATGGGTATAGACTTGTACTTTAATGGTAAGTAATGGCAACGGATCTTCGTATTATCTGATTGGTTATTTCTTGTAGAGGGATGCTAATCCCTTATCGTAGTAGTGGTTGTGGTTATTGGCGTTGGTGGGTGGTGTGGTGTGTTCTGAGTAGCTGGTATTATACTTCGAACAGTGGTATAGTGAGCATTTCCTAAATTCTAGGATTCCTTTATTATATTTGGGTGTGAGAGGTGTGCACCTCAATTCTGGTTAAGTTAAGAGATATTGTTGGAAGGATTGGTCGAGTGTATAATCTATAATTAGTGTGTAACCTATGTGTAGGGTCACAATGGTTTGTGTTTACGGGTCAAGGTTTGGAATGACAGTACAGATGTTGAGAACTTTTTTTATTCTCCTACAGAGTTAGGATGGTAAGACTTTGAAGGCCTTGTTGGTGTCATGTGTGTGCTCAAGGCTTGGTTCAAGGCAATTGTTCAATAAGTATCAACAGCTGGTGGATTGACTAGGAGACTTAGTGTTTTAGTTGTACTTGTATATTGAGTGATGGGTAGAATATGGATTAAAGAGTTGACCTTATTAGTTACTGAGGGATGAAGGTGTTGTGTTTACTTGTTGCTCGGTTTGGGCGGTTACGTGGTAATGATGACGTTGTAGCATAGTAAGCCTTGTGAGTTGACTTGGTTCGAGAGGATAAGTATGTGAACTTTGTTGTTGTGAATTCAGTTGAGGTTGTGAGTATATCCTCAGAATGAAAGATTCAGTGTGGAGATAACCCATTCGAGGTTAAAGGTAAGACATCGTGCAATAAGTGAGGAGGTTTTGCTACTATGGTGTATGGCGGTATATGGTTCGTATATTGTTGCTAGATGATGTGTCACGTCCCATACCCGCCCCTAAAGGTTTGGGCATGACCTGAACAAAACTTGACATAAAAACTGGTGTACACACCGTACGGGGCCTTATCGGAAGCATAAAATATTAATATAACAGGAATACAAGCATACTCCATTGAGCTATTTCTAACATGCCAGGATCTCATGCATTATATACATCATCAAAAGCTGTTAAAGTTTAAAACTATATCCTTGAATATCGTGTATAACATATACATTTACAGTCCTAGCCCGATAATTGGGCATAACAAAAGGAATATAAAAGTTAAGTACAACATCCATAGGTGGCTCTCAAAAGCAAACCCATATCTTAGCAGCTTCCCAAAAAATAAATGGCCTGGTATGGTGCCTGAACATGTAAAGGTTGACAAAAGGGACAGCGTCAAAGTTAGGACTGACCCCCTGACTGATAACCTACAGAAACAGACATAATAGAGAGTGAGCCGAGCTCAATGAGTAGTAATACATAATGAGAAACATCTGACTTGAAACTTAAATACATCAATACATAAAAGATGTAGCATGCACTTGATTTGTCTGATTCTGCATTTAGCTCATAAAGGCCCTAGGCCTATTCCCGTGACATAAACTTGTGGCTATAAGCCCTTGAAACATGATGGCACGAGGCCCTTGAAACATGATGGCACGAGGCCCTTGAACATATGGCACGAGGCCCTTGAACATATGGCACGAGGCCCTTGAACATATACTTGAAACTTGTGGCACATGGCCCTTGAAAATGGCATATAGCCCTTGTAAATGCTTTTCTTTACATATAACATTAACATATCTTAGACATGCATAAGAGCATTACATGCTTGAGACATTAACATGATTACATAACATAACATAAGTACTACTACTCACAGTGTTGAGATGGCGTGTTACTTCCTTCTGGAAGGTGCCCTGCACACAAGTAATACATTAGTCTCTTTTGTTTTTATAAAGCATTTCCTGAGTCTTGCACCTTGCATGCTTACAACCACTTTAAAATCATCTGAAAAACATTCTAAAAATACCAGAGAAACAAGCACTCAAAGCTGAACAACCATTTAATTTTTCCTGAAAATGAGTCCTCCGCTCGAGCGTAGATTGGGCCGCTCGAGCGGACTGTAAATTGCACAAAACTGCTGAGAGGTGGTTTTTCCCGCTCGAGCGGGCTTTCCTACGCTCGAGCGGACCAAGCGAATTTCCTGAAATTCTGGACTTTCATTCAAGTCCCAACCAGGTATTCATTCCATTTTTACATGCAACCCAAGGTTAGGTTAATGCAATATACTCACCTAACTTCACTACAACATGAATTCTACCTTGAGTATCATAAATTAAGCAAGATTAGGAGCTTTAAAAAAAATCATCTCCCTCTCTAATTCCACTCTTGAATTCAAGTTCTTTCATATCTTTGAAACATAACACATAGTATATGCATAATTCCATGAAGTGATAATAGAAAACCATAGATTGAAGTATACTTTCATACCACACTTAAATCTAGATGTCTAAGCAACCAAGTAAGAGAAACCCTTATCAATCACTCATGAATTAGACATAGACATGAATCAAACATACACATCAATTGCAAACTTTAAGTGGCCATAACAAGGAGGATTTGAGCTTACCTTGAATTTAATCCTACACTTCTACCAATTTGCTAAACTTTCTTGTTGAATCCCTTCTCCCCCAATTTCTCTTCTTCTTCCCCAAAATGGTTTTCACGTTTTTTTCTTTTTTGATCAAGATTTATGAAGTCTTAGATAGATATACATATATCCATTTATAAGTAAGGCATATAGGACAAAAGTGAATCGTTTAGTCATCCCAAAATTAAAATTTCACGAACATGCTTAATATTACCTAAAAATTATGCTGATTACGAATATATAATCAATTTCAGCTAATTAAGCTGTTAAGGCTTCCAATTTCTAATTCAAACACGTTAATGGTGACAGATAGTTTCCTTGTGAGACAGATAGACATTCAAAGACATGGATTTCACTTCCTTAATTATAATTTTTCACGGAACTACACAGTAAGCATTTAAAAGTACCATTTGAGGACTGAGAATATAACAGAAATCACGTACGAGGGTCGGGTTATTACATGATGTGTAGAAGAGGATCGGTCACAGGGCAATGGTGTGGTTAATGATTGGATTGAGTAATTTAATATTCGATAGTCTTGGGTCACTATGGTATGAGTGTTTGTTGTCTAGTTTGGATAGTGGAACTTCAAGTGAAATAGTAAGATTGTGTGGAGTGAATGGTGTGCTTTGTCACAGTTGTTTTGACTTATTCGGTCTTTGTGTACGTGGTGTAAGGCACCGGTGTGTACGTTGACTTGAGAGAATGTATTGTTTGACTTGAGAAGTCCAATTAGGACTCAAATGTGAAACGATGATGTGTATGCCACATAGGCACATGTGTGAGAGGTGAATGGAGAATCAAAGTACCGTCGGTTAACTTTGAAGAATTCAGAGTGATTCAATGGACCTGAGAGGTCATGTATGGAACTCCATTTCAGAGTTGGTAAGGTTGGGCTAGATGTTGGTGTTAATACTAAGTTGGGTGAAGTTAAGTGGTATGCCGGTGTTTGAAGGCTAGTATGGATGGATAGTGTTGAATAGTTAATTGGTTAGTAGTTGGGTTGATTGACATATAGTCACCTCGGGAATAAGTCGAAATTGAGGGTTATGTAATTGAACGGTGCCTAGGTATGAAATGTAAATCTCGTATGGATAGTTGGAAGGTTGTTTTGAATTGTAGTAACCGGTTTGGGATTTCGGTTGAAAACTTTGGTCGTATAAGCGCTTTGCGCTATTATGTGATTGGTGGGTGTGAAATTCCTTCTCTTGTGTTATTGCGTTGCTGGCATTTAAAAAAAAAAAATTTACTGGGGTTCTCATCGTGGAAATTTTGTTTCGGGTATTGTGACACCACCGTAAGTGTGATGGGTTTTGTTGGGTAACTGTGTTATGATTCACTGGAGAAATGTTGATGAATAATTTGGAGGAAAACCAGACTCTCCTTTTTAGTATTGTGGCCTTGGATGCTTTTCATAAACTAAAACGGTTTTGGGTTGAAACGTGAATTTGTGACTTTAGTTTCTGAGAAATAATTTGAAAATTTCTGAGTTTTGCTGTGGCCAGTTGATAATGTGTTTAAATTGTGACGGGGTAAGTCTGAACACCTTTTGGGGGAAAACCAATTGTTTTGAGACAAATTGGATAAATAAAGCATTTTCTTTAACTTGAATGGAATATCTTTTATCTTGTGTCGAGAAGTCACATTTTGATCTAGCATAAGTTGCTAGTTACATGTTGTATGTCTTTTTGGCAAGGACTTAGAATTGTCGGGAATTAATGTGCCATAACGTTGTTGATTAATCGTGTTTTATTTTATGTTCTTGTTGTACGATGGTTGACCGAAAGCTTTGTGTGCAAGTGGTTTCCTTATTCCTTATGTTGGAGTGTTAAGCACTCAATGGTGATTAGGGTATTGCAAGTAGTCGAGACGTGGTGGATGTCTTGGAGCGCTGTTGTTATTGAAGTTGTTATTACTGTTATTATTGTTATCGGGGGGCATTGGTCCTTGTCTTATAAACCGGCGCGAGTTTTGCTGGTTGGGGAGGTATTCATGTTCGTTCCTTGTTGTTGAGTCGAGTCTTGTGAAGCAGGACGTTTCTATTAGTTAAGGTGCTGTGGAAACATTACGGAATTGAGGAAACAACTTGAGAGCGTGAATTAGAAGTCCAAGTGAAATATTTGAACTTTTCGTTGGTGTTTGATTATATATTGAGATTTTGATTATGCTAATGAAATGTAAAAGCATTGTATATGTTTTAAAACACGGAAACATTGTATATGTTATGGGGTGCTTGGAAACATAGATTCAATATAAGTATTGCATATGTTTTGAGAATATGGAATTTTGTATTTGTTGTATCACTTTTGAAAACATTGTATATGTTATGTAAATTTTGAACATTGTAAATGTTTTAGGAAATTGTAAATTGCACTTTCAATATGGGACTTGTGTATCAAGTTGATGAAAATAGACGACTAGAGAGTGAGTCATGGTGTTGAACTTGTTAGATTAATGTTGTTGTGAATGGTTTAATAATGATTTTGAACTTGATTTGAAATTTCGGGGACAAAATTCTTTATGGGGAGAGGTTATAGCGATTTCGGTTTTAACCCAACTCTTGTTGCATTCCGGACTTCGACTTATAGTTTCTAAATGTTGTTCATTGTCGTTTTCCCCCTTAATCCCTCTTAAATTTGGTTATTGGATTATAGTTGTGTGTTTAGAACAGGTTGGTTGCTTGTTTTTCCAAACCTTTGTTGCCTAGATTTTTGCTCCTTCGCTCGAACGGCCATTCTTGCACTCGAGCGAGCTTTGTAATTTTTGCTCCTCTGCTCGAGCGGCCATTCTCGCGCTCGAGCGGGTTTTGCAAACTCTCACTCACTTGAGCGGGCTTTGCAAACTCTCATTATTTTTGCAGACCTGCAAATACTAGATGAGCGTATTCTACGCTCGAGCAGCGTTTTCTACGCTCGAGCGGCCAATCTTGAGGTTGAGCAGTGTCCTTCGTCTGCAAAATTTCTAAAAACATGTATTCTGCGCTCAAGCGTCACTTTTTATGCTTGAGCGGAACAATGTGTTTGATGCTCGAGCGTCACTTCTCACGCTCGAGCGGACTGTGTGTATAACAGATCGTGAAAATAACATTGTACATCATTTTTTCATTCCTCTCTCTCTCTCTAAAACTTTTCAAAAACCTAGATCTTGAGTTTCTTTATCTAAAACTCATATTCTCTCTACTATTTCACCTAGATCCATTGGAATCTTCACCCTAGTACCTTTGAGAAAAAGGTAGAGCCTCTCAAAAGCTCCGTTTCGATTCAAATAGAAGTTGGTTTCGACGCCTTTGAAGTTTCTCCTTTGTTGCTTTAGTCTTTTAAGCTTGAGGTAGGGATTTTTCACATTTTCATATGGTTTTTAACTTAGTTGATGATTGTGCAACAATGGTGAGCTTTAGGTGTATTATGAACAAACCTAGGGTTTGGGTTGTAAAATCAAAAGAAGGGTTTCTAAATGTATGTTGTAAAAATGGTTATGGGATTAAATATAAAGTGGTATGGTTACAAAGTAGTTGATTTTGGCCTTGGGATGAAATTGGGAAAAATGAAGTTTTGCCATAAAATGTCTTGAATAATTATTTTGTATAAATAATAAAATTGGTATTGAAATTGTGAAATTGGGTGGTTATTTATATGAATTGTGTAGTCGGATTTGTTTAATCCCTCACCTACGGAAGTTCGGATAATGTATCTATTGTAAAGATTGTATATCTGTTTAAGAATAACTATTTTGGGCTAACGGTGAAGGATAGCTATGATTGTTATAGAAATTGCATGAGGATTAGGCAAATTGAAACTAATCTCTTTTCGGTTGTCATTGAATATGACTGTGTGTTTCAATACATTGTATATGTATGATGTTTGGGAGAAGATAGGGGATGTACTCCATTGTTTGGGAGGAGAAAGTGGATGGACTCCATTGAATTAAGTTAGCCTGTGTGTCCAAGGTGAAAGTCCCAAAATATTGTGTATACATGGGTGCCGATTCTCGCGGACGAAAATTTCGTAAAATGACAAATAAAAGTGTTTATGTGATGATTATATCGTTTTGAGAACCTTTAAGTTGTATCCTCAGTATGGTTGTTTGTGATAAATGGAAATAGCTCATGAAATGAAATAAAACGAATGGAGATAAAAAGGAGATTAAGACAGCACAAATTGTGATATAAATCTTGGCATGACACGGTCTGCAAACAAGTTGTAAAATATTTTGTCATCGGTATCATGCATGTGTATCATATTTATATTTTTGTTAAGATTCATATATTGTGTTAAATTGTTTCTACTGGGTTTTGATTCACCCTATTTAGGAAAACCATTTTTAAGTGCTGGTGATATGCCTCACCGAGGATTTAGCTTGGAAGGACTGTGGAGCTGGAGGCTCAATCTGATTATTTTCGTACTTAATTTTTGTACAACCAAAGGGTTTTAAATGTATTGGACTGAAAGTCCATTTTGTTGTAACCAAGAACTATCTTGGAAAGATGTAAGCCTTTAGGACATTTATTCTTGTTTTGCTTTCTGCTCTATCTCATGCTGTGATATATGCTGTAGATTTAGGGACAAGCTCATAAATGTATGATTGCATATGTCACTCTCTTGTATAATTGGATCTCATGTAATAGAAGGATTTATACTCTGATTCTCACTATCATTCACATATTGTCTTGTTAATTTGTTGTATTATTTTGGGGACGTTACAGGGCTAGTGGTTCAAAATTTTCCCAACTTGACCAGATTGAATCTTCCATCTGGTGCGCACCCAACGTCCGACCAAGTGAAGACCCCAGACTCCGGCCCAAACTAGCTCGGCCCATTATTAAGTTATAAATCTCCCTCTCATTTGGTAATAAGTGAACAATTTAAATTTTGAATTGTCTTGTTATGTATTATCATACTTTAACTATTTTTCTTGATAAATATTACCTTAGATTAAAAACAATATTGTTACCTCATGTATTATAAAGATAGGACTAAGGAAATTTTAAAATTGTAATGTCACTTGGCTATTTAATAACGACAAAATTTTAAGAGGTATATTTAATGATTGTTCTAAACATTGTTAACAAAGTTTAAATTAGTTATATATTTTTATTATACGTACTCTTATGCATAATAAGCAAGCATTTTAGATTTTTTAACGAGTGTAAGGGAAAAATCAATTTTTTTGAAGGAAAAAAAATAGAGTTAGTAGGAAATATGACTATTAATGAGTTTGCTATTAGGAAGAAGATTACACCAATACAACATTAGTGTATGGTAATCTATATTTAAGTACCATTTAATGTAGCAAAAGTTAATTAGTCCTTTTTATTAAATGTAGAGGTATATTGACATCTTTCAACACTAAATTCACACTAGGCCATATCTAGGTGGATCTCATCCGCATTAAACAAGGATTACAAGAAATTTGTTTATGATCTTTTAAGAGGAACTGGTAACCTTTTATTTCCTGTGAAAACAATCTCTTGTGTAAAATCAGACAATCCAATTTACTGGTAATCTTAGGTTTCTTGTAGAGGATTGCAATTCATTGCGTTGATTGTACGCTTTGAACAGTAAAAATTCTCACTAGACTACAATAAAGAGCAAAGGGTGATCAAAGCATGCATCAAATTGAGAAATCTTGTGTGCATGAAATCGAGAAATTTAATCAAGAGAAGATACGTAGGCAAGGTTCACATCACAACCATAGGCTTCGAAAACCAAATTCCGGTAAACCTACATTGAAACCACTTTTGTTTTCTATTCTCAGTTCAAATTTAATTGTATATATGTATTCCTGTACATAAGTACACATACATTTTTTTACAAATGTATTCTTCTTGCATATTATTTTTATCTTACCATTGTCAAATATTTATAAAAAACCGTCAATCAATCTACTTGTGTCTATTTTTTTCACATTCTTTTCAAGCCAATCGTCCTGATTTTCATAAATAAATGTACACATATGCACAATGTGAGTTCCTCTTCTTAGTTTTGAACATGAAATTTCATTTTGAAAAAATGCTTTAAATACGAAACTCTCTAATGAAAGAGTTCAAGCTAATGAATAGACACACACGCGTATTTGTAAAGTATCAAACATGCAATAGTTTTGTGGAGTGAGGACTCGTTGGATTTAAAATTGTGTCCTGACCGCACAATTTGCATTTTGTAAGTTTATTTTAAGCTTATTTTAATAATCCGACCGATACATCATATAAAACTTGCACAAAAAATTATTCATATAAAAAAATCAAGTTGATCAACTATCAATATCTATATGATCAAATCACGATAATTGTGATAGAGACCCCACACATACATAACCCCACAACCCCCACTCTCATCCTGATCACTAATAATGTGAAATTTACACATACATAAATAAATTTCAAAATTAAATTGGAAACCATGAAACCCAAAACAGGGTCCAAACATTTGTCCCCGTTAAATTAATCGTCTACTTTTTGAGGTTGTTTTTGCAGGGTCAATAAAAAATATTTTGACTGCATCTTTCGTGGGGTTGTGAAAAAGGACAAAATTTAATAAATAAATAAATAAAATTTACTCTCTTTCCTTGTGCAGTAATTATAATATCAATAATGATTGGGAGTATTTCTAAAAAACACTCATAATCTTTTTTGAATCTTAATCATTAATGGTGTAACCTCCACACGTATACGAGTGAGTCCCACACGTATATGAATGATTGATATCCAAAAAGGCGGTGAGATGCCCAAAAAAGGAAATTCCAAGTATTTTTCTTATAATATGAATTCAAAGTACTACATTAATTTTATAATTTTTCATTATTATTCATATTTTGCAGATCATTTTAGCACAAAACTTTTTATTATTAAATAAGTTATGGTTTAAGTCACCCCTAAATCACAATTGTAAAATTATGATACAAAATATAATTGCAGAAATTCTAATTTATCTCTACCTATGGGCCACTTTGTCTTGGATTTGATCCCATGACTTGGTACTTTTAGTTAAAGAAACTAACACATATATATTAAATATATATTAAGAACTATTAAATATATATATATATATATATACTATGAAATTGACTTAAATACAACTATTAACAAGTCCTAAAAATACATATTAACAAAATCGTTATGGGTGCTAAAGCTATTTTACCAGATGTTATTGTTTGATTTTCTCCAACTTGATCTCAGCTTTGATAGCAACAAAAAAGCGTAGAAGAGCCAAAAACCGCAACAGAGAGCAATCACTTCCAGTTTATGTCAGTGAGCGTGACCAATTCATGCCCATTGCCAACATTACTCGGATAATGCGAAGGGTTCTCCCTCAACATGTCAAGATCTCCGACGACGCCAAAGAGAACATCCAACAATGCGTCTCCAAATTCATCAGCTTCATCACTGGCGAAGCCAACGAGCGCTGCCACCACGAGCAGCGCAAGACCGTCACCGCCGAGGACATCCTTGGTGCAATGGGTAGGCTTGGTTTTGAGGACTACGTAAAGCCATTGACTCTGTTCCTGAACAGTTATCGAGGGATTGAGAGCGAGCATACCTTGATGCGTGGAGAGTCCTTTGTGAAGCGCACCGTGAATTTCGAGCAAACTGGGCCTGGAAATTATGGGCCGCAGGGTTTTCCCACGGCCCAAACCCAGGCCCAAGGACTTTTGAATGCAGATGCAGCTATGATGAAAAAGGGAATGAACAGTTACTATGGGGACAGTCGCGGAGGAGGCAGCTCCTCTTCCAGCCAGGCTGCTCTGCCTAGCTTTGATCCGTGTGGGCAGTTCAAGGGGTCTTGATGATCACAATGGTAGCGAGAAAATGACAATAGACTATAGAAAACTATATGATAAATTAAGATTTATGGTCATGCTATTTTATTCTAAACTAAGTAGAGAGTATTCAATATTGGTTTGATAATAATTTTATTGTTGGGTTTTTCTATTGAAAATTTTGTTCAGCATTTGAAATTCTGCTATTACAACTAGATTTGCAAGAAATGCAATGAATTTCACAAATAAAGATCTGAATACCTGTTGAAGGAATCTGAGAGTTGGTCGCTATGGAATCACCGCTAGACCATGGAGTTGGAGTACAGATGGTGTTGTTTGATATAATTGATCACTTCATCTGCTGTTAGACATTTCACTGACAACCCTTGCGAAATGCAATCCCCGGTAGACATATATATATATATATATATACATAACAAATGTGAGAATTTAAAGCCAATGTCATGTTGAACTGATCGTGTTGAGGCAAAACCATTTACCTTACTCGTGTTGAGCTGATCTGGTTCGGTACAAGTTCATCTACAACTTTGATGTTAGTCTGCAGTGATATACATATTAGATTTAGAGGCATGACGTAACCCAAATAATCATGAAACAGCAACATACTGAATCTCCTGAAAATAGGAAATCACTCCATTTGGTGCAAAATTCTGAATTTCAAAGAATTGAAATATTATCAAATTCATCGTCTGAAATTATATGGTGTAATATTTGCAAAACCTTGGTGTGATCATTTAGACCACTACCATCCTTTTCCAAGTAACATCATGATGATGATACAATTTTTACAAGCATGCATATATTACATTACATACCCTTTTCTTGTATGCATCATTCACGGGTGACATATAACCTCCAATAACACAGAATCCTTCAGAGCATAGTGCATCTCTTGACAGTTCTTAGCAAAAAAGCAAATGAAAACTTGTTAAACAAACTTAAATCTTTTACAGAAAATTGAATGATGCATTTCAATTGTTTTCATTTAAATATCATTGTATCAATTGCACAGCTGATATCTATAAGAAAAAAAAAAAAGAAAAAAAAAAAGAAAGAAAGAAACGGAAGACAAATCATTAGTTCAAGAGTTTGGAATTATATTCGTTTACTTAATATGCCAACCAGAAAACGATTAAAAAAAAAAGCACCAGCAATATCATTTTCACGAGGAATGGACAGCCTTATGATTACAATTTTTTAGAAGTGCACAAAACTTCAAGATGCTATCCAATAATTAGATTGACACCAGTGAGTTGCAAAAAAAATACTGTTTACATAAAATTTCAAGATGCTAATGTGCAACACTTTTATATAATTTTAGTTGCTAACTTCAGTATTGTGTTAACCGGTTTTACAAAAGGATCCAGCTTAGGCGGTACACAATATCATTTAAGAACAACACATTCAAATAAAACCAACATTACATGATAAGTGGATTGCTTGACAGGATGACTAGGCATCTTATGCCTTTTGTAACATAATCAAAAATACTAGGCATAAGATGCCTTTTTTTCTCCCTTTGACGGCATGATATAGAAACAAAACTGATAAGAAATATGCTTCTCTTTCCTTTTCTTCATATATTACTAGATCTGTAGCAACCCTCACTTTATCCTAGTCATGCTTACGTACATTTTTGCATGATTCTTGTATTGATTAAGTTGGTATCTTTACAGATTTTGATTAGTTTCATTTAAGTGTTGCTTGCATGTTTTGTTCCTTGCTTGGTGTGAGTTTAGCCGAGATTATCTTAAGCCCAGGTTACACCTTTGAACTTCTTACACCTAGGACCATCTTGGAAACCACTTTGGTTGACCTCCACCCTCACCCTGACATGTTGGCCGAGATGTCATTTTCTAGGCCGAGGTGTTCATCACCAAGGCCGAAATGTGTATTATCTAGGCCGAGATGTTATACCAAAGTGATCTTGTCCCTGGATTGGTACGACATAGACCAAGGTGTGGCATATCTAGGCCAAGTGTTGTCCTTCCTAGTCGAGATCATTGAGACCTTGCTTGCTGAAGCCTTGTCCTAGCCGAGATCATCACCCGTCGGAATGCCCTTGCTACCTTGCTTGTCATACACATTTTGTCATAGCCTTGTCTTGTCTTTCTATCACCTTTTGAGGAAGTCTAATCCGGTAGTGCCACGTGTCCTAGTAGAGGGTTTAGCCAGCCGACAGAATTAGAATTATATCATTTTGTGTCATATCCTTGTATTTGAAGAGAGAGAAACTCTAGGAAGAAGAAGAGGAGTTCTTGAGAGAGAGATAGATTTCCAAGCTTGATCCTTAGAGTTCGAACTGTTAGATCCGTGTTTTGAGGTTAGAATCTTAATCTACTCTTGTTGTTCTTATTGATCATTTAGCTGCATTGCATGATCTAGCATGATTCATGAGCCATGCATTGATTTAAAGTTTGTTTTAGAAAGAGAAAATGGTGTTCATGTATTCTTGAAAAAAAAGCCTTGTTTGATTCGAAAGTTTGTATCAAGATCCATGTTTTCGTGTTTGTTTTCATAAGATCTCCAAGTATGGGTACCCAGGTTCATGTTTTCGAACTCATCTCATAAAATCTCAGATTTTGAATAAAAAAGTTATGGTTTTAGCATTTCATGTTCTTCATGATCTTGTTCTTCATGTTCTTCAAGAAGGAAACCCAAATTTTTCCAGACTTCATTTCCTTGAATATGGTCGTCGGGAACACACCTCGGCCAAGAGTTGTGGGACCTCAGCCAAGACCTGGTTGGTACCCAGCATGTTTTCCCGAGATAATACAGCAGTGTTGTAACTCCCAGCATGTTTTGCTTTGTTTTGACTTGATTTTGAAAGAAATGCCGAGATCCTTTCCTGTCATGTAAAGCTTGTTTTGATAATGCATTTCATACCCATGTTTGAGCATCTCTTCTCGTCTTCTTGAAGTGCATTCAATGGGGTTTATTATGTACTTGTAGGCCTTGGATCCTTGCTTGAAACCCCCACAACCGAAGAACTAGGGCTGGGCAACAAACCCACCCGCCCGCACAAACCGCCCGACCCTACCCTACCCGCAGTGCTTTGGGCGGTTTCGATGTAGTTAGGCGGGCGGGTGCGGGTCAAGAAATTGGCAAAAGATCGGGTTCGGGTCGAACCCGACCCGCCCGCAACCCGCATCTTTTTTTTTTTTTTTTTTAAGAAAAAATAACTAGTTATTATTATTATTTTTTGCATTTTGGATGGATGGAGATAACTAGTTATTATTTTTATTTTTACATTTTGGATGAAAGTAAAATTTATTATATGGGCACTTATATACATTATCATGATCTAATGATATTTAAATTAGTGTTATTAGTTTGACTTTTATTTATATATATATAAAAAAAAAAATCTTTATATTCCATTAGTCTAGTAGACACAGTTAAATATGATATTTTGAATTGTCATTCTATTATCACATTATTGCATATTAAAAACTAAACAGTGAAGATTAATCCACTATTAAAATTAGTGTTACTAGTTTGACTTTTAAGGGTTTGTTTTTGCATATTTAAATTAGTGTTACTAGTTTGACTTTTAAGGGTTTGTTTTTGCAAGCTAAGGAGGAAGATTAATTACTATCCTCAAGCATGGTTCCATATCATCTTATCTAACATGTGGACTATTTATTATGATCATGAATTGTATATCTTGTAATTTAATTTATAACTCTTCTGGAAAAAAAAAATATTTAGAAAGTAACAAAAAATGTCAAATTTGCTTAAGTTAAAAAAAAAAAAAAAAAAAAAACACTAAACCGCAAACCGAACCGCACCCGCCCGCACAAACCGCGAACCGCATCGCGGGCGGTTGCGGGTCCATTTTTCCCCAACCGCATAAGTGCGGGTTGGGTCGGTTTTGACCCGCACCCGGCCAAAACCGACCCGCGAGCAGCCCTACGAAGAACTATATGAGTGGTATTTTTAATAAAGCTATGTTATAAAGTTTTGATAAAGCTTTGCTTTGCGTTGTTTTGGAAAAAGTATTTGTTAAGCATGAATGATTACCCATATTTTGTGTATCAAGTATTAGCCTTGTTTTGGATGACATTCTTGAAAAGTCCGTACGTGCTAGGGGACTCTAAACTTTTGTAGCACAAGTCCGTACATGCTAGGGGACTCTAAACTTTTGTAACACAAGTCCGTACGTGCTAGGGGACTCTAAACTTTTGTAGCACAAGTCCGTACGTGTTAGGGGACTCTAAGCCTTTGTAGCACAAGTCCTTATGTGCTAGAGGACTCTAAGCTTTTGTAGCACCTTCGTTTAATGTCATCCCTTGTATTATTGATGCTAGTAAGCATCCCTTGAGGCTTTGAAAGATTTGATAGATGAACTTGGTTCATCCTTTGATTTTATACTAGTTATGCTATGTAGTGTTTTGATGGAAATCTTGTTTATCATTCATACAAACCTTTATTGCTAATACCATTCACTGAGTATCCAAGCTCACCCTCACTATATATATGTAGGTGACGAGCAGGAAGGCGGTGACGCCTAGATGTGTTTTGCATCATGTTTTGGATTCATACTTTTGCTGACATCTTGAAGATTATGCTTCTTGGCTTGTACTCTTTTTTTTTTGTTTATGTCGACTTGAGAAGCCTTTTGATCAAGATGTATTTTGTACTTAATTTATTGTAATCAAGTTGTAAAACTATGTTAAGATGTATGTCATTTTATTCGATCTATACACAGCTCTTGTGGACTATTTAGATTTAGATTTATTGCTTCTGCACATGTAAGCCCCATATATATACTCTGTTTGTGTGTGAATCCTTGCAAGTTGGCCTTTGGTAATCTCGAAGGAATGGGGTTGTGGCAGATTGGTATCAGAGCACGAGTTCCTTATAGTATGTTATTCACACACTTTGAGTCCTAAAGAGCATATGATTTCCTTTAGAATGATATTAGGATTGCATCATACTGCTTGCTACTTGACAATGTGTGCATCATCTCAGCATGATCATTTGTTACTTGCATACATGTGTATTTGCCCATTTTGTTTTACAGTCATATTTTGCATACTCCTAGCATCATGAGAAGGGGTAGACCTCCAGTTGGCCGAGATCATTCTGAGGACAGATTGGAAAGGTTGGTCGAAGGTTTGGTCCGTGAGTTGAGGCAACCTAGGCCTCAAGACACTAGTACTACCTCTACCCAGGCCGAGCAGACAAACGGCCGACATGCAGCTCAGCCTCCACCTCCTCCAATACCACAAGTGCCCCCACCGCCAGCTTTGTATGGGGACGGCACGATAGCCTTAATTAGAGAGTTTAAGAAAATGAAACCGCTGAGATTCTCTGGGGGTATTGAGCCGATGAATGCCGAAGCGTGGGTCTTGGAAATAGAGAAGCTGTTTGAGATTTTTCCCAGCACCGATGCCCAGAAGGTGTCATTGGCAGCATTCACATTAGATGACGATGTACGAAGATGGTGGATGATGACCCGAGAAAGCAATCCAAGTCTGACTTGGGCCAGATTTTTGGAGTTATTTTACAATAAGCACTTTCCCCTTAGTGTCCGAGATCGCAAGACCACAGAGTTTCAGACTCTCACACAAGGCAACAAGACAATGGTAGAATACGACCGTGCTTTTACCGAGTTGGCAAGATACGCACCCCACATGGTCAATGACGAATACAGAAAAGTTAGGAAGTTTGAGAGTGGACTTCGTGGGCCGATACAGGACCGAGTTAACATGCTCAACATGCCGACTTACGCTGGAGTGTTAGACAAGGCCATCTTAGCAGAAGCTAACTTGAACCGATACCAGACTTCAGGAGAGGGCCAGAGGAAGAGACAGAATTTCGACAATCGCCGAGGAACCTTTGACGCCAGGAAGAAAACGAACATAGGCGGTTCAAGCAACTCGAGGCAGGAAGGTGGTACCAGGCCGATATGTTCAAGCTGCGGGAAGCCACATTTTGGAGTTTGTCGTTGGGCGTCTGGAGCTTGTTTTGAGTGTGGTGAGGTAGGTCATCGTGTGAAAGACTGTCCGAAGGCAAAGGCTGATAATGGTAAGAAGAATGGGAACACCTCGGGTTCGGAACAAAAAGGCAACGTCGAGAAAGAACAGATGAGACAGGGCAGAGTTTTTGCATTGGTGCCAGGAGACACTCAGGGTGCCGAGACAGTAGTGTCAGGTATACTTCCCATTTGCTCTCAAGATGCATAAATATTGATTGATTCGGGTTCTACTCATTCATTTGTGTCTACTAAGTTTACCGAGAAGTTGAATAGGGAATTAGAACCCCTTGATTATGTGTTATCTATGTCTACTCCGTCTAAAAGAACTATGACTGTTGCATCCATTTATAGGCATGTGCTATTATGATTGAGAATGTTAAATTATTAGTCGATTTGATGCCGTTGGACATAACTCATTTTGATGTTATATTGGGGATGTATTGGTTAGTAGCGAATAATGCATCCATTAAGTGTGTTTCCAAATGTATCATATTGAGACCCCCAAACAAAGCCGAGATTACGTTTCGGGGTAAAGAAGTGGTATCCCCACCTTACTTGATCTCATCCATGAAGGCCTATAAGTTGATTCAAAAAGGGTGTCAAGGTTATTTGTGTAGTATATTAAGCAATCTGAGTGGAAACGTTGAATTGGCCGACATCCCAGTTGTTAAGGAATTCCCCGACGTCTTTTAAGGTGACTTGCCTGGCTGCTTAATCGATAGGGAGATAGAATTTACTGTTGACAGCATGTCGAGAACCCAGCCTATCTCCAAAACACCCTATAGGATGGCCCCAGTCAAGCTTAAGGAATTGAAACTACAATTACAAGAGTTATTGGATAAGGGTTTTATTAGGCCGAGTACTTCACCCTGGGGAGCACCAATTCTATTTGTTAAGAAAAAGGACGGTACCCTTCGTCTTTGCATTGATTACAGGGAACTGAACAAGGTAACCATTAAGAACAAGTACCCATTATCGAGGATCGATGATTTACTTGATAACCTACAAGGACCACGAGTCTTTTCAAAAATCAAACTCAGGTCGGGCTACCATCAGCTCAAGGTTAAAGCCGAGGATGTTGAGAAGACTGCTTTTCGGACAAGGTATGACCACTACGAATTTTTGGTTATGTCCTTTGGAGTAACTAATGCTCCTGTAGCATTCATGGATCTGATGAATAAAGTCTTCAAGCCGTACCTAGACGAGTTCGTGGTTGTTTTCATCGACGATATATTGATCTATTCCAGGAGTGAAGTTAAACATGAGAAGCATCTGAGACTTGCCTTGCAGATTTTGAGAGATAGGAAGTTGTATGCCAAGCTTAGCAAGTGTGAGTTTTGGCTTTCCAGCATTTCATTTTTGGGGCATGTGATTAATGAAGAGGGTATTTCTGTTGATCCAAGTAAGATTGAAGCCGTTGTGAAATGGCCGACACCGACCAATGTGTTCGAGGTTCGTAGTTTTCTGGGTTTGGCCGGTTATTACAGAAAGTTTGTGAAGGACTTTTCAAAGATTGCAATACCTTTGACGCAACTAACTCAGAAAGGGGTGGAGTATGAATAGACCGAGGATAAGGAATCGGCCTTCCAGGAGCTAAAGACGAGGTTAGTCACAACACCAGTTCTTGTACTGTCGACAGGTAATGAGGAGTTTCAGATTTATAGTGATGCATCACATAAGGGTTTGGGTTGTATATTAATGCAAAGAGGTAAAGTCATAGCATACGCATCTCGCCAATTGAAACCCCATGAGAAGAACTATCTCACCCATGATCTAGAATTAGCAGCCGTAGTGTTTGCTCTGAAGATTTGGCGTCATTACTTGTATGGAGCTTCTTGCCAAGTTTTCACAGATCACAAGAGTTTGAAGTATTTGTTCTACCAGAAAGAACTGAATATGAGACAGAGAAGATGGCTTGAGTTATTGAAGGATTACGACATACAGATTCAGTATCATCCAAGTAAGGCAAACTCAGTGGCCGACGCATTAAGCAGGAAGTTAGTTGGGAATTCAGCTTATTTGTCAATGATTTCAGTGGAGCCGACTATCATTGAGGAAGTGAAGACCAGGCAGATGGAAGATAGGTTCTTCAGGAAGGTGATTGATGAAATTTTCACTAAGCCGAGGTTAGGGTATACTGTTGAAGATCAAGAACTCAAGTTTGAAGGAAGATTGTGCGTAACCGACGTCCCAGAGTTAAAAAGGAAGATTTTGCAGGAAGCCCATGGTTCCAGATTTACAGTACATCCAGGGAACACCAAGATGTATCAAGATGTGAAGCAGACTTTTTGGTGGCCAAATATGAAGAGAGAAATAGCCGAGTTTGTATCTCAATGCCTATATTGCCAACAAGTGAAAGCAGAGCACCAGAGGCTAGCAGGACTTCTTCAACCTTTGTCGATTCTCGAGTGGAAATAGGAGCACATCTCTATGGATTTTGTGGTTGGTTTACCGAGGACACAGAAGGGCATGGATTCAGTTTGGGTTGTAGTCGATAGGTTAACTAAGTCAGCACACTTCTTGCCTATTAAGACTACCTTTAATGCTGACCAACTCGCTTTGTTGTATATGAATGAGATTGTTAGACTTCATGGAGTGCCGATGTCCATTGTATCAGACCGAGATCCGAAGTTTGTTTCTAGATTTTGGCAGAGTCTACAAGGAGCTTTGGGAACAGAGTTGAGATTTAGCACGGTTTTTCATCCTCAGACCGATGGGCAAACAGAGAGAACAATTCAGACGCTTGAAGATATGCTCAGACTATGTGTATTGGACTTCAAGGGAAGTTGGGAAGTGCATTTGTCGTTGATGGAATTCGCCTACAATAACAGTTATCAAGCTAGCATTGGCATGGCGCCGTATGAAGCTCTGTATGGAAGGAAGTGCAGATCGCCGATATGTTGGACCGAAGTTGGAGACAAAGCTTTAGTCAGTCCCGAACTGGTTCAAGTGACAACAGAGGAGATTAAACTTATCCGACAAAGAATTAGGACTGCTCAGAGTCGACAAAAGAGTTACGTCGACCAGAGGAGAAGGGAGTTAGAATTTGAAGTTGGGGATCATGTATTCTTGAAGATTTCACCGACGAAAGGAGTTTCAAGATTTGGGAAGAAAGGTAAGTTGGCACCTCGTTACATCGGACCATTTGAAATTCTTGAGAGAGTTAACCCAGTTGCCTACAAACTTGCTTTGCTACCAAAATTAAGCCAAGTCCACATTGTGTTTCATGTTTCCATGGTAAGGAAGTATATTCGGGATCCATTGCATGTGATTGATCATTCTGGGATCGTGGTTAATGAAGATTTAGGCTAAGAAGAGAAGCCGATGAGAATTATCGATAGGTAAGTGAAACAGTTGAGAAACAAGTCGGTACCGATGGTGAAGGTTGAATGAAAGGAGCACTATGGCAAGGGTGCTACATGGGAAATGGACGAAGATATAAAAATCCGACATCCGGAGTTGTTTGTAGGACAAGGTAACTCAAGTTTGGAGACCAAACTTCTTTAAAAGGGGAAAGATGTAGCAACCCTCACTTTATCCTAGTCATGCTTACGTACATTTTTGCACGATTCTTGTATTGATTAAGCGGGTATCTTTGCAGATTTTGATTAGTTTCATTTAAGTGTTGCTTGCATGTTTTGTTCCTTACTTGGTGTGAGTTTAGCCGAGGTCATCTTAAGCCCAGGTTACACCTTTGAACTTCTTACACCTAGGACCATCTTGGAAACCACTTTGGTTGACCTCTACCCTCACCCTGACATGTTGGCCGAGATGTCATTTTCTAGGCCGAGGTGTTCATCACCAAGGCCGAGATGTGTATTATCTAGGCCGAGATGTTCTACCAAAGTGATCTTGTCCCTGGATTGGTACGACATAGACCGAGGTGTGGCACATCTAGGCCAAGGTGTGGCACAGCTAGGCCAAGTGTTGTCCTTCCTAGCCGAGATCATTGAGACCTTGCTTGCCGAAGCCTTGTCCTAGCCGAGATCATTACCCGCCGGAGTGCCCTTGCTACCTTGCTTGTCATACACACTTTGTCATAGCCTTGTCTTGTCTTTCTATTACCTTTTGAGGAAGTCCAATCCGGTAGTGCCACGTGTCCCAGCAGAGGGTTTAGCCAGCCGGCAGAGTTAGAATTATATCATTTTGTGTCATATCCTTGTATTTGAAGAGAGAGAAGCTCTAAGAAGAAGAAGAGGAGTTCTTGAGAGAGAAGTAGATTTCCTAGTTTGATCCTTAGAGTTCGAACTGTTAGATCCGTGTTTTGAGGTTATAATCTTAATCTACTCTTGTTGTTCTTATTGATCATTTAGCTGCATTGCATGATCTAGCATAATTCATGAACTATGCATTGATTTAAAGTTTGTTTTAGAAAGAGAAAATGATGTTCATGTGTTCTTGAAAAAAAGCCTTGTTTAATCCGAAAGTTTGTATCAAGATCCATGTTTTCGTGTTTGTTTTCATAAGATCTCCAAGTATGGGTACCCAGGTTCATGTTTTCGAACTCATCTCATGAAATCTCAAATTTTGAATAAAGAAGTTATGGTTTTAGCATTTCATGTTCTTCATGATCTTGTTCTTCATGTTCTTCAAGAGGGAAACCCAGATTTTCCCAGACTTCATTTCCTTGAATGTGGTCGTCGGGAACACACCTCGGCCAAGAGATGTGGGACCTCAACCAAGACCTGATTGGTACCCAGCATGTTTTCCCAAGATGATATAGCAGTGTTGTAACTCCCAGCATGTTTTGCTTTGTTTTGACTTGATTTTGAAAGAAATGCCGAGATCCTTTCCTGTCATGTAAAGCTTGTTTTGAGAATGCATTTCATACCCATGTTTGAGCATCTCTTCTCGTCTTCCTGAAGTGCATTCAATGGGGTTTATTATGTACTTGTAGGCCTTGGATCCTTGCTTGAAACCCCCACAACCGAAGAACTATGTGAGTGGTATTTTTAATAAAGCTATGTTATAAAGTTTTGATAAAGCTTTGCTTTGTGTTGCGTTGTTTTGGAAAAAGTATTTGTTAAGCATGAATAATTACCCCTATTTTGTGTATCAAGTATTAACCTTGTTTTGGATGACATTCTTGGAAAGTCCGTACGTGCTAGGGGATTCTAAACTTTTGTAGCACTAGTCCGTACGTGCTAGGGGACTATAAACCTTTGCAGCACAAGTCCGTACGTGCTAGGGGACTCTAAACCTTTGTAGCACAAGTCCGTACATGCTAGGGGACTCTAAGCCTTTGTAGCACAAGTCCTTACGTGCTAGAGGACTCTAAGCTTTTGTAGCACCTTCGTTTAATGTCATCCATTGTATTATTGATGCTAGTAAGCATCCCTTGAGGCTTCGAAAGATTTGATAGATGAACTTGGTTCATCCTTGGATTTTGTACTAGTTATGCTATGTAGTGTTTTGATGGAAATCTTGTATATCATTCATGCAAACCTTTATTGCTAATACTATTCACTGAGTATCCAAGCTTACCCTCTCTATATATATGTAGGTGACGAGCAGGAAGGCGGTGATGCCTAGATGTGTTTTGCATCATGTTTTGGATTCATACTTTTGCTGGCATCTTGAAGATTATGCTTCTTGGCTTGTAGTCTATTTCTTTTGTTTATGTTGGTTTGAGAAGCCTTTTGATCAAGATGTATTTTGTACTTAATTTATTGTAATCAAGTTGTAAAACTATGTTAAGATATATGTCATTTCATTTGATCTATGCACAGCTCTTGTGGACTATTTAGATTTAGATTTATTGCTTTCGCACATGTAAGCCCCATATATATACTCGGTTTGTGTGTGAATCCTTGCAAGTTGGCCTTTGGTAATCTCGAATTACTGGCCATCATGGCACCATTCTATTAGGGGCGGAATGGGATCGTGACAAGATCCATTGTCTTCGTTTTCAGGTAGAGGGAAAAGAAAATTGTAATTGTTAAAGGTTCAGTTATTCAACTAATTTGCTCCCCACAGTCTATGTTCCAAAACCCTAAACTGGTATTTCAAACACATAGAACCAGTTTCTTTCTACGGATGTAAGTGTTAAAAAGTAAAATAAACAAAATCAAAATCTCCTGTTCTGACAGTGAGAGAATCTCACAATGCCAGTCATAATGTTGACTTAAACTAGAAACTTTACCATTAAAATGCAAAAGCAAATCAAAGTTATGCAACAACTTACCAAAAATATGCAAGTGCATATATGTAGGAGGGTTGAAACTTCCAGTTGATACTAAAACTACATACCCTTTGTCCCTAATAGAGAGAAAGAGCATGTTTTGCAGAAGAAACATAAACAAAAGAAAGAAAATTTCCACTACTAGTGAAAGGTAGCTGTAACACAGTAATAAACATCTATAGAAAAAAACTGTTTTGGAGTGAATTAAACGCGACTATACTCCTAGGAAAAAAGTGTTAGTAAGATAAAATTCAATTGTGTAGCTTACTAGGTTGTCTTGTTTCATGACCTATCCATACTATCAACCACAAAAAAGGGGAAGTTTAGTAAGTATATTATACCTATCAACTTCTTTACGATTATATTTGGCTTACTATATTTCACATTTTATTTTTGCTTAAAGTCATGCATTGCTCCTATTAAATACTATGCTTCCAAGATTTCTCAGAGGCTATAGAAACACAAGACAAATGTGAACATCGTTGAGAGTTAAAGTGGAACATTCTCGGCAGCCTGTTTAGGCAATAATAGATGAAACTTCAAGCAAAGCAATTGATCAGTAAAAGACAAAAAACAAATAAATGCCAACAGTAAAGCGATTGAACATTTAATAAATTTACTTTATTTGTATTTTGGATGATTCCTCTGGTTCAACAGAACCCAACGATAATTTATCCAGTGGCAACACAATATTTATATGACATATAGAAAAAAAATTAAATGAATAATAACTAGCAACAAAACTTGTAGCTCATCGTGTTAGTTCATAATCAAACAGCAACCAAACAATCGAGAAATTCAAAAGAATATTGAAATCCCAATGTGCATCCAGTGTTGTTCCTTCGTTCTAACAGAATATTTATAACAAAAAAATACTCAAATATGCGTTGAATAATAACTGGCAACAAAACATGCAGCTCATTGCGTTAGTTCATAATCAAACAACAACCAAACAATCGAGAAATTCAAAAGAAGATTGAAATCGCGATGTGCATCCAGTGTTGTTCCTTCGTTCCATTAGAAGATTTAAAATACTCAATTATGCTACATAGGCTCTGTTTGGGAAGAAAAAAGCCAGGTTTTTTTTGGCTAAAATAGTCACAAAAAACAAAATAGGCTATTTTAGCCACAAAAAACAAAACATCAAATCCAACCTATAATCATTACAATCCTCTCTCACAAAAAAAGCTAAAAAAGTCAAAAAGTCCTTCCCAAACCAGGCTAAAATAGCCAAAAAGTCAAAAAGCCAAAAAGTCAACTCACTTCCCAAACGGAGGCATAGTAATTACAGTACGATCGTATTAACTAGATGATCGGTTGAGTAGTACCGGTTGTCCTCCTTCGATTATATCTACAACAAAACATATACGCAGAGAGAGAGAGAGAGAGAGAGAGAACGCTAACCGGACATTGTTGGCCTGCCGAAATTCAATCAGGCTTCAGATTTTCTCTTGGCAGGAACTCTGAATACAGGATGAATCACTGTTTCCACGAAACGATGAATTTTTTCTTGCGTGCCAAACAGGAGCAGTGTAATTGTTATACTGCGGGGAATACTAAGGCGGCAAAATTTTCCAGGGAAATAAATAGGGAGGGAAAGAATGGGAAAATTCTTCAACGCAGCAAAAGTTTTCCGGAAATAATCAGAGGGAGTGGCAACAGAGATGGCCCGCTTTACTAGGGGTGGTGATCGACCTGCTAGCCGGCCTAACTCACCTATTCCAGCTCATATTTTTGAGGTTTAAAAAAATTATTTTATCCGTAATGGTAGACTAGACTGAAATTTTTGTGTTAATTTAGAGCTTTGCTGATTTTTTTTGAGAAAAAGAATGTAATAATTATGGATTAAATTTGATATTTTATCTTATTAAATTACAAAGTTTATTTAATTTTTTGTGACTATTTTAACCTAAAAAATCTGAAAACCAACTTCTCAAACGGAGGCTTAGGCCAAGTTTGGCATCCTCCAAAAAATTTAAAAAGTCAAAAAATCACTATCCTATTTAAGTCACATCATCTTATTTAAGTCACATCACCTCTTTAACACATCACTTCAAACCCAACCCAAATCTAACCCATATTTCATTAAAAGTCAAAAAGTACACTTATTTAGTCTTCCCAAACTTGGCCTTAATATTCGAGTTGGGTTTGTGATATATGGGTTTTATCAGCTATCGGTTTATTTATAAGATATTAATTATAATTTTATATTATTTTAATTATAAATTATGTAAAAGACAAAAAAAAATTATATATATACTTCTTTCTAGAGTTTAAATTAAAATATTTATTCAAACTTATATTTATTTTATTATTGAATTTTGTTAACATTTGAAATTTAAATAATAAATAAAATAATTTAAAATTTAAATAATTCAATATCCATTCAAGATATAGAAAATGAAAAACTAATAGTTCATATTTATTGGGATAAGGATTGAATTTAGAATGATTAGATTGGGTTATTTTAAATTTATTTTATAAATCTAAGATCATTTCCTCAATATTGAGTTTTAAAGCATGATTTTAAAGGTTTTAAATAAATTAATTGAAGTTGTATTTAAAAATAGAATTTCAAACTTAAAATTGAGTTTTGAATATATGTATTTCAAAACGAAAATGATCCAGAGCTCGAAACTCTACGGCTCGAAAATTTTTTTCCCTTTTCAAGCAAAGGAGCTCTGCACAAACAGAGGGAAGAGAAGAGGAGAAAGAAGGAGAGAAGAGAGGAGAAGAGAAAGAGGAGGAGGCAGCACCACCGCCGTCGCAGTCGCCTCGCCGCCGTCGTCGCAGCACCACCTCCTCGCCTCCTCGCCGATCGTTGCACCACCGCCTCGCCGATCGTCGCAGTCGCAGTCGCAACCCCCTCCTGTCTAGTTCGTCGCAGCAGCTAGCCCGGCGCAGCCCCGCCTCCTCCTCCAGCCCGATTTTTATGGCCCCCTCCCCTCCCTCCTTCCTTCTCCTCCCGATCTTCTTCTCCACCCTTCTTCTTCTCCCTTCTTTTTCTTCTTCCTTTTCTTCTTCTTCTCCGTTCTCCTTCTCTGCAAACAACACAGGAAAAAAGAAAAAAAAAAAAAAAAAAAAAAAAACGACACCAAAACGACGTCGTTTTGGTGTCGAGCCAAATTCGTGCCAAAAAATTTCAAGCTACGTAGCGGGGTCGATTTCAAAATTGTGTTTTGAGTAACTTGAATTTCAAAACTAAGTTAAAAATTGATTGTTTAGTTTTAAAAAAATTAAAAAATAAGCAAGTGCTCGTTTGGGAAGATAAGTTTAGAGTTTTTTTTGGCTAAAATAGTCACAAAAAAATAAAATAAACTTTTTAATATAAGAAAATAAAATATCACATTCAATCTATAATCATTACATTATTTCTTTTACAAAAATCAAAAAATTTAAAAAATTTATCTCGAACGAAACTTTTTATCCTAAGTTAAAATAGTTAAAAAGTCAACCCACTACTCAAACGAACTTTAAATAACAGCACAGTTGGATAGTGAAAAAAATATAAATCAGTATAAAAATATATATTTTTTAATAATTAAAATAATATTTTTTTTTATAATTTTATAATTTTTTTTTTTTCTATCATCACTATAAAGTTATTTTGCCAAAAAAAAAAAAAATGTATGTACTATGAAAGAATAATTATTGGTGAAACCATACCAACTTTGAATTAGTGTGATTTTTGTTGTTTCCGTATCACAACGGCTATGTGACGTGTGATGGTAATAATTTTTACTTTGAAAACTTGGGATTTGGGGACCCATAATGACAGTCACATGGTTATGCAAAGTAAACAATTTTTTATAGGTAGTCCTAGGCTTTATTTTCCTTTGCATAAAGTATTACTCTTTTCTGAATTAAAATTTAGAAGGTTGGTTTGGGAGTGAATTTTTTTTAAAATATATAATTAAAAAAATTAAGATATCTGAAAATAATTTTTAATTTAAATAAATTACATTAAAAATGTAGGGAAAAGTAAAAAAAAATTGAATTTTTATATTCTTTTTTAACATTTTAAATAATTTTTAAATTTTTTAATTAAAATTTAATCTCTCCAAACTAACAATAATAAAGCATGAACTTCCACACTTCAGTTTTCAAACAGATTTAGGATGTTAATTTTGAACAATTTCTTCAAGAAAAATGATTTTAAAATATTTTTTATACATAAAATTTAGGGACACTGTTTCATAAATCATTTTATACTTACTTATGTTTCATTTAGTTCATATTATTTTCTTATATTTCAATAAGCCTTATGAGTAACACAGTTACCAAAATATCCCTAATAATATCACTTTTACAGTGTGAATGTTCTGTGATGTAAATGTTCACTCCATCAATGTGAATATTCATACTGTTAATGTGAATATTCACACGTCAATATAAATATTCACATTGTAAAATATAAATGTTCACATCACTAGATTGCTAACCATTCAAAAAATATTTATAAAGGTGTAAATATCCATAAAATACTTTAAATATAAGAATTAAGATTTAATAGATCAAATGTTCAAATAATAGGATTTATTTGAATATAAAAATATCTAATAAACTAATTGAAATATAAACACTTAAAAAAGAATTTTCTAATAAATTTCTTTAAAATTTATGTAAAATAATGTGATATTGATTATTTTATAAAGATTGATTATTTTATAAAGATTTTATTAATGAATCTTGTTAGTAAATTAACTTCCAAAAATGCTAGAGACCTCAAATATTTTACCAAAAGTTTTACCAAATGTCACATTACTCAATTACTCCTACCACACAAGTAAAAGATAAAATAAAAAATAAAAAAATATGTAAAAAAATTTTAATACACTTTTATTAAAATCAATATATTATTTTATATTTTTATATATTTTAAAACTATCTTTTACACAATTTATAACATTAAACAATGATTATACCATATATTAGTAATATATGTGTCTTTGGAACTTATTTGATTAAAAAGGTTATAGCATAGGCCACGTGAATGTTTGTTGTCATCTTTTGGCTCAATAATTAGTGCATGCCATACCACCACGTCGCTAGCCGAAAAAGCATCAAACAAGGGACAGAAAGTCCTCCTCAACGTCGTCGTCTTGTAGCTGGCCGCCACTTACAAAACTTCCAGACAACCGTTACAAAACCCTATTGTTTTTTTCTTTCTTCTTCTTCGTCAAAGAACCGACCCACGCGCCCATTTCACAACCGTTTGAAACCCATTTTCCCACCCAAGATTCCCACCACCTCCACCTCTCTCTCCTCTGTAATGAACACCAAGAACTACTTTTCACTTCCATTCCCAATACTGATCCTTTCTATTCATCAACGCCAATTTCATTCTCTCAACCATGTCCATCAACACTCATCCAAGAAACCTTCTTGTTTTCTTGCTTCTCATCTTCTTCCTCCTCAATTTCTCACATCCACCATTAGCATTTGCAGAGCATAACACAAGTTTCGATTTCCCATCTTTCTCTTTCCGAAACCTCACACTTCTCGGCGACTCTTTCCTCCGAGACGGCCTCATCGGCCTCACCCGAGAGCTCGGTGTCCCATCTTCAAGCTCTGGAACAGTCATCTACAACTACCCAATTCCCTTCTTCGATCCTCAAACCAACATCACTGCTTCTTTCTCTACGAGCTTCTCTTTCTCAATCAGCAATGTCAATCCCACATCGTTTGGTGATGGGATTGCCTTCTTTCTCTCTCCAGACAATCAGACTCTGGGAAGCCCGGGAGGGTACTTGGGTCTTGTCAATTCGTCCCAATTGACCAAGAAAAAGTTCGTCGCAATCGAATTTGATACAAGACTTGATTCAGATTTCAACGATACCAACGACCACCATGTTGGGTTAGACATCGAAAGCTTGATTTCGATCGAGACTGCCGATCCGTTGTCTCAAGACATCGATCTGAAGAGTGGGGACATGATCAATGTTTGGATTGATTACATGAGCGATGAACAGAGGCTCAATGTGTTCTTGAGTTACACGAATTTCAAGCCCAATAATGCTCTGTTAACGGTCGATATTGACCTTTCTGGTTATCTAAAACAGGTTATGTATGTGGGTTTTTCGGCATCAACAGAGGGAAGCACGGAGCTTCACCAGATTGAGAAATGGAGGTTTCAGACTTCTGGGTTTCGCACAGTGAGGCCTCGAATTCATCCTCACAATATCTCCGATAACTCGGTGCTTACACCGCCAATCCTGGTCCCTGAATCTCCCAACAAGAATCACCGGAGGCTCGGTTTGGGTTTCGGGATTGCCGGTCCCGCCTTCTTTTGTGCATTTCTCATGGTTTTCGGGTGGATTTCGATGAAGAAATGGAGAGGGATTCGAATGGAGAAGAGCTTCAAAGCAGAGCTTGTGACTGGTCCAAGACAATTCACTTACAGAGAGCTCAATTTAGCCACAAGAGGGTTTCATTCCAGCAGGATCATTGGCCACGGAGCGTTTGGCACTGTTTACAGAACCAATTTCAATGATTCGGACACTGTTTTTGCAGTGAAAAGATCAAAACACGCCCACGAAGGCAAAACAGAATTCCTTGCCGAATTGTCGATTATCGCTTGTTTGAGGCACAAAAACTTAGTCCAGCTCCAAGGTTGGTGTGTTGAGAAGAATGAATTGTTGCTTGTTTATGAGTTCATGCCCAATGGGAGTCTTGACAAGGTCTTATACCAAGAAACAGAGCAAGATAAGTCACTGAAATGGGTACAAAGATACAACATTGCAATTGGGTTAGCCTCTGTTCTCACATATCTCCACAGAGAATGTGAACAGCAAGTGATTCACAGAGATATAAAGACCAGCAACATCATGCTGGATGGGAATTTCAATGCCCGGCTCGGGGATTTCGGATTGGCAAGGCTGATGGACCACGATAAGAGCCCGGTTTCAACTCTGACCGCTGGAACAATGGGATATCTTGCTCCAGAGTATCTTCAGTCCGGGAAAGCAACCGAGAAAACCGATGTTTTTAGCTATGGTGTTGTGATACTTGAAGTGGCTTGTGGAAAGAGGGCAATTGAGAAAGAACAGAGTGGTAACAAGATGGTGAATTTGGTTGATTGGGTTTGGGGATTGTATGGTGAAGGGAAGATCACTGAGGCAGCTGATGATCGGCTTCGCGGGGAGTTCGAGGAGAGTGAAATGGAGAGGCTGTTGCTTGTGGGTTTGAGTTGCGCGAACCCGGATAGCAACGCGAGGCCATCGATGAGGAGAGTTTTGCAGATTTTGAACAGAGAGGCAGAGCCTGTTTTTGTGCCGAGACTGAAGCCGAGTCTCAGTTTCTCCTGTGGATTATTGCCTTTGAGTTTGGAAGAGATAGTTTCGGATGGTGAAGAAAGCAAGTCACCTCGCTCAATTGATATCAAAATTGACTGAGTTTAGTTTGATTGATAGTTTCATTTTTGTTTTTTTGTTGGAAGAACAGAGTAGGTGTGTTTGTTTAGTTAAGCTATCTGAAAGACAATGAGTTCATTGGCCTGAGTTCAAATCCATTCCATTGAACTGTTGGTTCTTCTTTTGGTACGCTGAGCATTGAATTTGTATTTGTTTTCCACTATAAAATCACCTAAATTGCATTTTTTGTTTTTTTTTTTTGTTTTTGGGGGCGTTGTTTTTGTTCTCTTGATTCATGTGTGTTTATTTGTAGGAGTAGGAAATATACTAAAGACCCTGTTTGATCAACGGATAAAGGGTGAGTTAGTACAATTTTATACTGGATAAAATTATTCCGCCTTTGGTTTAGATTTTTTGACCTGTATGGTACATTTGAATGTACCATACATCAGTTATGAGGTTATGTGATTTGATATCATAACTAATATCATATAAATCATAACTATTATCACATTAACTCATAAGATTAAAATGATTTATTTATCACACAAAATATAAATAATCTATTATCACATTTGAATGTACTATACATCAGTTATGAGGTTATGTGATTTGATATCATAACCCTTATTGAATATCTAATATTAAGTTTGGTTCTCAATGAAAATTAACATCTGTATCCAATAGCCGTGCCACTTGATTTCAGAACTCTAACTGTGAAGAATGAATCTCTTATATTAATTTTTATTTTATCAGCTTTTTCCTTTGAATCTCTCTTATTGTTTGTTCGTTCGTTTATAAAGCACAAACACTTGAACTTGGCTCTTCTCCCATGTGTCTACATACAAACTTCTTTTTACTTTTCATAGCTTTTTTGCTGCTAATTAATGGGTGTAGATTTTTGGAATGGTAATTTCAGACGTTGCTTTAGAGTTTAGGAGCCACACTAATATGTTTGCATTTTCCTTATATATATATATATATATTATATGCTATTTTTTCCCATTTTGATTGTATCGAACTTGATGTTGGCGAGGTCCTTTTGAAGCATGCTTTTTATTCTTATAGTAGAATTTAGGTGCAGTAAAATTTTGTACTTCATAATTTACTGGCTTTGTAATTGATTTTGTTTTTTGTTGTGTGGTAAGACATTCTTTTTTGTTTTTTAGGGGGAGAGGGTTAATGAAGTAGGATTCTTTCAGAACATGTTTTCATGTGTTTCTGGCAGCAGTTCACAGATTTTTTTTTTCTTCTTGTGATTCTTGGTTTTGGCATTCATCATCTCAGTTGTCCAATGCACAAGGTAAAATTTTCTGGATTGTTTATTTCATATTGTGATTGTTGGCATAAGGAGACTATAACTGTGGTAAATTTTTTTTTTTACTGTTATCTTAAGAGCAAATGTTGTAATTAAAGTGCAAATATTTCTGGTTATCATTGATGTAAGGTGGATATAATTACATTTTAAATTATGGGTAGATTTATAGACAATTATAGTTGACAAAACCCAAAACTCATTATTGACATTGAACAATTTACTAGAAATGAAATTTGTTAAATGCTAGACTCATATTTGCTTGATTGTGTGGTTGATGTTGCATTTGGCCCCAAAACTCAAAAATTTCAGTATCTATGTAACAGAATTTACGCTCTTTTTTGTAGCTGTATTAGACAATCTTTCAGTTTGGCAGTGATGATTTTTGTTTTATTGAAATTCTCTACAACTGCATCCATTTGTTAAAATCATTTTATAATGAAATTTAGTAAGCCAAGTATTGTACAGTTGATGTCTAATCGATTGCATCCCTTATAGGAAGGAACTCCGTGTATGTTGAAAATGTGATTTAGAAGAGCTTAGAGTGGAATATATTAGATTCAATATCTTTGCAGTTGCTTGATGCAAACCAAAATACAGCTGATATCATATGTTTAGACATTTTATAAGATGTAACAATCAGTTTGTGTAGTTGTTTCGGATGGATAATCTCTATCATTTTAGCTTGGCTTTAGATGAATAGATATACATGCAAGGATTTTGAATTTATGGTTGTATGTTTCAGATGCCCCGTGTCTTTTTAATTAATGCTTATTTTTGTAAAATCTCATTTATCTAAAGCGGCAATAAGATCTGTTCGAGTAGGCCTGGAAATCAACCTGGTTGGTCACCAGGAGCCTCCACAATGGCATGAATTGTTACTTAGACATTAACAATTCTTGTCAAGTTATCAAATCCAAAATATATGATTGTTTCTTTGACATTATCAATTCTAGTCAAATTGGGTATGTTAGCTACCCTCAGTTCATTTTTCTCCTTCCAACAGGCTGGCTATTTTATCAGAGTCGTTCCCTGCTGGCTAGGTTTGAAGAGCCTTTGAGGCTCTCCAAAGAGTACATTGAACCTTCCTTCTTGTGAAATCCAGCTGCATAAAAAAGCAACTCCCTTCCTCAAGATCTCTGCAGCCCAAGCCATTTCAGAAGAGCACCTCCCTCCTTCAAATTCCTCCATCATCTCTCCCCGATCAAGGTATGGAACACCATCTCTCTCATCCCCCCCTTTATGCAACCCAAAATACCCTTTATTTCCCTTTCTCTGTCTCCTCACCTTCCCAACCTGAAAAGTATTGAAAGATGATAAAGTGGAGAATCATCTATGTAGGGGGTTGAATTTACTGTGGTGCTTGGATATTGATGGAACTCCTTCCCCATTCTGAGTTTCCCCTTTGACTTTCTCTACATCTCCGTCACTCTGTACATGTTAAGCCCATACCTATCTACAACTCTCCCATCTCCTTGGCACAGCCAAGACCCCTCCCCTTCTTCAATTTTCCTAGTTTAAACTTTTTGGAAATAGATTCATGCCTAACTTCATTTTAATAGAATCCTGAACATCATAGAATGTCTACATATCTCACTCCTTTGATCTTTGAATCAGTTAAGGCAAAACCCCAAGCTATAGTCCAGATACAGTTTAGATTATATTAAGACTTTGCTCAGCGAAAGACAGAAGTCACTGTTTTTATTTGACATATGTATTCCTAGATCTTACATTTGAGCTATGAATGATGCCAGCTGAGGTGCACCAGAGTGCTGAAAACATGTGTTCTGCCCAATTTGTGAGTGAATTCTGATATAGCATAGCTTTCATAAGTTTGTATTCAATGCTTAAGACAGACCTGAATAAGTTTGATTCGTTTTGGATAGCATTGCATTATTTGTGACCATTGTTGATAAATTTTGGAAAAACATTCTAATATTGTTATTGTTAAGTTTAATTAGTCTTGGGTAGCATTGCATTATTTGTTGTTATTGTTATCAATTTTGGAAAAATACGCTAATATTGTCATTGTTGATATTGTCTGCTCAAGATTAGTCCTTCTAATACCAACAGCTACAATCATCTAGGACTAGACAGCTATAGACTCAATACAATCAAAAAGAAATGAACTATTACAATATTTAAACGAAAGACAAAGTATTTTCCATTTAGAGATTTTCCACTTAGACTGGCGTAACAGTGCAACCTGGTCTTTGTGTCTCCATCACTCCCCGATGGCTCCAGCTGGCCAGAACAAAGTTGTTGTCCATGAGACTTCTTTCCCAACACAGATTAGAGTAACCTGGAAGTAACAATAGTACACATGTGAAACAAACAAATAAGCAACACCCATAACACAGATTATAACAAAGCTGTTTAGGAGGGCTGAATCACTCAACCCACAATATTGACACTCCTTAACAAAGAATAACAGTGTTAGGGGCTTGGTTAAAATCGTGGTACAATGAGTGAGACAAAAAAAACTACATCAACACTCCAACAATTTATAGATCCCCTCACTCAGCCCTCACCAACAACATCCCCTGTCCAATACCAACAATTATATAAACCTGTAATAACACACAAGAAAAAACAATTACATTAGCACTCAATTTCTGGCTGCCATCACTCAACCCACTTTTGGAGAACTCGCAACTCTCATTTATGGGCTTCATCATTCTATACCTGCAAAACAGAGATACATTAACTAGAACAATCAAAGCCATCTCACTATAGAAGCTCACCACACTCAACCCTCAATAAATGCTCACCTTCACTCAAACCACAGAAGGTACCACTCCCCTCAATGTTTAAGGATGATTGTAGGCAACCTCCACTCTTGAAGAAACCAGCTATCAGTCCGAGACTGTTTGATATTTTTAAGGGCAAGAGCCCTATATCTGACCATGCCAATAATGCTCTGCAGAATATTCTGCTAAATATTCTGCTATTTCTCTCCATCCAGATCTGGTACACAGTGCAACAGAAGCCAAGTCTCTTGATGATTGTAGCTAGAGATTTGCCCAAGCAATCTCTAGCCACAACCTCAATAAGACCCAGCCAATTTGTGCTCTGCCAATTAGCATTGCACTTGGTGAGCACAGCAGTCCAAACCTTAGAGGAGAAAGGGCATTGGAAGAATAGGTGATCATGGTCCTCCCCATTAGCACCACACAAGGGATAGACAGGGTTAGTATAATGGAAAAGAAACAAACTATTAGGCCTCAGTAATGGGTGAAGGTTTTATCTAAAACATGGTGTTTGGCATCTCTCATTTGCAGGAGACATTTAAAAGACAAGGTCAAAGGTGCTTCCGCCCCATCATTCTCATTGAAAACGTTATCAAAGAGATGATTCCTTTTTTTTTTCTTTTTTTCTTTTCTTTCTTTTTTACACAAAAACTTTAGTTGGTTATCAAAGAGACTGCCCTTTAAGAACTTTAGTTGATTATTTTGAAGCATGTAGTTAGGGAGAACAAGAAGTTGCAAAAGCCATTGCAAATTATTAGGCCCAAGCAATCTTAGATTATCATTTTGTTATATGCTTTTTAGTAAAATTTTCATTGCCATACAAAAGAAATTAAGGAGAGAATCTTATAATGGAAAATTCTGACTTGCGAATTCAAATCATAATCTGCAATGCTACTTCTTGATGACAATTTTGATTGATGAAACTCAAGAGGGAGTAACATGCTAAAAAGTTGTGGAGGATGCTTCAAAATTTAGGGGCTTCAAATCATAATCTCAAATGCTCCATTGGTTTTTGTTCACTATTTGATGAGAGATTAATCTATAAAGATGATCCAAAAGAAAGGCTTTTGCAGATTCCATAACGTATAAGAGATTTACAAAAAAACACCATGAGACCCAAAACCAATCATTTATTTTGCGTAATAGATGCAGATTAAATTCTTGATGCAAATGGTAATATTCGTTTGGTTTATCCGTTTCTTTGTACTACCAACTGAATATTTCTATGTTATTTGTATGACTCTTAGTGCATCAAATCTTTAGTTAGTGTATGTATATTACTGAATACAATTGTATCAAATCATCCTCCCATTTTCTAATTTCTTGTTTTGTTTGTTTGTTTTTTTTTCCTAATCGAAGATATTATGAGTTTATTTTTCTTGTCTTTCTTCACAAAGAATTCTGATTGAAGCCCGATGGATAAATCGACTGATCCTCCAAAGCGCCCGATCACTCCATTCATTTTCTTTTGGTGTTTCGTTAATATCTATTTGTATGTAGTTATATATTTATTTTTTATTTTATTTTTTTGCATGCACATTCGACGTTATATTTTTAGATTTACATGCCTTTCAACCATAGGGAAAACCACTGGTTATGCTTGAACATAAACATGGAAAAATGTGTTGCCTATCTATTCGACTCCAGCAGATGTATTGACACCGATGAGGATCGAAAAAATCAAGCCAGATTATTGGTAATAGAATAACCATTATGATACCAATTGTACCCACTTTTTTGTTTCTTGATCTATGTACCTTACTACCTACCACCAACAGCTACAATCATTGTATAAGCTGCTTCAATATGCGCATGGAGAAGATTATGTTCAAGACGTTAGTTCGTTTGCATTTCAATGGTTGGAAGACATGCCACGCCAACACAACAGGTAATACACTACATTATCGTTCTTAATTTTTAAATAAGCATTAATGTTATAATCTCTAAGTTCGTTGACTCTATTGTTACAACTACACTCATTCCTATAGCTATGATTGTGGTCTTTTCGTCATCAAATATATGCAAGGGAAACCTTTGCCTTCGGGTGTAATCAAGGTACTTACGTTTATACCCAACTGTCCACTTATGAGTATCTTATGTTTTATGAAGTCTAATTTTATAATGTGAGATGTTTTTACGTACTCACTATTTTTGGCATGTAGTTTGACTATTTGCATAGGGCTCGCTTGTTACTTGATCTTGTGATATACAAGCATAATTCAACTGATATTGTTGCTGATATCGCGCAATATAAAGCTGGTGATGCTCTATTCTTTTTTATTTTTCATAAGTTCGTACAATCAATGACGTTATCGCATTTCTTAAACTAGTGAACTTTGAGTTTATAACTCAACCTTTGTTATAAAATTATATTCTCAAGTGTGCTATCTTGTGTAGAACTTAAAGCCAGGGGTGAATTGAAATGGAAGTAGAGGCTATACGACTTTCGTGATCCTGAAAGAAGGAAAGATAGTGGATAAGGTTGTGGGAGCATACAAAGACGAGTTGCTACCATTGCCAAGCACGTCAATGCCGCCTAATTAATACTATTATGTTTTGATTTTTGCTTTTCAAGATGTCTGTGGACCTTTGTCATATGATACATATTGATTTGGATTTGCTTCATAATGGAAACATACTACTATTCATGTCTAGGTCTATCAACCTACTTCATTATTTGGATAATATTTTGCAATTATTATGTTGCTGACTTTTTATTGGAGGCAAAAAATTGTGATTGATTAATTAAGGTTTTTTTTTTTTATTCCAAAAATATTCTATGTAAAGTGGACAAAAGTTGGTGTTGATGCTTGAACCTCCTTGCAATCACTTTCCAGATTGAGCCCAGTAAGATGAAGAAACTTGTGTTTAGTCCAACCATTTTTGTCCAAGAACAAGAAAAGGTATAATTTACTTTAATGTAACATTGATGTGTCAAAGACTATGCTATAAAGAAAAATAGTGAGAGTGGTTGATTTTGACCATAATTTCAATTGGATAGATTTCGACCATAAATTTATAATTTTATTTTAATTTGATCCAATTAATTATAATTTTTAATGTGTTTTGATAGAAAACGAATACATAAGCAGCATGTGTCATGTTTTTATAATAAAAATATAAATTTATTCAACTTACTAAGTTAACTTTAACTAATTTAGTAACCATTTTTCTTCAAAAATTTTAGTTAGTGTTATCAATTAAATTAAATTGACATAAAATTTAAAACTTAAGATTAAAATTGAATTAATTAAAATAGCAATGACCAAAACAACATAATAGACAAAATACAGAAACTATTGAGGTAATTTGGCCAAGTCTTTAGGTGGGAGAGGGTTGTTTGCGTGGGTAAATAAAATTGGTCATTGAACCAAAACACTGTCCAAGTCTCCACCACCACCCCACTGAGAAAAACTCCAAGGCATCACGTGATGGCATTGGTCACAATCTTGGCCTAAAAAAAGGCTTTTGTCTGCCCATCCAAAGCACAAAAAAAGACGAAAGAAATAAAGAAAAGAAAGAGGGCCTGTCACCTTTCTCTATCCTTTTCATTGCTGTAAAAGGCCAAGACCCTAGATTGAGAAGGGTGTACCAACTGAACTTTTCAGGATGAAAAAAATAAAATTTTCAAATCATAGAACATCGATGATAAAATTAAACAAGAGGTTGACAATAACAAGGCATGTTGCCAATTAGTTCTAATTGACGTTTTGATGGCAAATGCTATTGTGCAAAGAATTGTCAGAGCTAAAGACCTAGATTGTTTGGCCATTTTCAAGAGAATATTTTATGGGAAAAGACGATCGAATAATGGCATTCAATTTTCTATATGCACTTGTTGTTGCGCATTTGCTTCGAAAATGAGCGAAAACACTAAACAAAATGGCTTCATAGCCTTTGCTAGAAGTTTATACAAAACAAATATCCATCAAAATACTAACAGATTTAAGTCCATACAGCAAAAAAAAAATCCATCAACCATCGTTTAAGAGTATTTATACAAAACACTAACAAATTTAAGTCCTCAAAAAATTTTAAAAAAAATCTTAGTTTAGCTCCCAATATCACCCGCTCGATCTAGCAACTATTACCCACAGTAACACTTGCAAAAACAAATTATATTGTCGTTAAGGTTTGTTCACTTGAAATTTATGATTCAAATCATAACAAATTGAATTTTGATATATTGGTCATTACACACTCTTTTGTGATTTTGTTTTCGTAAATCATTTATTTTCATAATCAAGTTGTAAACATCATAATTAGGTATGACATCTAAATGTTGTAGCTAAAATCTATCTTGGCATATCAAGAAATTAGAATTAAGCAGCCACACATAAAAGATGCCATAAAAGTAATCACCTAGACTACAGGGACAACTTACATTTTAAGCAAATCTCAAAAAGTGTATTTGTAATTTACCCACATATATATCAAATCAGTTACTTAAAATATATATATATATATATATATCAAATCAGATACATGACCAAGGTACATCAAAGGATGACACTTCATATGTGTTACGGTTTTCTATGAATTGGGAATACCACATAGAATTACTCTTTTCAAGGTCCAGGCTCAAAATCTTTGTAGTGCAAACAATCTTTAGATCCATACATAGCATGATGAATACTCTTTTTCACTCAATAACACATCATTATATATATTTTCATTAAATAATTACACATGATTGTTGAGTCAAGCTATGTTATATTCTCAATTAATTAAACTATAAACAAGTCTTTACTCAATTCAGTTCATTATGGAGATGGGGTGGTTGCTGTGCTGGTGGGCACAACAGCCACTATTGTACTGCCAGCAATCAAAGAATGTAACCTATTCAAATCCACAACCCAACACACACACACACAAAAAAAAAATCAAAAACGTTAAAATTAACATTAACATACACTACTAATCAAAAACATTAAAAAAGAAAAGAAAAAAGAAAAAAGAAATAAAGAAATAAATAAACCCTAAACAATTACGATAAATATGACAATGTTTATCTATTGCGACCATTCAATTACCTTGAAGTCCTGAGCAATTTCATGGACAAGCCTCTTGAATGGAAGCTTCAAGATCAGGAGCTCAATACTCTTTTGGTACCTACAAATTTCGCTACACATCAATTAATTAAGATAACAAAGAATCTAAAAAACACAAAAATTGTTATAAATATAATAACCATAATTCAAGCTTTAATTCAGTAAGTAGAGAAGAATTTACTTGCCTAAAGAGGTGCCTTCCTAGTTGTAAGAAGGGCTACCAAAAAAATTTGCTTATTTAGAACAACAAAAACTAGTGAACTCAACACTATCATGAAGAGCCAAAGACAAAGGCATTAAATCTGCTTCAAAAAATATGAAATATAGTGGCTAAGGATTTGCAAACCATCATTTAAAAACCAATGCTGTGAAGCCACAATCTAACAAAAGCAAAGTTACTATTGAAGCAACACCATATATAACATTTTTTTTTATTTGATATTTTGAGAGAAAAATCTAAAAAAATAGAAAAGTAACTACTAAAGCAACATTCCTAAACTTTAGTATTTTGTCGTTATTCATTACTAAAATATAGCAATAACCGTCTGTTTGCAATTGAATCATTAGAGATGCTGTTAGGTAATAGCAGGAACATTGCTTCAAGACAACAATTTAGAAGCCTTCAAGCTTCATAAACGTTGGAGTTTAAAAAAAACCTGCCTATTTGTCCACCATGAATGTAATCAGTACATTTATATTTTTTTCACAAATGCTCATCAAATATAACCAAACACCCTACATTCATATTTTAAGCTAAATCAGTACTTTTTTCTTCTTTTTTTTTTTTTGTATTTCATATTTTTTACAAATACATATATATATATATATATATTAATCTTTTAACCAAACATCCTACATTAAAATTTTAACCAAACAACCTACATTTATATTTTAACCAAAAAGCTTACAAATATTTTAAGTTAAATCAGTACATTTATATTTGTTTCACAAATGCTCATCAAATATAAGAAATTTTCAACCTCTCACAACTTTACAATAATAGAATCAAGTCAGTAAAAAAAAAAAACTTACCAGAAACAGGATGAGATAGAGAGCCCAAACCAAAGGGGGAGAGCCAAAAGCAAAGATAGCATAGCAAAAAGCATATATATATATATATATATATAAAGAGAGAGAGAGAGAGAGAGACCAAAGGGAAAGAAAAAGAAACTTACCAAATTGCCAAGCGGTGAGGTGATCTAAGAGAAGGGTAGGACTGGCTAGCGGTGGCGGTGGCGGTGACGATCGGCACCACTAGCGGCGATGGCGGCGATTGGCTGAAACACCATTGTCCCATATTTAAACAAAATAAAAAGACCAAAACAAATTCACAACTCCATAGACCAAAGTTTTTTTGTTGTTCTATCCCTCAAATACAATTCTTGTAAAAAAAAAAAAAGTAATTCAAAATTGTGAGTGTACAAGAACGATCCCAAACGAGGATTTTGGCTGTTACTACTCAACATTGTGAGTGTACAAGAACGTTGACAAATAAATGAGGAATTCATAATTGTATAGCGCAATTAGAACTGCCCTCTAAAAACTAGAATCGTAAACTACTTTTTCAATATAGTTTATCCACCATAAGGGCATATGGTAAGTGGCCAATTTTGGGAAATCAAAAATAAAATTAAAGGAAAGATTTCAGCATTTCAGTTTCCTTCTTCCTTATTTTCACTGAACTTATTTTCTCAGTAACCAAGCATAGTACGTGCTTATAGATCTACTAATTACACGAAATAAGCAACAATTAGCTGTTATTTATCTTCTTCAAGCACAAATATATCACACACACACACACACACAAAAAAAAGCCAAATAAACTTGCAGTCTCCTTTTCTTTCCCTCATTGCATATTTTCTCAGCAACACAATGTCCCAAACACAACATAAAAAAAAAAAACAACGCCCAATTAGTACATATTAACATACTTATATGACTAACCTACAAAAACAGTGCTTCTATATCTTCCAATTAAGCTTATGATCAAGAAACATAAATACTGCTTATAAATCTACTAGCTAAGAATTAACTACAAAATAGAACTAGAGAAAAAAGACAGCAACATAATCAACAGCAAATGAATCCAACAGAATTCATGCCCATGCTTTTTTAGAATTTTATGACTTTAGCAGGACTTAATCCACAACAGAATTAAGGGATAGACAATCAAAATTGACACTATGCACTATTTCACCTGAAATCTAAATAGTGTAACTTGTAATAGAAATATGGTGTGCCAGCAAAAATATAACATGGAAAATTGAAAGCATTTAGAGTTTATTCACTACTTAATGTTTGTGATAAATTAAGTTTAGCATCTAAAAATTTGAAAATACAAATTTATCCAAAACTAAAAAATAAAAAATTCAAAATAAAAAAGCTCCTTTCTATGTGCATATCTATATCTAAAAGGGAAGGCCAAAATTGAGGTAGATGTCACATTTTTTTCCCTTCCAAAATATCCTCATGTAATTGCCCAGATCAAAACGTCCTGTAACTAATGAAATCCAAATTCAGATTGAGATCAAAATTTATAACCTGTAATAGCACACCACACACCACTAGTATAGTATAGTATAGTATAGATATAAACAAATTGACATAAAAATGAGTAATAAAAATCGAACTTGGAGGGATTTGAAAATACCTAGCAGCATAAGAATGCTGAATCGTGTAGTAGCTGGCATGGTGACCCAAGTCTTTGGCGGAAACGTCGGGGTCAGCGAAATTTGGAAACTTGAAACGCTTCTCGACGATCCTGGGAGCGACAGGCGCAGCAGAGACATCATTGGGATTGACGATGTTGATGGACGCATATATTTATGGATGTTGATCGACGAAGTATATTCATTACCAAATCAAAATGAGAATTTTCAAAAATACTATAGATATAATTTTTCATCTTATAGATCTATTAATTATGAAAATAAGAGGAACCCATATATTTATGGATCACCATTCCAAGTAAATAAGAATCGAGAGAGTTCTTATAATTACAACACACATAAACATAGGGGCAAATTTTTTGATATACTAGGGGATATCCTTATCAAAAATTATTCAGGAAAAAGTGATATTATGTATATGGAAAAAAATACGGATCGAAAATATTTTGATTGGAAAATTCTCCATTTTTGTCTTAAAAAGAAAATCGATATTGAGGCCTGGATCAAGATCGATACCAACAATAATAAACATACTAAAACTGGGACTAATAATTATCAAATAATTGATAAAATTGATAAAAAAAAGATCTTTTTTATCTTACGATTCCTCAAGATCAAGAAATCAATTCACCCAATAAAATAAAACCGTGGTTTATATCAAGCAAATTACTTTTTTTTAATATAAAAAAAAAAAACCAAAATACTCAGGTTAGAATTATGCTTTTAAAATTATTGGGCCAATAGAGCCAAGCCTTTATCAGTCCAAAAATTTATCTATATGTTCAAATGTTATTTATCTGTACACATGTCACGTACTTTTCTACTTTATTTGTCCAAATATCACCTAATTCTACACATGTCACCTATTTGTCCCACCTTACCGCTACCAACCATTGTTGCCTGCTACCGCCATCCGCCAGCCATTGGCAACTTTTTCAACAACTTTAGGAATGATAAACGAACCAAACAACTTGAGCTCGACTTATGTTCAGCTCATTAAAAACTCGTTCGAGCTCAATTCATTCAGTAAATAAGCCAAACTTGAACACATTTTGAAACTCATTAAAGTTTTCAAATTAAGCTTGAATAGTCAATTGCTCGTTCGGCTCTGTTTCATGAATCTAAAACTACCAAACTACTTGAGGCCGGCTTGACAAAAACTCATTTAATATGGACTCAAAAATTTAACGAACCAAAGTTGAACAAATTTTAAAATTCACTAAAGTTATCAAAGCAAGTTATAACAATCAACTGTTCAGCTCGTTTATTATCCCTAAAGAGGGTTTAAATAGGACTACAACTATTTGTCTTTCTCATTTTACATCCCCTCCATACCTTATTCTCTCTACTACTTACAACACAATTTTGGAAGCAATTATTATATGTGTAGAATCACTTGAAAATAAAATAAAATAAACACTCTAGAGGATTCATGCTTCGTCTATGATGGGTGGCTAAAGGCAAAAATCTCAGTATAGAATTTTCAATTGTCTATCAAAATTAATGAATTTACTTGAACCAGACTGTTGTGATGTATTTACCCTAGAGTTCTTTCTTTTCAAACATGTACATTTCTTTACTCCCTCAAAATTATGTTTATTTTTGTCATGGGTGGGAAGCAAAAGTATCAGTTCAAAATTTGCAGACATTTACATGTCATTTAACAAATTTGAGTTCAACCAAAAATGAATTCAATCTTTCTCTTGTGACATCTCCCTCTAAAAAAAAGACAATACACCCGCAAGTATCCTACTATCAATTAAAATAAACAAACAAAATAAAAGCACACCTGCCAGTGCCCTGCTACCAATTCAAAGAAAATAAATTCAAAAAAATAGAAGCAATTAGCCTACTATCAATTAACATGAAACAAATAACTATCAATTAAAATAAACAAATAAATAAAAAAAGACAGCACAAATAAATAAAATAGCACACCCGCCAGTGCCCTGCTATCAATTAAAATAAACAAATAAATAAAAAAAGACAGCACAAATAAATAAAATAGCACACTCGCTAGTGCCCTGCTATCAATTAAAATAAACAAATAAATAAGAAAAGCCAGCACAAATAAATAACATAGCACACCCGCCAGTGCCCTGCTATTAATTAAAAGCAAATAAATTAAAAAACACACTTGCTAATGCAACCGCTAGCGAGGAAGGGATGGAGGAGGCATAGCTTTACTTCTATGTTAAGATGGAGAAATTGAGGACCTATAACAAACAAAAACAACACATTGAAATAGAGTTAGTAAAGAAGACAATACGTAAGGAAATTAATGATTGTGGCTACTTTGTATCTTTGTCACTCTTTGAACTTATTAGTCTAGTTTCCAACATTTTGGAAGTCATCTTCATGATAAATCATGCAAATTTGTGCAAATATTCATATATTTATCATGTCATCATAAACAGAATTATATAAAATTTTGAAAAATTACTAGGCACTTGATTTTTGATACTACAATTCCCCCTATGATTCTACCACAGGAAAACATGGACTTTACACTCAAATTGATACACCCAGTTTAGTACTTAAATAAGTTACAATCAAATGGACTTGTAATAAAGCTAAAAAATAGCAATAATATGGATAAAACTTTACTGCTATTTGAATATATTGACTAAATTTAGGCAAACATTGCATGATTATTTCTAAACCAAAATCAAACAACAAACACAACCAAAAAATAAAAGGAAAAAATACATCGAACTCCAGATGTATGCAAGAACGATTAGACTCTGGTTTGTGAAGTTCTCTCTGAACAACAACATTCACTCTTTAGGCAATTCAAAACACTTAAAGGCTAGTAAAAATATAAACAGTAATAACAATGACATAAAAAATAAAATAAAAAAACACTCTACCCTTAGTATCTATGTACATCCACTCAAGCTATAGAAATCAGAATTTAATATATGAACCTTTTTATTCTCTAAAACAAATTTGCATTTTGTTTGTGTCACCAAATCAAGCGTAGCTTTAGCAGCGTGTAACTTAGTCACTAGGTTCTTCACTACATCATTCTGAAATTCCAAAGACAAATGAAACACTGAAACTCCATAATAGCCAAAAGGATCATGAAATGATGTCCATACCACATTTTTTGAAATGATATAGCTATTAACACTACACTTCCCTGTAAGTTAAGTTATTCCAAGTTAGAACAACTTACCTTGTTCATAAGATTTTTATTTATGTTTGTGAATGGGGGGACTACTACTCAAAATCGGGCAATTGTTTGGGATTAAATGTAGTTATGGTAGTTTATTAGCTTGAAACAGGAAAACACTATCAATTCAAAAAAAAATTTCTTCATGATAATTCCAGGTCAGCTATCATACTGTTCAGATGGTTGTCATGTTTTCCCATCAAAATAAAATCACCATTGAAACAGCATGCAACAGTAATAGATCAGAAGCAAATTTTCAAAAATGCTATCTAACATTAAGAAAAACTTCTTTTTAATCACACATCATACCTTCAGTTTCACCTATTTGCTCACCAGTTTTATCCTTGATCTGCACGGATTAAAATCAGTATTATTAGAAGAATTTTTGTTTGGAAGTAAAGAGTTAAATATAATGTTTTTTTTTTTTTTTGGATAAATAATCAAACTTTATTAAAAAAGCATCAAGGCGATACAAAGAGTTAAATATAATTTGAGAAAGCTAGAAAAACAAAATTATTCGAGACCTTCATCCAATAGGGACTAAACTGGGTGTACCATTTTTTTAAAACAGAAAAAACAAATGGATCAAAAGGCTTATTTAACTAGCTAAACAAATGGACTTTAAACTCAAATGGATCAAATAAACAGATTTCAAATAAAAAATAAGCAATTCATATCAGTTACATGAGTACAAAATTCAATTACCCACACGTCAAATCTCATACACAAGCCAAATTTCAAGTATATATATATATATATGGAATCAACACAACAAACAAACATAAAAAAACCTAAACCTATTCAAATCATATTTTCCTAATTTTATAAACCAACCCAGTGAGTTCACAAACGTGAAAGGGGCAGTTTCGAAAAAGGGGATTTCGGTCTAGGGTTTCATAGAATGGAGATAGAGAAAGGGAGAGAAACAAAAACATTAAATAACACAAACAATCAACCAAAGCTCATAAATTACATTTGGAAAAACAAAATCAAGTCTTTCTTCAAAGGAAATGGGACTGAATGAAGATGGGTTTTCGATTTTTTTTACTTGATCATATAAAAATTCCATATCCTCTACTTGAAAACCCTAAATTTGAAAATTTCCTCTTAGCACAGACAAATCGAAGATAATACAGTAAAAGTAAGGGCTTTGGGCAATTATGAACTACATACAAACCAGTTTGTAATCGAGCTCGAATACATCTAGGGTTTCGTCGTCGCTGCAGGGGGTTAGGTGTTATCCAATAGGTTGTTTAATTTGGAGATGACGGTGGAGACGAAGGTGGTGGAGACGATGGCAGGAAGTGTATGATCCCTTGACAGAGAGTGACACCTAGAGGGTTAAAATCAGTTGTCCGAAATAAAACAGAATAGGAGAGAAAGGTGTAGGACTTACCTAGATGTGGTGATGGTTGTGGCAATGGACAGCGGCGACGATTGGAGAGAGAGAGAGAGCGTAATTTCTCCAAATGTTAGGGCTGAAGAAAAGGTCCAGGGGTTTGTCAAAAAAAAAAATATGAGGGAATTTTGGTTTGGACAAAATTTCGAGGGTTTGTTCCAATTTTTTTGACAAAAATTATTTGGAGGGAAAACTATGATAAATTTGATAAAGTTTTTTACTATTAACAATTACAAAAAATAAAAAATAAATCATGATTTGAGTATTATAATAAAATAAATTATTAATTTTTTATTTATCAATTTAAATCTTAATTTTTTTATTTGTTTTTAATATAAATCATTGTCTATTTTTGTGTATTATAGTCATCAACCACAAAATGTATAACCACATCACTAATTAGTGTAACAAAAATATTTAAAATTTTTAGAAACCAGAAATATCGTAATCAAGTCACAAAATTTCGTAACATAAAACACAAAATACGTAATGATATCACTAATTGGCGTAACAAGATTGTTCAAAATTATTAAAAATCACAAATATTGTAATTAAGTCACAAAGTTTTGTAACATCAACCACAATAAGGTTGAAACAGACAGAGAGAGTAATGACAAGCTCAAGGATCCTAGTTGTACGGGAAAGAAACATACTTTCTCGTATAATCCTGTTGACCAAGTCTGCGCTCCTCCATACGTCGTCACTTTATCATCTGAAAACACAAACGTGAGCTAGCCGGCGGGTGTGTGCCGGAAACCTCTCCGATGCCTAAGTCAGTAACCTTGACAAATAGACAAAAGCTCCGTGTAAACAAAAAGCAAAGTTGTGTGTTACCTCTCCAAAGGTGATGTTTGTGAGCTTTTATAGGTTTCGTGTGGCACAATCCTAGTAGGACTTCTACTCCTCCATGCAGAGTCCTCCTAGGATTCATACTCCTGAAAGATAATGCTTATCCTTCAACACCCCCCTCACTGCTTAAACCAAGTGAGATGGTTGTATCATGGCCGATCTCTAATTCGACCGAAGTAAACACGACTAAGCATAGTTGTAGAATGAGCCGAACTAGTTCTTCCTTTTACTTTTCTTACGTCGGCTTCTCATGCACTGTACATGGCACGATTTAGACCGAACTAACGATTCACGACCGGTATAACTCCAAGACCGGTCTAACTTCAAGTTGCTTCTGGACCGAAGTAACTTCATTCTTACGTCGGACCAGACTATCTCTGCAGCCTTACGACCGGACTAACTCCAAAATATCGCACGACCGAAGTATCTTCCATGGCCATTTCACTTCGGCCCTTTATACTGAGGCCATAATGTCAATCTCATAGCTCAGCCCAATTTTCACCAAAATTACCCTCTCAATTGCCCCTTAATTCCATCTGCACAGCATGATTGGGATTACCTGTCTATAAGCCGAGCTGAAGCTTTTTAGCCTTTCCAGCCGAGCTAAAAACAGTTTAGCTTTTCCAGCCGAGCTAAAAATAGTTTAGCTTTTCCAGCCGAGCCAATTTCACACAGGGCTCTGCTAGTCCGGTCAAAACGTCTCTTCAATCACAGCAACTAAATCGTTTCTCCTTCCCAGGGCACGTGGCACGCTCTGATTGACTGAGGACGGTTGTCACGCCGTCTTCGTACGTCGTGAAATTTGAACAGTCCCGCCCTTTTTTTCCCTTTGCCTAAAACGCACCTCTTCGTCTTGGTAAGCATCCATTGCCTCTCAACTTCTTGCAACGTTGAAGCTTGCTTTGCGTTCATCTTTTACTGCCGTTGCATCCATTTCCAGATCCTCTACTTCAACCTGGTAAGCAAATTCCTCTTTCTTGCTCTGTTTGTTTTCGTATTTTGCTTTCTATGTTTTTGCGAAACATATTTGTCCATTTCTGTTTTGCTTCTGTACTTTTATGGAAAAAACTTTAACAGTAGAACCCATGAGTATATGATATATCCTATAGAAAATTAGCTTTTGATCCAGAATCTTGTCCCAACCGAACTAGGGTACTGTTTGTGCTATATATGTAGATCAATTCAGACAATAACCGAACTAGAACTCATAGAGATAACAGTACTTTCAGTAAGTTACCAAATCCTGATTTATTTTAGCCGAGATAAGCTCACCGAACGAAGTTTTGAACTCAGTAAACTAGGAACCTCGGCATTCAACCGAGCTAAGCCTTTGGGGCTAAGCCAGCTTTCTTAGTTTCTAAACCAAACTCAGAAAGCTGCCCCTAGAGGCTCAACCGAAGTAACTAAACCCATAGATCAAACTGAGATAACCAGCCTCATATGAAAACCGATCTCGCGAACCTTATGCTCAATCCGAGCTACCAAGCACTTTGTTGAACCGAGATACAGCATCTCCATAGGCCGAAGTAGGACTTTTTAACTTTGTTTTGATTTTGTAGCACGGTCTGCGATCTGTGCTTAATACCTTTGTTTTCCACTTTGCAGACTTAGGTTGCCCAGGCACTCTTCTGCGCGCTCAACCGAGCTACTGAGCACATTCTTCCGACCGAACTAATTTATTAATAATTTATACAATAAATGGGGAAGTATAGGTATCTAGTAGACACTCCGAGCGGCCTAGCCGAATTCAGAAAAGACTACCATATACCTGATGACGTTCACCTGATTTTAGCCGGAAAGGATGTCATTCCTTGGAGTAATGAAGGCTTTGTCCCCTTCACCCTTTTGTCAATTATTAAAACCGGACTACGATTTCCAGTCCAACCTTTAATTTGCGAGTTTCTTAGGCAAACCAGACTATGCCCAACCCAACTATCCACCAATTCCTACTGCATCATAATGGGAATAGCCGAACTGAACCGCCAAGCCGGACTAAACCTTGGCCTGGCTGAAATCTTCCACCAATACTCCATTGGTTCAAAAGAAGATGGGTGGGTTTACTATTTAAGAATACATCGTCGCCGAGAGAAGATAATAAAATATACACCGGATAAAGACTTAAACGACGACGACTTTTTCTGGGTGTCTGGGAACTTTGAGGATCATCAAGCCCAGATTCCTGGCCGACGTATAAACTGGAAAAAAGGAGAACCCAGTATACTTACTTCGGTTTTCTTGTTTGCTTTTTTGTATTTCGGTTTTTCAATCTTTCAGCCGAACTAACAGTTGTCTTCTTTCGCAGATTCTGCCCACCTTCATTCTTTATGTAGCTACCCAAACCTAGTTACTTTACGCGCCACACTACGGTATCTAGAACGTAGTTGGGCCAAATTGCTAAAGTTCGAGCCGACCTACAGATACAGTGGTCGCCGAAAAGCCAGAGTGACTGATTTTCTTCTTGAAAACGCACCAGAGCCGGACCCAACCTTACCACAAATCAGACTAATTCCACTAACTTCCGAAGAAGAAATGGCTAAAAGAAACAGAGTCAGGGCCCTCTTGACTGAGACCAACAGGGCCGAAGTACCACCCTCAAGTCAAACCCAAGAAGCGGTGGTGGCCCTTCCTACGCAACAACCGTCCTCATCCCGCCGAACCAAGCGCGCCCGGACTACCGAAACTGAACAACGCTTGGTTGTTGAAGACGAGACTGCCCTTCCACCGAGTCCGCCACCGAGCCCCCAACCGGAGCCTTCTGACCGAACTATTACTAGCTGGGCACCAAAACTTACCTTCAACAACCGAGATATCCAAGATTCTGACTCGGTTGTTGCTTATAAGGATCACCAATTGGCCTTCAACCTGGCTAAGAGTGTGTGCCTCCCCAAAGATATGGAGCACCACCAAAAGCAACTAAACACCGAACTGAAGGCCATCCGGTCTTCAACAAAATCCATGATCCTGGTAAGTAGCTCTGTCTGTTTTTCTGTCTAATTTTTCCAACTTTCGCTTCAGCTCAAGGGAAGTCTTTGTTTTGTCAGGCCATTCAGAAAAACAACATCACTCACAGGGAAGTGTTAGAGCTCAGGAAAACAACAAGGCAAGCCGTGGCAGAAGCCGAAGCGAAGACGGCCGAGCTAGAGGAGGCCAGAAAGCAAATGGCCGAGCTACGGGCTGAGAACGGTCGACTGGCCGGACTGGTTAGCTCGGCCAAAACAGAAAAGCAGAAGGCTGCCATTGTGCTAAAGGATAAGTATCTGCGCGAGCTGGTGAAGCTCGAAAAGAAGAAAGATACCGAGATAACCCAGCTGAAGGAGAGCGCAAAAGGAGCCGAAAAGCAAGGCTTCAAGAAGGCAGAGGATGCTTATATCAAGCAGTGCGAAGCCGCCAAGGAACTCTTCTTTAAGTGCGGCTGGAGGGCAGCTATTGAGAAGCTCGGTCACGATCCACAGACCGAGGTTTTCAACTCTCCAGCCTACTTCATACCGAACTCCCTAGTGGAGTATGCTGATGCCATTCAGCAGCAATTTTTTGAAGGCTCAGACTCTGACGAAGACTCTGCCTCTGAGGATACCCCGGTTGTCAATGCGGACCAGTCAGTTCGGCTGGAGCCCACGGTGGAGGACCTGACTATTGAACTACCAGGTGAAACCATGGTTCCGACCGAAACCACCCTTGTGACCGAAAGCGAGCTCCCGCCTGAAACCGGTCTTCATGTTGATGCCGATGCTGCGTTTGATGCCGAAATTGATGATCTTTTCAACTGATTGTCTTTTTGCTTTTCTTTTTTTGCTTTTACCTGTAACCGGGCTAGGAGCCCATTAACTGTAATCTTTCTGATGAATGAGAAATTTCTTTTGTGCTCAACTCTTATTCCGGTTTTGATTTGTATGCTTGCACTTGTAATGTCTTCTATTACTCCAACTGCTATTTCGGTTTACTTTTCAGTTTGTGCTTGCTTTCTAACTGTAATTTTGAACGAAACACTATTTTTTGGCCGAGGCACATTATTCCAGTTTTAACCGAGCTGCCTGATTGACCTTGCTAGCCAACCACTCTTTAGCTGATGTACTTACTTCGGTTAAAGAGTACTAAAAGTTTGGTTTTAATCCAGCCAACCACTCTTCAGCCATATTCGTACTTCGGCTAAAGAGTACAAAGAGTTGGTTGAATCCAGCCAACCACTCTTCAGCCATATCCTTACTTCGACTGAAGAGTACAAAAAGTTGGTTTAATACAGCCAACCACTCTTCAGCCATACCCTTACTTCGGCTGAAGAGTACAAAGAGTTGGTTTAATCCAGCCAACCACTCTTCAGCCATACCCGTACTTCGGCTGAAGAGTACAAAGAGTTGGTTTAATCCAGCCAACTACTCTTCAGCCATACCCGTACTTCGGCTGAAGAGTACAAAGAGTTGGTTTAATCCAACCAACCACTCTTCAGCCATACCCTTACTTCAGCTGAAGAGTACAAAGGATTGGTTTAATCCAGCCAACCTCTAAGTTAGTTTTTCCAGCCAACTTAGAATAATGTTTGGTTATTCCGACCAAACGTCCTGCAGCCTGGATCCTTATCCTGGGCTTAGGAAAGGTGTTGGTTTCATCCAACCAACCTAAGTTAGTTTTTCCAGCTAACTTAGAATAATGTTTGGTTATTCCGACCAAACGTCCTGCAGCCTGGATCCTTATCCTGAGCTTAGGAAGGGTGTTGGTTTAATCCAGCCAACCTCTAAGTTAGTTTTTCCAGCTACCTTAGAATAAAATGTTTGCAATATTCCTAACTTCACTAAAGCTAACTTTTACAGAGAACAATTCATGCTGAAAAGAATCGATTGTTTTATTGAAGAAAAAGAAATTGCACATGTTTGAAAAGAAAAAAGCTAAAAATAAAATAACTTGAGATTGGCCGTGTTCCATGGCCTAGGGATTGCTTTGTCGTCCTTGTCCTCTAGGTGGTATGCCCCTTTGCCTGCTAACCCAACCACTTTGTAAGGACCTTCCCAGTTTGGCCCTAGCTTGCCATCTCCTGGTATCAAGGTGTTTCCCATCACTTTGCGTAGTACCCAATCTCCAATCTTGAATTGTCTTGGATGCACCGTTTTGTTGTATTTTCTGGATAATTCTTGTTAGTATAAGGCAATATGGACTAGTGCTTTTTCTCTTCTTTCTTTGGCGAGGTCGAGCTCAAATGTTATGGCCTCTACATTTAAGTCGGGGTCAAAATTTTCGCTTCGAATTATGGGGAGGCCAATTTCCAATGGGATTACTGCTTCCATTCCATAGGCTAAGGAGAATGGCGTTTCTCCTGGTGATCGTCGCGGTGTGGTGCGGTAAGCCCATAAAACATGAGGAAGTTCGTCCGCCCACTTGCCTTCTGCCTTCTCTAACCTTTTCTTCAATCCATCCAAGACGACTTTATTTGATGCTTTTGCTTGGCCATTTGCTTGAGGATATGCCGGTGTAGAATTGTAGAATTCGATCTTGTACTCTTCACAAAAGCCTCTGAAGATTCTGCCGTCGAACTGAGTGTCATTTTCTGAGATTAGGGCTTTTGGTATGCCAAACCGAGTGATGATATTCTGCCAAACGAACTTCTTTACATCTTTTTCTTTGATTGATGCCAATGTTTCTGCTTCCACCCATTTTGTGAAGTAGTCTGTTGCTGCGAGAAAGAACTTTCTGTTGCCGGGTGCTGTTGGAAGTGGTCCTACTATGTCCAAGCCCCACATTGCGAAGGGCCATAGGCTGGTTAATGGTAGGAGTTCTCTTGCTGGTTGATGTATTTAGTGTGCGAATTTTTGGCATTTCTCACATTTCTTCACATATTTCTCTGAGTCTGCCTGCATGTATGGCCACCAGTATCCTTGTGAAATGGCCCTGTAAGCTAGCGATCTTCCTCATTGATGGCTTCCGCACACCCCTTCGTGTATCTCGTATAAAAATGCTTCCACTTTGCTGGGATGAACACACTTTAGGTAAGGTCCTGAGAATGACTTCTTGTATAATGCCAAGGATGAGGAGAGCCAAAATCGCTGCGACTTCGCTCTTATTCTGTTGGCTTTTTTTTTCTCTTTTGGTAGGATGCCGTCTTTTAAGAACAGGATGATGGGATCCATCCAAGAGGGGCCTAGTTCTACGCAACATACCTCTTCTGCTTCGAGGTCTTCTATGCTTGGTCTAGGTAGGTAGTCGATCAGTAGTAGATAAGGTATGGAGGTATCTGCCATTGAGGCGAAGCCTGCTAGTTCGTCCGCTCTGTTGTTTTCCTCCCTGCCGATTTGTTCTATCCTTACTACTTCAAATTTCTTGATCTCTGTTCTGACCAATTCTTGGTACTTGGCCATCCTATCATCCTTTGCTTCATAGTCGCCAGAAATTTGGTTTACCACCAGCTGTGAGTCGCTGTAGACCATTAGTTCGATGGCCTTCATGTAGTATGCTGATTTGAGTCCTGCGAGAAGCGCTTCGTACTCCGCTTCATTGTTTGATGCTGGGAAGCCAAGGTTAATTGCTTGCTCTACAACCAGGCCGTCTGGTGAGATGAGGACTATGCCGAGTCCTGCACCATGCCGGTTGGATGCTCCATCCACAAAGAGCTTCCACATCTCACCAACGAACAACTTCCAGCAAGTGGAGGGGTCAGATGATTTCGTGGGGTCAAGAATGTTGCTGGTGCTTTCTTCAAGGTCCATGCTTGCTGTCTGCCCCTTGCTATCTGATTGTACCAAGTCTTTTTTTGTTAGAGAGCCATGGTTTGGTGTAGCTTCTACCTTGCTGTCTTTAGTCTGGTCTGCCTTGGAGTCTGACTGAGTACCTTCTACTAGGGGTTGCGCTATTCCGGCGTCAACTTCCATCCCTAATTCGGTGGTGTCAGTTAGGTCGACTGGGCAGATATGATGACTTCCAGGAGTAAACTCTGCGACGAAGTCTGCCAAAGATTGGGCTTTTACTGCGGTTCTGGGTTGGAACTTGATGTCGAATTGTCCCAACTCTACTGCCCACTTCAAGATTCGCCCAGAAAAGTTCGCCCTTTCAAACAAAGCTTTTAGTGGAAAAGCTGTGAGGACGACTATGGTGTGGGCATGAAAGTAGTGTGCCAATTTCCTGGAGGCCATCATTAAGGCCAATGCTAATTTTTCTAGGGGCAAATACCTTGTTTCGGCCCCTAGCAATGTCTTGCTGACATAATAGATGGGTAGGTGTTGGATTCCTTCTGCACGAACCAACACAGCACTAACTGCATGCTGAGAGACTGCCAAGTACAAGAAGAGTTCTTCACCAGGTACTGGGGTAACAAGCAGTGGTGGAGAAGACATATATTCCTTCAAGCTTTCCAGAGCTAGGTCGCATTCTTCATCCCACTCAAACTTGGCCTTCAAGGCATGAAAAAATGGTCGTAGTCTATCTGACGACCTGCTTATGAACCGATTGAGCGCAGCTGCCATGCCGGTGAGATGCTGCACTTCTTTCACTGAGTTTGGTCTCTCCAAATCTTGGATTGCCTTGATCTGGGAGGGGTCTGCTTCTATACCTCGGTTGGTCACAAGGAAACCCAGGAATTTGCCAGATCCTACTCCGAATGCACACTTGGACGCATTAAGGCGCAACTTGTGCTTCTTTAGGATCTCAAACATCTTGCATAGGTCTTTAAGATGGTCATTCTCATCCTTGCTCTTGACCACCATGTCGTCGATGTAAGCCTCCATTGTTCTGCCTAACAATGGTTCAAACACCTTGGTGACCATCCGTTGGAATGTTGCCCCTGCGTTTTTCAGGCCAAAGGGCATGACCTTGTAATAGTATAGTCCTCTTGGAGTCGTAAAGGACGTGACCTCCTAGTCTGGTTCATGCATGGCGATCTGGTGGTAGCCTCTGTATGCATCCAGAAAGCTAAGTCGGTTGTGCTCTGCCGTTAGGTCTACCAGTTGATTTATCCGTGGTAGAGGAAAGCTGTCTTTTGGGCATGCCTTGTTGACTATTTTGTAGTCGACGCAGACACGCCATTTGCCATTCTTCTTTGGCACTACGACCGTGTTGGAGATCCATTTTGGGTAGTGCACCTCTCTAATTGCTCCTGCCTCCAGCAGGTTACTGTAGACACCCCATTTTTGACCGTCCTCAAGACTTGGACGTCACCGTTTGAACACTCGGTGATTATCCATGTTTATGTTCGTTTGGAGTTCCCGGAGGCCTCGGCTCGCGCGCCTTGCCTCAGGATCTCCGAACTCGACCGTTTAGTGCCTGGTTTCACACCGAACACTTGTGTTTTGCCTTGGAGAGGCAGGGAATGCCTTGTGAGGCATCCCCACACACCACCGGCAGTGTCTAGAGGCCACCGGCTGGTATTTTTCTGCCATCGGCACTATTTGTTGCCGGTCGGCACATTTTATTGCCGGTCGGCATAGTTTGTTGCCGGTCGGCACTCTTTTTTGTCGAAATGACATTTTTGGGCAGGCGACCACTGTTCATCTACTTTATGGAGATATTTTGTGCCAGCTGTGATAGCTGGCACCAACTCTGCCTCCCTCCATACACGTGTATGGAGGGATCTCCCTCTAAGCAAGCTTGTTGTATAAGCTTTGCAAGAGGGAGTCTTATAAGAGGAAGGCTCTCCTCTTGGCTCTAGGTTAGAAAGTTAGAAGCAAAAACCAGAGCTTAGAGATATAGATATATCCTATCTCTATATCTCCCTCTCTCTCCTCCTTTGTGTGTGGTTTTTGGCCCCAAAAGTGTGTTTTTACCTTACTTTTGCACCATTACACACACTATTACACCTAGCTCCGAGATTGAGGGACTTGGGGGGTTGATTCTTGAGTTTTTGGACTGATTTTGATCAAAAGAAGAGGGCTAGACCATTTGTTCTTCAAAGGTTCTTCAAGGGTGAGCATCTTGCTTTATTTTCCCCGAACTTACAATAGTTTTTTACCTATCTTGCTTGCTGATTTAGCTTTTGTGCATAACATGAAAAATGCTTGTATTCTCATGCTTTAGAACTTTCATTAAGGTTGTTTTGTGGTTTGAGTGCAAACTCACCTTATTAGGCTTTATTTGGCCTCTTTTGTGCTTCTTTTGAGAGACCTTGTTTGCTTGAGTGTGTTGGTCTTTTCACCACTAAAAACCAGTTGATTTTCAGTGATAAAGAAGGTGGTTTGAAGTCTTACATAGGGGAGGGACACCCCTCTCCCTTCATTGTCTTGTTTCCTCACATTTTGGCCTAAAAAGGTAGCATGTATGTTTAATCATCTTGAGCCTTATTTCAGAAGTTTTTTTGGATGTTTTAGGTCATATGTAACCTCTGTTTTTGGCCGGATTTGTGCCTCCTTGTATGCTTGTAGTACTTGCTTTGTATTGCTCCATTTGGCCTAGAAATGTCCCTTGTGTTTAGACCATGATTTTTGCATGTGTTGGCTTGGTTCCATGAAGATGTTAGCACTATTTTTCCATGCTTAAAGTATGTTGGTTATCCATTTGGTCATGTTTGACATGTTTGATATGGTTGCTATGCATTTTGGCTTGTGAGCCCTCAAGTATATGAGTCACAAGCATGCCTTAGTTGGTCCACTTTAATGAGTTGAAGTTGTTTGCCATGTTATTTCAGTCCCTAAATCATGCTAGCATGCTTGCATTCGTCGTTCCTTTTGTGCCTTGAGGGTGTACCCTTTTATGCCTACATTTGAGCCTTGGTGCATACACTCTTTTGGAGTCATTTTGGCTGTCATATTAGGAAGGTTTAGAGTCCTATTTTGTCTGCAAAAACTCTATTTTTACTTGTCTAAACCATGCCATGATTTGGTCTTGTTGTTGGAAATGAAGTGGCCCTTTTGGTGCCTTAACCTTGGGTTTATTGGCTTGCATGTTGACATGAGAGTTTGTCCATCATTTTGAGCACTCTTGGTACTGTTTTGAGGTAAATTAAGGCCTGCACCTTTATCACTTTAAGGCCCTCTTGCATGCTTGTCTCATGTTTGTTGCATAATTGTTTCATTAATGTGTAGTCCCATGCTAACTTTATGGCAAATTGGTCCATTTTTGCATCACATTTGCACCTTGCATGCTTAGCATTGCATATTTGTCATGATGGTTGCATAACATTTGCTATGTCTTCCATAATTGGTGTCATGTTGCATTTGAGCCATGTTTGCACAACATGCATTGCATTGCTTGGTTTGGGGTGTCAAACCAAGTGTGAGTATTAAGGAGTGTTCATACTACAAGTGATGAAACACGCCTTAACTCTCGGTCACCGGGGTCTTTGACTTCGACATGATAAGGCTTTGGATCTCATTTGTATGTTATATGCATCTTTACATTAAGTGTCAAATTTGATCCCACGGGTTATCATGCACCATTGATGGCTCGAGGATCGAAGGTCATGCTTCCTTGAGTTCAAAGCATGATAGGAAGCGTGACCATGCTCACATGTGCCTGAAAACTCCATGCCATGCACTGTCTGTTCTCTGTTTGCTGTCAAAACTGTCTTCTGCAGGAAGTTTCAACCGACCGGCAGAATTAAGTGCCGGCCGGTAATATTTTAACGGCCGATATATAAAAATAATGCCGATGGAAATCCTGGACTGCCGGTGGGAATTCTGCCTGGCCGGTGGTGCTCTACAACATGCAAGGAACCTGTTCTGGAGTTTTGGCGTTTTCCAGAGAGACAGGGCAGTACAAACAGAGGTGGCAGGGGTACGGTACGGTTTTTTTTCGGGCGAGCCGAGTTCCGAGCATGCATCATCTGCGTATCCTGAGGCAGAGGCTGCGGCCACCCTCTTCTTTCTTTTGCATCCTTTCTTTTAATTAATTAGAAATTCTATAATAATTTTATTTGCTTATTATTTGGGACTGTAATATTTATTTGTACCCTCCGAGTGAGGGCAATTATGTAATAAGTGTGCGTGAGTGTGTGTATGTCTTCCAACCTCACGTCTTTCTTCCCTTTTATTTACCTGCTTATGATGGTAGATTAGGGCATGTTTAATTTAGCATACCTTATGCTATGCATGCGTGCATTCATGCATTTGTACTACATGCATTAGGCTCGGTACATCACGCTAACTGCATTTGTACTTCAATTTACAAATCGAATATGTGATAATTGGTCGCATTACATATGCCATGCTTAGGTTAACCGAGCCTATCTAAATTGCATCCTGTATGCGTTGCATTAGGCAATTTAACATGAACTAGGACATGCACGTTTTGCTAACTAGTTTACTATTTTGGCACGGAGTACGATGTAAGTATTTATGCTTTAGCATCTCGCATGTGTGTGAATGTTAACATGACAGTATGCTTGCCATGCGGCTAAATGCTTATGTGTTAAACTGTTTGAATGCCTGTGGGTGAAGGTTGGATTGTTTGAGTTGGAAAAACTCATTGAAATCCGTGTTTTAGCCTACTTGCGAGTAGCAAAATCCAAAGTATTTCCAAAGCAAACGGATATGCAATGTTTATTCCCAAATTAGGCAATCTAGTCTATACTTGTTTGCTGCGCGCATAACATAGTAATCCTAGGCTAATAACCGGAGTAAGAATACATAAACGTTTTCAAAACAGAATATCATGATTAGTAGAGGCCGGTCTTCGGACCGGGCGAAAGGGGTGCTCATAGCTGACCTTCCCCGATCGTACCCGAGCTCCCGAGCCGAGACAACTCCGGTGATGACGGACATGTGGCCTTCGGCGCCGAGTCAGGGTTTCCTAAGTTTCCCCATTAAAAATATTTAGGTGGCGACTCTGTATCTGGCAAAGCAGTCCATGTTTGGCACTACTTTTTTCAAAAATCTGTTTCTCAAAACGATTTGCCAGATTTGGACTCTTTGGTTCAGATTAAGAACCGCGACAACAAATCGAGAGTCCGAACTGTAGCGGGGTCCCCTCGCAGACTTGTTACAGTTACCTACTTCTTCCGCCACTATTTCGACATGGTGAAGTGCCGATCGACGAGTGCGTTGAATGACTGGCCTGGCGGATGGGTGGACATTGAGTTGGTGACAGATGAAGTTTGGATCAATGCCTGGCATGTCGTAGGGTGTCCAAGCGAACACTTCGATGTTAGAGGTCAAGAATTCCAAGACCTCTAATCTCTCAGTGCTGTACAACGACGAACCGAGCAAGAAGAACTTATCCGGGTTTTTTTCATCTATTTTTACCTCCACCAAGTCTTCCACTGCTTTCTGATCTGCCGTTTTGCCGACATCTGCAAATAACTCATTACTCTCAGGTTCTTCTACCGAATGAACGTATCCTTTGGCAGCGCGACTGCCATTCACCGTGACGAAGCATTGCTTCGACATGATCTGATCTCCATAGACTTCTTCAATTACTCCGGTGTCGTTGGGAAACCGCGTTACTTGGTGGTAGGATGACGCCACGGATCGCATGGCATGCAGCCATGTTTTGCCCAAAATGATGTTGTAAGTGGAGGGGACCTTCAATACCCAGAACTCCACTTGTTTCGTCACGCTTCCTGCTCTAACTGGAAGAATTATTTTGCCGATAGGCCATTCTGGCATAGAGTTGAATCCAATTAGAGGTGATACAGCAGGCGCCAAGTCTTTGTCTTGTAGCTTCAGTTGTTTAAATGTTTCGTAGTACATGATTTCACATGAACTACCCTGGTCAATCAGAATCTGCTTGACGTCAAAATCCTTGACTCAGAGAGTGACGACTAGGGCATCATTGTGAGGACAATATATTCGATCCAAGTCTTTATCCGAAAAAGACATGATGTTTGTTGCCTCTGTCTTCCCCTTCTTGATGGCAGGTTGGGCACTTAGCACCTCTCTAAAGTGCTCAGCCTTTTTTATTGATCCCCTGAGCTCGCATACACGCTCAGGTTCAAAAACTCCATGTATCACATTGATAATGCCTTGAGGCGGGGCGTCAATTGGCATTCCGTTAGGGTGGTTATTATGGTCCTGGGGGGCTGGCTGCATCCCTCCTTCAATGTATTTATCCAAGTGACCTGCCGCCGCTAACTCCTCCAAGTGTTGTCTCAATGGTGTGCAGTTCTCAGTGCGATGTCCCTTTTCTTTATGGAAGGTGCACCGCGATCTTTCGTCATAGTCTTTCTGTGCTTCCCCTAGTTTGGCTGGCCACTTGACGAAAGGCTCATCTCTTATTTCGCTCAGAATTCGATATATCAGTTTCTTGAATACCGTGGTTATGGTAGTGCGGATTCTCAACCATTTTTTATCCGGGTCTTCTCCGTTATCTCGTCTGCCACGTCCGTTTCTGTTCTGACGATCTACTGCATTGACCTTTGCTGAGGTTTTCTTTTCTGGTACTATGGTTGCCCCAGATTTTGCCTTGGCACGTGCGCCATCCTCTTCTACCCTGATGTGCTGATGCACTCTTTCCATCAGGGCTTCCATGGTGAGGGGTGGCGTCATAGTGATCGAGTCCCTTAGTCTGTTCCCGACTGGAAGGCCTCGTTTATATTGTGCAATGGCAAGATTGGTGGGGCAGTCTCCAATCTGATTGAATGTCTCCCAGTAGCGACTATTGTAGGATCTTAGGGTCTCTTTATCGCCCATGTCGATGGAGAGTAGCTGGTCGATCTCCACCGGGGTTTTAGTGTTTGTTCGGAACCATGTTACGAACGCTTCTGCCAATTGTGCCCAGGAGGCTATACTGCCCTCTGAAAGTTTCTCGAACCAAGTCAAGCCTAGGTCGCCAAGGGGTGACGGGAAGAGTATACACATTAAGGCCTCGTTTCACCTGTACACAGCCATGACCTGGCGAAAGTGGCTCAAGTGTGAGTAGGGATCCGTCTTTCCTTCATATGTAGTGAATTTCGACTGAAGGAAGCCTGATGGTAGGGGCGTGTTTTCAATCGCCGAAACAAACGGCGAAGTCTGCAGCCTTGCTAATGCTTTGTCTATTGGTTCATAGGCAGGGCGCGGTATTGGCATTCCAACCTCGACGCTTCCACGCGTCCGAGGAGCCAACCGCTGTAAGGCCGAAACTCTGTGTGGATCCCTTGTCCTGGCATCCTCCTTGCATCGTGCCTTTGCTTCAAGCACGGTTCGTAAGTCGGATGATCTGGGTAATTCCGTCTGTCTAGATCTGGTTTGGTGCGAATGCGAGGGCCAATACGTGCTTCCTTCTATGTATGATCTTTCAGATCTCGTCCTCTCAGACCTGGAGTGACGAGTTCTAGAAGACCAGGATTGAGTATCGCCTGTCCTGAGGCTTCTACTCTCTCCTTGCGAGGGTGTGGTATTCCTACTATGATTTTCTGAGTGGCGAAGGGGCGTCTTGTTTTTGTGCCCCTCTCCTGTCGCCACTTCTTTTCTCTTCATCTGGCGCTTCAAGGCCTCCATGCCCGCCGCCATCTTCCTTATTAATTCATCTTGCTCCTTCACGCGGTCCTCCAGAACTTGAGGATCAACCCTCCGCCTTTGCCTGTCAGGACTTTGAGAATGAGATTGACGGGGGCTGTGAGTCCGCCTTCCCCTAGTATCCCTCCTGGGGTTATGTCGCTGGGACTCCAAGTCCGCCATGGGAGGGACAGAAGGTAATACTTCACGCCTTGCGCCTCCATCTGGAGTTAGCCCGTCGACGGCGGACTGCGGCAATTCTTCAATGTGCGCCATTGTTTGTAATAGAGGAGAAGCTTTTAGTCAAGAGGTTTTGTTCTGTCTGTAATTCCCACAGACGGCGCCAATTGTACGGGAAAGAAATATACTTTCTCGTATAATCCTGTTGACCAAGTCTGCGCTCCTCCATACGTCGTCACTTTATCACCTGAAAACACAAACGTGAGCTAGCCGGCGGGTGTGTGCCGGAAACCTCTCCGATGCCTAAGTCAGTAACCTTGACAAATAGACAAAAGCTCCGTGTATACAGAAAGCAAAGTTGTGTGTTACCTCTCCAAAGGTGATGTTTGTGAGCTTTTATAGGTTTCGTGTGGCACAATCCTAGTAGGACTTCTACTCCTCCATGCAGAGTCCTCCCAGGATTCATACTCCTGAAAGACAATGCTTATCCTTCAACACCCCCCTCACTGCTTAAACCAAGTGAGATGGTTGTATCATGGTCGATCTCTAATTCGACCGAAGTAAACACGACTAAGCATAGTTGTAGAATGAGCCGAACTAGTTCTTCCTTTTACTTTTCTTATGTCGACTTCTCATGCACTGTACATGGCACGGTTTAGACCGAACTAACGATTCGCGACCGGTATAACTCCAAGACCGGTCTAACTTCAAGTTGCTTCCGGACCGAAGTAACTTCGTTCTTACGTCGGACCGGACTATCTCCGCAGCCTTACGACCGGACTAACTCCAAAATATCGCACGACCGGAGTATCTTCCATGGCCATTTCACTTCGGCCCTTTATACTGAGGCCATAATGTCAATCTCATAGCTCGGCCCAATTTTCACCAAAATTACCCTCTCACTAGTGTAGAGACACAGGAGTAGAGAGAGGTGATCGAGGTTGAGAGAGCAAGAATCCAGCGAGAAAAAACTACCAGTGTTGATCATTCGATAATCTGAGCAAAATAGAGGAGTCTGAGTGAGAAATAGAGAAAGCTGAGGCACAACTAAGACAAATCGAGGGAAATAAAATATAACAAGAAAAGAAAAAGAGGAATAGTTAGGATATGTGTCATCCCAAACTCAATTTGACATCGAGACTAATCTAACCATCTCAAACCCAATCCTAAAAAAGTTCAAATTCCAAGTCCGGTCACTTAATCCAATAAATGTAAACTATTATTTTCTTGAATGTATATTAAATTATTTAAATCTTTTTATATATCATTGAATTCAGAATGTTAATAAAATGAAATGGTAAAATGAAAATGATTTTTAACAAGTGTTTTAATTTAATTCATACAAAAAATTATATATATGTTTTTTTTTTTTTTGTCTTATATATATTTTTACTTTGTCTTATAATTAAAATGTTATAAAATTATAATTACTATTTATATAAATAAATGAACTTGGTTGTAACTCTATCTGCAGCTTTACTCGAATATTAAATGGGTGCAAAATTTCAACCCAGCCCAGTACTATAGGCAAAATAATTTTTTCAAATCCTAAAAATATTGGCCTGGGTTGAACGGGCCATTGAGCCGATGGCCACCCCTAGTGTAATGTCACAATTTTTTTATTTATTCAAAATAACCTCGCATAATTATCACTTGTAACTAACATGTGTCCTGCAAGTAATTAAAATTATATTCCAATCAAAAATTTTATTTTTATTACACACTCATCGAGCGACCACACACCACTAGTTATATATGCCCAAAATCATTTTCCAACAGTTATAGAACACATATGTGTGTACAAATTGAAAACAACAAAACCTTTTAAATCAATACTTGGTCCAAAGGTTTGTGTATGCATGACATTAATGTGAAGGAACTAGAGTTTCGAGATAGATGCATTTAGTAAACATAGAAATATCACTATCAATATAGTTGAAGTGGACAGAGAGAGCAATAACGAGCTCAAGGATCTTGTACAGAGACACAGGAGTAGAGAGAGACGATTGAGGTTGAAAGAGTAAAAATCCAGCGAGAAAGAACTATCAATGTTGGTCATTTGATAATTTGAGCGAAATAGAGGAGTTTGAGTAAGAAATAGAGAGAGCTGACGCACAACTAGGACAAATCGAGGGACAGAAAATAGAACGGGGAAATAAAAGAGGAAAAGTTTGGAAAAAAATTTAAGAGCACAATGATTTAGTAAAATCATTGAGGTTGAAAGAGTAAATTTAAGAAATAAATAAAATCAAATTGTAGATAAAATTTTTCAACACATTTTTTGTTAAAATTTCGTCAAATTATTTATATGTATGTCTATGTGTATATAGATATTTTAAAATGTATATTGTTTGTATATTACCCTTTTTATTGTATTTAGTAGATACTACGACTAAAATAAATCTAAAATAGAGATATGTGATCAAAGTTCGTTATGAGATATGTGGTTAGTGGTTTTGAGTTGGTTATGATCGAAGTTAGGGGTTATGGGTGAAAATAATGTTAGTTATAAGATGTGGTTATGAGATATGTGATGGTGGTTATGATCAAAATGGTATGGTTACGAGCCAAAAGGTATTGGTTATGAGATGTGTTATGAGATATGTGATTAGTGGTTATGAGTAAAGTGGTGTGGTTATGAGCCAAAGATATGTGATTAGTGGTTATGAGTAAAGTGGTGTGGTTATGAGCCAAAGAATGTTGGTTATGAGATATGTGATTAGTGGTTATAAGTAAAGTGGTATGGTTATGAGCCAAAGAGTATTGATTATGAGATATATGACTAATGGTTATGAGATATGTGATGTTAATTATGATCAAAGTGGTGTGACTATGAGCCAAAGGGTGTTATGAGATATATGATCAGTGGCTATGATATATGTGATGTTAGTTATGAGCCAAAGAGTGTTGGTTATGAGATATGTGGGTAATGGTTATGAGATATATGATTGTTGTTTATGAGATATGTGATTTTGGTTATGAGCAAAGTGGTGTAGTTATGAGTCAAAAGAGTGTTTGGTTATGAGATATGTGATTATATGACTAATGGTTATGAGATATGTGATGTTAATTATGATTAAAGTGGTGTGACTATGAGCCAAAGGGTGTTATGAGATATGTGATTAGTGGTTATGATATATGTGATGTTAGTTATGAGTCAAAGAGTGTTGGTTATGAGATATGTGGGTAATGGTTATGAGATATATGATTGTTGTTTATGAGGTATGTGATTTTGGTTATGAGCAAAGTGGCGTAGTTATGAGTCAAAAGAGTGTTTGGTTATGAGATATGTGATTATTAATTATAAGATATGTGATATTGGTTATGATCAAAGTGATGTGGTTATGAGCAAAAGGGTGTTGATTATGAAATATGTAATGTTGGTTATGAGTCAAAGGGGGATTGGTTTATAAGATGTGGTTATGAGCTATATGAGTAGTAGTTATGAGATATGTGATTAATGTTATGAGATATGTGATATTGGTTATGATAAAAGTTGTGTGATTATGAGCTAAAGGATATTGGTTATGAGATGTAGTTATGAGATATGTGATTGTAGTTATAAAATATGTGATATTGGTTATCAACAAAATGGTGCTGGTTATGAGATGTGGCTATGAGATATGTGGTGAGAGATCATAACTAAGTTATGATTAATTTGATTCTAGTTATGAACAAATATGATTTTGGCTCATAACTATAAAAAGTGACCTGCTTACCAGGTCACTTTTAATAATGTGGCTCAATCTGAACCATTGATTTTCTATGTACCATACACTTTTTAAACAAAATGTACTATAGACTTATGGGATTATTTTGTTGCAAGAGAGGTTTGACAAAAGCTTATTTTGGGATAGGAACAAAATTGGCTAAAATACTATTCTCTCGGAATAAACTATTTTTTATGCAAGTGCAAATTACAATTAAGCCAAAAATAAAAAGAACATGGGTTTGAAGCCTAGATGCGCAATGTTTTTTAGTAGCTTTCTTATAATTTGGATGAATAATATGAATTTTGTATAAGAAGAGAACCGAGGCTTAGAAGAACAGAGACGGGAGTGAGAGAGAGAGAGGTTTTTGAGACTATAACTAACTGCCTTTTTTATTCCAAAAGTCCGCAGGCATTTATAAGGCAAATGAGAACACACCAACTACAAGATGTAACAACCATAAATAAAAACGTGGCACGAATTGTGGAAGCATAAGCAACCATTACAACCATTATTGAAAATAATCTCCAACTAATTACTATTCTGGAGGCAGCAGTTCAACAGTTCCTATTCTCATGCATGACCCACTCCCAAAAGCAGCAAGGGAACGGATATATCATTCCTCCTCCCTGGAATTATCCTTGTCCGCAAGGATAAAGGCAGGGTAAGTCTTCAAAAAACGCCAACGATTCTCCCAGGTTGCATCCTCAATTGGCGCCCCAATCCATTTAACCAAAATCTCGATTTTGGGGTGGTAACGTCCCTTTTGAACAATACGAGGGTCCAACACGACTTCAGGTTGAGGAAGGATCTCGAATGTGTCCAAAACTGGCGGAAGTTGATGGGAAACAATGGTGGTGGGACCGTCGTGTTTCTTGAGAAGAGTAACATGAAAAACATTGTGGATTTGGGAACCCTCTGGCAGCTCGAGCTTGTACGCCACTGGACCAATTCTAGCAAGAACCTTATAAGGACCAAAGAACCGAGGTGAGAGCTTCATAGAGCTGCGAAAAGCCACTGATTTCTGTCGGTATGGTTGGAGTTTGAGGTACACAAAATCACCGACCTCAAAAACAAGCTCTCGTCGATGTCGGTCAGCCTGGGATTTCATTCGGTCACGAGCGACCGTCAAGTTACGACGTAATGCCCTAAGGATGTCATCTCGGTTGTACAAGAGATCGTCAACGGCCTAAACTTTTGTTGTGCCTGGAATGTAAGAAAGTAAAGTGGGTGGAGGTAACCCGTACACGGCCTCGAAAAGGGAAATTTTGGTAGATGAGTGAGTGGAAGTGTTGTAGCTATATTCAGCCCATGCAACCCAGTCCATCCATTTTCTTGGCTACCCATGTGTGAAGCACCGAAGATACTGCTCGAGCGTGCGATTAACCACTTCCGTTTGACCATCGGTTTGTGGGTGATAACTAGAACTCATGCAAAGATCTGTACTTTGGATCTAAAATAAAGTTTTCCAAAATAAACTCATAAAGATTTTATCTCGGTCACTTACAGTGGATGTCGGCATGCCATGAAGTCGAACAATTTGTTCGATAAAGGTTTTAGCCACAATGATGGCAGTAAATGGGTGCTTGAGTGGAATAAAATGTGCATATTTGGTCAAGCGATCCACAACCACCATGATGACAGTTTTACCGTGGAACAGCGGCAACCCTTCTACGAAATCCATGGAAATGTCAGTCCATACTTTGGCTGGTATTGGCAATGGTTGTAATAAGCCAGCGGGTCGCAAGCAATTAGATTTGCATCGTTGACAGACATCGCAATTTTTGATGTATTCCTTGATTGCAATTCGCATGTGAGGCCAAGTAAAGCTTGTGTTAATGCGACTCAATGTTTTATGATAGACAAAATGTCCACCACTTGGTGACGAGTGATGTGTTGACAAAATTGCTGGAAGTAGTGGCGAAGTAGGACTTAAATAAATGCACTCTCCTTTGAAAAGAACCCCATCACGTAAAAAGTATTGCGGCTGGAGATGTGATGGAATTGATTCCAGAAATTGACTATAGAATGGATCGTTGGCTACCTCACATTGGAGTGTGGCCCACCAATCGGCAACGGGCAGGGGCACGGCGAGGAACTCTAGTTCGCCAACCCGTGAGAGAGCATCCGCACCACAATTCTCTCTTCCTTTCTTGTACTCAATGACATAATCATAGCCAAGGATCTTTGGTAACCACCGTGTTTGTGCCGGTGTCGTGATCCGTTGCTCTAGCAAATATTTTAAACTCCTCTGATCCGTCCGAACAATGAAAGGTTTACTGATTAAATATGGTCTCCACTTGCGGATGGCCTTCACTATTGCTAGCATCTCCTTCTCGTAGGTCGATAGAGCTAAGGCCGACGATTTGAGAGCTTCACTGAAGTAGGCTACAGGATGGTCTTGTTGTGACAAAATAGCCCCAATGCCCACCCCACAAGCATCGCACTCAATCACAAAGGATTGTGAAAAATCTGGTAAACGCAGGACTAGAGGAGATGTGAGGGCCTGTTTGAGTTGTGAGAAGGCGGCGGTGGTCTCAGAAGTCCAATGGAACCCATCTTTGGATAATAAGCGAGTGAGAGGCGCAGCGATCCCTCCAAATCCACTAATAAATTTTCGGTAGTATCCGGCTAAGCCAAGGAAGCCGCGAACACCTCGGGTGAAAGTGGGAGTTGGCCACTCGAGAACTGAACTAATCTTGCCGGGATCAACGGCCACCCCTGCAAATGAAATGAGGTGTCCCAAATATGCCACCTGTAACACGCCAAAACAACATTTAAATTGTTTGGCAAACAACTGATTGCTGGATAAAACAAGAAGGACTGCACGGAGGTGCCCGAGGTGATCAACCTAATTTTTGCTGTACACCAAGATATCATCAAAGAAGACCAGAACAAATTTCCTCAAGTAAGGTCGTAGCAAGTCGTTCATCAAACTCTGGAAGGTGGAGGGGGCATTTGTAAGGCCAAAGGGCAAAACAACAAATTCATAATGTCCGTCATGTGTGCGAAAAGCAGTTTTGTGTATATCAGCCTCTTGAACCCGTATTTGACGGTATCCGGCGCGAAGGTCAAGTTTCGAAAAATACCTAGACCCATGTAATTCGTCGAGGAGTTCATCTATGATCGGGATCGGGTACTTGTCTTTGATTGTAATATTGTTGAGAGCTCGATAATCAACACAAAACTGCCAACCTCCATCCGCTTTTTTGACGAGCAACACAGGTGAAAAAAATGGGTTGGTACTGGGCCGAATCAAACCTGAGTCAAGAAATTCCTTCACCATCCTTTCAATTTCTGCTTTTTGATAATAAGGATATCGGTAGGGTCGGACGCTCAGTGGTTCTTGATTTGGTTGTAATGGTATGTGGTTATCATGGGTTCGTATTGGTGGCGAGGTATTGGGGACGGCAAAGACATGCTCAAACTCAGTAAGGATTTGGGTGAGGTCGGGGGGGTGGTCCTTGTCTGAAGTTGGTTCATGGCTTGGAATGAATTGAAAGAATAAGGTTGTGCCATTGAGGTGGAGTAGTTCCTTATCACTCAAGGCAGTGGGTGTAGGTTGCTTAAGGCCTTGAAACATACAAGCTTTTCCTCATTGCTGGAAGGACATTGTGAGACGGCTGTAATCAGTCTCGATCGGACCCAGGGTGGCCAACCACTGAACTCCCAAGACCACTTGACAGGCCGCTGCAGGTAAAACATAAAAATCTGCATGAATTGGAAAGTCTTGGATGAGGAGGGTGAGCCCAAGGCATTGTCCATCGCAGTTGATTTTGTCCCGATTGGCTACCATTACTTGCAACTTTTGATCGCGTGCTACGGGCAACCCGAATTTCGTGACTATGGCTTGATCAATGAAATTGTGGGTGCTTCCCCCGTCAATGAGGACAGTCACTACTTTACTTTGTAATTTGCCTACCACCCGGAATGTTTGAGGATGTGTCGTCCCAGCTATTGCATGGAATGAGATTTCAGGGAGGAGCTCGGCCATATCGGGTTCTTCGGGAGGGTCCATGGCAACTGTAGGTTCAAGGATTAGTGACTCTTCAATCATAAACAACTGGGGTCTTTGACAGCGATGACCCGGAGTGAATTTCTCATCGTAATAATAGCACAGTCCTTTTTCGCGACGTTCGCGTGCCTCTTGGCTGGTAATTCGTCAGACTGGAACTGGAGCATTGGCTGAGGTTTGACCCACCTTCGATGTGGCTGGAGGTCCTAGAACACCGGCTGTGTTGTTTGGAGAAGACCGTGAGATGAAGGCTGCCACTTGAGGACGAAAGGAGCTATTCCCTTTTTTTTTGTAGAGCATTGCGCTCTTCAATTAGCTGTGCCGCTCCAATGGTGTCGGTCAAGGTGCGGGGTTGCTTGAGTTTGACATCCAGGCGTATGTCGTCACGAAGTCCCATAATGAAACACCCAATCAAGTAATTTTCAGGCAACCCATCAACACGATGTGAGAGCATCTCGAAGGCTTCTTGATAGGTAGCCACTGTCGAAGTTTGTTTGAGGCAAGTCAAGGCTTCTGAGGGATCCTCATAATCGGTGGGACCGAAGCGGAGCAAAAGGGCCTTGGTTAGCTCGTTCCAAGTTAATGGACCTCTGAACTTGGTTAGCCATCGAAGCCACTGGAGAGCTATGCCTTCGAAGTGAAAAGAAGCAAGCTGAACTTGTTGGTCAGGAGCAACACTCTTGAAATCAAAGTATTGTTCAGCCATAAAGATCCAGCCCGTCGGATCGTCTCCGTTGAATTTAGGAAATGATAGCTTCAAGTGTGTGTGGTTTCGGTCTGGGGTGTTGTTGCGATTTCGGTCTGGAGTGTTGTGGGTAGTGGAAAGGGGTTGGTTATGGGAGGTTTCGGCTGGGGCAAATGGGTTATCGATGGAAGGGGTATTCTGCGAGACTCGCATGGTCTGGAGTTCTGTCAAAACAGTTTGGAGGGTGCCGTGGATTTGGTCGAAGTTGGATTCATGACGAGCTAATGCTTCGTTGACTTCACTACGAAACTCAGCGTTGCTTTTGGCCCGCGTATCCATGTAACCCGGCTCTGATACCAAATAATATGAATTTTGTATACGAAGAGAACAGAGGCTTAGAAGAACAGAGACTGGAGTGAGAGAGAGAGAGGTTTTTGAGACTGTAACTAACTACCTTTTTTATTCCAAAAGTCCCCAGGCATTTATAAGGCAAATGAGAACACACCAACTACAAGATGTAACAACCATAAATAAAAACGAGGCACAAATTGTGGAAGCATAAGCAACCAGTACAGCCATTATTGAAAATAATCTCCAACTAATTACTATTCTGGAGGCAGCAGTTCAACAGTTCCTATTCTCATGCATGACCCGCTCCCAAAAGCAGCAAGGCAACGGACATATCAATGAAATCATTTCTTAAATTTTTCAACATCATTTTGATTTCTCTAAAAATAATATAATTTTCTGAAACAGTTGGCCAAACTTGTGTATTCTATGTTAATTGAAAAATCGAAACATTAAACAAAAACACAACCAAATAGGGGATACAAGTTCCTTAAAGTGATTGATTAGAAATACATACATATACTCATCCACAAAGGGGATATCTATACAAGTTACACAAGGGCAAGACACTGCCAAAAGAGAGAGAATCATTGAGATAAAACTTTGGTTATCAGCTTCCCAGAAACAAGATTTTTAGTATTCTGTGTAACATCATCACAGTGTACACCCCTCTCTCATCACATTATCACACAGATGTGAGATCTATAGTACCAATCTCCCCTCTCAGTTCCATCAATGTGCTTTCCCACAGAACATTCACAATGATATGGCACTGGCCTTGAGCAGTGGGCGCGGTTTTGCTGCGATTTAAAATTGTGCTATTGCTTCCGGTCATCAACACTGCAAGCACCATTAACACTCCATCACCATCACTATTTGATGTCAAAATTTTATCAAATTAATCATTATGAGAAAATAAAATGGGGGAATTTCACCTCATTGGGGTTTAAAAAGTTATTTTTAAATTTGTAATAAATTTTACATACATTGAAAGGTAAATTCATATACTTTTCCACAACTTTGTAATTAATTTTCAAAGATCTCTATCAAGGGGATTTAAAGAAAGACGGTACCCAAAAGCAATGAAAGAAGGATTCGGGTCATCTTGGATTTTCTAAGGAAAGATGTAAAGATTATTATAAACTGAACCATTATTAAAATTACAAATTTGTTTTCTCTTTCACCAAAGGGACGATTAAAAAGATTTATGTTGAACTGGCAATCTAATGAAATTGGATGAGAGAACTTTCATGTGAAAACAGAGAAGAAACTTTGTTAGTGTAATGAATCTGTAAATTTTTATTTTCACATATGTATATAAACCCATTCTAAGAAGCTGATGTAGAGAACAATGGTGGACACGGCGAGGAGGCCAAATGTCGAGTACATGTTGCGAGTTAGACTGGTGGATACTTTTTAGCGGTGCCACGTTGACGGTTGGAAGCAGCAGTACAATCTTAAAAAGCAACAAGACCGTGCCCTTGATCAGCAACCTTGAATCTCATAGACAATTTATAAACTGAAACTTTGGGAAATACTATCTACATAGAGAACAGAAACTTACGTGAAGCTGAGTCCTATATAGATTCCACATGTGTGAATCTCACCTTCGTGTGAGAACTTTTGTGCATGTAGTATTATTGTCATGAAAGATAATAAAGTGGAGTCCACACAAAGTCCATTCTCCTTAATCAAAGGCAAATAGAGCATAATAGGAAATAATAATAGAGCGAAATGTCAATTCTGTCGGGAATACCCTCTTTTTCTAATAATAAAGCAAGCTTGGGTTCCAAAGCCCCTTTATTAAGAGATAAAATAATCGTCATTTGTCAGGTTTGTCTAACTTCAAAAAAATATATATTGAACACCGAACCACTATCTCTTGATTAATCTAATCAGATGCTTACTTTTTCTCGCCTGATAAATAACCACCGGTCCGGCCCTTTTGCATGCTTAAGGACCAGGTGGCATGAATTTGATGATAGACGCCATCCTGACAAGTTATTTGCAATAGCACTGAGAATTTTTATGCATATGGTATTACAGTGATGATTAATAGCTTTAAAAGTAGAGCTCTAAAAGAGTTCTACTGAGCTGGCACCATCACAAAACAAAAAAAATAAAAATAAAAATTAAGCCAAAATATCACATCAAGGTGGGAATCACAGCATTGCCACCTCATTTGTACAGCTTTAAAACTGTTGTTTTAGTAGTCCGAAACATTATTCTATAGTATTATTGTCCTCAAAAGTAATAAAGTGGAGTTCAAACATAAAGTCCATTCTCCTGTATCCTTCGGCTCTTTTCTGTGTTCCATTAAGCCATCTTCTTTCCTTTCTCCTTTCAATATAGGATTCATGTCCCTCTCATCAAGTCATTGTACCATGTTTCATATACTAATGCTAAGAAGGCAGATATAAAATGTCTCATTCTAAATTCTATTTCTATGTATGTAGCAAGAATCTTCACATATATATTAAAAAATTAGAAAACTAGATTATATGAAACAAGACAAGGAGATTCTAATTAAATTTTTCTGCTTTTTTTTTTCTTCTTTTTTTTTTTCCAATTTATTAAAAAGATATTCTAGTGGATGACTAAATAAACTGGTTTTATCATCTTTCATGCACATTATAATAAATCATAAACAAGTATAACAACTTAATTTGGAGGGATTAGATTAGAGATCTTACATCGATCTCACAATCAAAGGGCTGTTTGATCAGGATCTGACGGTGGTGATCAAATGTTGAGACAGAGTTTCAAAGATGATGACAGAAGAAGAAAGAGCACACTCCCACAACACGTAAAGATTTTCTTTAGCTGATGGCGGGTTGTGCTCTCTCTCTTCTGTCAACATTTCTCTCGAAACCCATCTCTCTTATTCACCCTCCATGTCATTGCACAACATTACATTGCTCTCTTTGATCACATATATGTATACACATTAGTGGTTATGGATACACACGATTGTCTTTGTGCTATGAAATCTACAACTAAAACAGTCACAAAAAAAAAAAATTTAAAAATAAGTAAATACATAAAACTGATGCAATTTTGTAGCATAACTGCTTGTGTTTGCAATTTTAGAAGGAAATTAAAAATGTTACAAAACTTATAAATTTAATTGTAAACTATATTTAATAGTGTATATATATATAATAAAAAAGCATCACTGTAAAGGACAACCAAGACAAATGCATTAGAATGACACTGCATGCATGTATGCAATATATCATGCAGAAAGCTATTACCAGCATTCACATATATATATATATATATACGCTATATATGTTTCAAACAACTGATACAGTGACTCTATATATAGATTTGTATATATAGCATACACATGCACGAAACAGAAGATGTGTGTGTGAATATTGTATCTGAATACATATCAGTCGATCATTCAAAAGAATCAAAACAGAAGATGATAGCTGAGAGAGAGAGAGAGAGAAACTAAGAACTGTATGTATGGTGAGGTGCAATGGAACAGTGGTGAGAAGGTTGCAATTTATAGGGACTTGGCGACCGGCTAAGACCTGTAACGCACGGGGGTTACAGGCTATAGAGGGTAAAGGTGGTCCACTATCACAAATTTTTTTCTCTATATTATTCTTTTCCTAACAATGTTAGGTTTGATAAAAAATATATATATATATTGTTAAAAATTTTATAAAAATTATTCATATTTTAATTAATTTGTAATATTTTATTATATGTGTAATTTAAAGGGGAATTTTTTTTAAGGTCCCTGATATTAAGACTTTATATTATAAAGGATATCAAATATTTAAATGATGTCTAAGGTCCCTCAACAGGATCCAGAGAAATTTCAGTCCCAGAGAAATTCTCTCCAGAGAAAATTGAAATCCAGAGAAATTTCAGTTCCAGAGAAAATTGAAATTTCTCTGAGTACCAAAGAAATCCAGAGAAATTTGTGGAGAGAAAATTTGTATGGCTATTTAGGAAATTTCTCTGACTTCACAAATTTCTCTGACTCTATTAACTACAATTAAACCCATGTCTAACAAACCTACAAACGCACAAATTTCTCTGGTCCAAAACCAGAGAAATTCTCTCCAAACTAGACAAACCAAAGAAAATTGAGTTGGTCCAGAGAAATTCTTTGGTTTAGACTCAATTTTCTCTAGGTTGAACTAGTGCTCTGCTTCAGAGAAATTCTTTGATGCTGTTGTCTTACACTACCCATTGGAAAAGCGTGGAATCAAAGCCACTTCTTGGCCAACCCATTTTCTCTGGAGATAAATTCTCTGGGATTTTGGCCACTATGTAAATTTTCTCAGAGAAATTCTTTGGGTGATTCCAGTGAAATTCCTAGAATTTCTCTAGACAAAATTTCTCTGGACAGAAAATTCAAAGAAAGCTGATGGAGGGTCACAAAGAACCTGAAGAGCCACCTGTTCCTTCGCCATGCTCTTACATACCCCAAAAAGGCCAGGACAATTACTTTCACTAATCAACTTCTTCTAGTGTGTTGAAATTTCCCCTCTCCAAATCACTCAACCCAGATAAATTCACAACTCAGAAATTTTATTTTCTTGTCACCATTCGAACCTGACCACATAGATTTAGGAATTTGCCCAGAGAAATACATAAAACTGATGCAATTTTGTAGCATAACTGCTTGTGTTGGCAATTTTAGAAGGAAATTAAAAATGTTACAAAACTTATAAATTTAATTGTAAACTATATTTAATAGTGTATATATATATATAATAAAATAGCATCACTGTAAAGGACAACCAAGACAAATGCATTAGAATGACACTGCATGCATGTATGCAATATATCATGCAGAAAGCTATTACCAGCATTCACATATATATATATATATACGCTATATATGTTTCAAACAACTGATACAGTGACTCTATATATAGATTTGTATATATAGCATACACATGCACGAAACAGAAGATGTGTGTGTGAATATTGTATCTGAATATATATCAGTCGATCATTCAAAAGAATCAAAACAGAAGATGATAGCTGTGAGAGAGAGAGAGAGAGAGAGAGAGAAACTAAGAACTGTATGTATGGTGAGGTGCAATGGAACAGTGTGAGAAGGTGGCAATTTATAGGGACTTGGCGACCGGCTAAGACCTGTAACGCACGGGGGTTACAGGCTATAGAGGGTAAAAGTGGTCCACTATCACAAATTTTTTTCTCTATATTATTCTTTTCCTAACAATGTTAGGTTTGATAAAAATATATATATATATATATATTGTGAAAAATTTTATAAAAATTATTCATATTTTAATTAATTTGTAATATTTTATTATATGTGTAATTTAAAATTGAATAAATTTTATAAAAAAAAATATTATATTTTTTCATGAAATTTAACATTATATGATGGATATAATGTTAAATTTTTCATGAGAGGTCAAATGATTATACAAATTAGTAATATTTGAAACTTTATATGGTGGATAAAAATATCATTTTAAAATTTAAATAACTTAAATCATATAATTAATATATATTTTTTATAACAATAATACCCCCTAAGTAATTTGACCGGTGTTGGACTACATGATTAGTATAAACTAATTTTATTAACCAACCCCTCTATTAAGGGATTAAGTAGACAATTTTTTATCTCTCATTAATTTAATAATATTATTATGATTTTTATTACAAATTAATAATATTTATTAGAAGGTATTATCGTCATGTAATATTATAATAATATTTAATATTTATTCAAATTAGATGTGAAACTCATCGTATGTATTAAAAAAAATTATGCACAATTTTATAATTATTATTTTTTAAAATTAAAGTTATGTGACAGTTTATGTGGAGGGATGGGGATTGAGAGCCTTCATTTGGCATAAGTGAAAATAAAAAAAAAATTAGTTAAAATAAGTATAAAAAGATAAAATAAATTTTTTAATTTAATAAGATAAAATATCACATTTAAATTATAATTATTTTATTTTTTTTTGTAAAAATTAAAAAAATTTATCATAAACAAAACTTTTAATTCCAAATTAAAATAAAAAAAAAAAAAACTAACTTTCTAAACCAACCCAATGTTGGCAAGAGGGAGAGTAGCTGTCACATTTCATAAGCAGTGGGCCCAAATGTATAGAGTCACCATCCAGAGGTATTAATCAAGGGTTGTGGATGGTGACCGGCTGTTGCAGGTTCTCTTATTTTCTCTTTCATGTTTGATTTATCAGGCTTCCTGTGAGGTTTGAAATGGTCTTCTCTTCTCTTCAGTCTTCACGTGATCACAGTCCACGTGGCCAACATGCACTATACAGTTAGTTGGTATCTGATATTGGGCCCACTTCACATCTCAGCCGTTTCAAATTTGAGTAAAGTTTTTTTGTTTTTAGACAGGAAATGTGAAGTTAGAGGGGCAAAACATTTTATCAAATTTTTTATTAATATTTTACATGGGTGAGACTTATATGATATGAATCTTATACTCAGAAATATTTAATAAAAAAATTAGTAAATTTTTTAAGATCTCTAATATTTTTTTTCAAATTTTGTTTAACAATGCTTCAAAAAAATTTAAAATATATATATTTATTGACCAAATTTATTTTAATTATGACTAATATTTATTAATTTTAAAGGTATGTCACACATTTTATAATTTTTTAAAAGGATATTTATCAATAAATCCTATATCAAAAACAAATATTCCAATTAGTTCCAAATTTTTTCTATAGATCTATTAAGTTATATTAGTAGAGAGTTTCTTTCCATATAGTCCTATTTTTTATTTTGATAGTGTTTTGGTGGACAACTATACTCTTTTATTAATGTAACAGATATGATGTGATACTCTAATGTAGCACATATTAATGTGAGACTCAAATGATATGACACTCTACAAAAATAAAAATTTCTTAATATACTTTTTTCAAATGTGAAAATGTGACAAGTATGATGTGACATTCCAAAACTTTTACTCAAAAAAAATAAACACTCTTTATTGTAATTTTTCCAAATGTGATAATGTAGCGGGTATGAGGTAATACTCCAAAAAAACTAAAAACTCCTTAGTGTATTTCTTCCAAATGTGACAACGTGGCAGGTATGTCACAAAAACTTCTTAGTATACTTTTCTCAAATATAACAACGTGACCGGTATGATGTGATACTCTAAAAAAAATAACAAAATTCTTAGTATACTTTTCTCAAATATGACAATGTAGCAGGTATGATATGACACTTTAAAAAAAAAAATTAGCGTACTTTTTTCAAATGTGACATATGACACTCCAACTTCGTGGGTATGATGTGACACTGTAAAAAAATTAAAAACTTTTTTTTGTACTTTTCCAAATGTGATACTCCAATGTGGCGGGTATGATGTGACACTAAAAAACTCCTTAGTGTACTTTTTCTAAATGTGACTCCAATGCAGCGGGCGAATAAGTCATTATACATCCAAAAAAACTAAATAAATCACAAGAAAAAATATGAGACTATATGGATATAGCGAACTTAATTTAGACCTAAACTATTTATTACCTTTGAATCTAGGAAATCATATTCATGATGGTCGTTCCTTTCTCCTCATATTAGTTTTGGCTTCAGAGGTCGACATTACCCTTGTTAGTGTCGACACTGTCTTCTTTTTCCTTGCCTTGTTCTGTTCCAAGAGTTGACACCAGTCTGGGAGGTGTCGACACTTTCTTGCTACTATGTCCCTAGGTGGCTATTGAAATTTAGGGTCGACACCAACTAAGGGTGTAATTTTGGCCGGGCCAGACCCATGTCGAGCCTTGTCGGCTCTCACCAAAAAATCGGGCCGGCCCAGCCTGGCCCACGGGCCAAAAAACTAGGTACAGGCCCAAACCCAGGCCTAGGGGTATTCGGGCTATGGACGGGCCAGTTGGCCGAGCCTCGGGCCGGGCCCCTGGGCTCGGGCTTTGGGCAAGCCGAAACAAATTTTTTTATTTTTTTAAATTTTTTCTACCAAAATTTTATTATTTTCCATTAAAAATAACACTGGGCCTCGGGCGGGCCGGGCCGGGCTTCAAAACGATGGCCTAGGCCCTGGCCCAAGGCCTCGGGCTAGACTTGGGCTCGGGCCTAAACGGGCCTTAATGGGCCGAGCCCACATCGGGCCGTTCACGGGCCGCAAGCCAAAATTACACCCCAACACCAACCTTGGTGGTGTTAACACTTACTTCTTTTTGTTGGCCTTAAGAGTCGACACTAATCTGGAAAGGACGAACCTTGTCTATTGCAGAATCTGGGGTTTGTTTGCTGAAATTTAGTGTCAACACCTTGAGTCTAAGGGTCGACACGTTGCCTGATGCCTAACACAAGTGTTTCAGTTTTTCTTCTTGAGGGTTGACACCACTATCGCAGGGGTCGACCCTTGTGACTCTTTTTCTAGATTTTGTTCGGCTTGGGCCCTACTTTTTGAGAATTTTTGACTTATTCTTTCATTTGACCTTAGAACTACTATTCTACCAATACATAGTCACTATATATAGACCCAAAGTCTTCTTTTCTCATAAGTTGTTTCTCTTTTTCGCTCTTTCACCGGTAACTCTCTCTCTATCTCACAACATTCACTTTTTCTCACTTAAAGCCTTAGATCTACTCACCTAGAGACGTCTTCTCACCTTGATCCCTTGAGATAAAGTGTAGATCGCATCAAGAGCTTTCCTTTGATCCGAATGGTTCATGATTTTGTTGACGTCGAGTTTTTTCCAAGTTCTTCTCTTTCACCCTTCTAAGCTTGGGGTAGGGATTTTTTGCGCCTCTTTATGAGTTTTAACTTATCTATTTGTTTGGGAAAGAAATGGACTTTTGAACAAATCTTGGATTTTGGGTTCGAAACTAAAAAAAAAGGTTTTCAAATGTTTTCATGGAAATGATTGTAGCGTTAGAAATAAGGTATAGAGATGACAACATTGTTGATTTTAAAATTTTGAAGTGATTTTGAAGGAGAGGTCAATGTTGATTTTTGTATAAATAATGATATAGATGTTGGAAATATGGAATTTAATTGTTATTGATTAAGATGGTGGAGTTGGGTATCTCAAAATTTAGAAAGTTTATCTTTATGGAAATAATTTTATCTGTTTAGAGATATCTGTTTTTGCCTATTGGTGAAGAATAGTTATGATTATTGTAAAAATTGCATGAGGACTAGAAGAATGAAAACTACTTCTCATCCGTTGCATCAAGCACTGTTATACATTTACACATTTGTAATAATTACATTGTTTTGACAAAATAGTGAATACTTGGTGAATCTGGGTAGAGGGTGTAGTTACTATGATAGGTTGGCATGTGTGTCCTTGGTAAAATACTAGAAACCCGCGCGAATAGGTGTCTGACCTTCTGGTTAATACTGGTAAAAATGACAAAAAAGTAGTACTTGTATAGCCTGCTAGCAGACACGTACTTAGAAATTCACAGAGTTGTATTCACAAACTGATTTTCCATAAAAATGAAAGTGTTTCATGAATAGTAATATAAACCTGGCATGACATGATTTGAAAGAGATATAAAATATCTTGTCATGAGCATTGTATGTGCATTTTACCCTTATAGTTTTGTTAAGATTCATATGTTGTGTTGGATTATTTCTACTGGGTTTTGGCTCACCCTATGTGGGAAAAACATTTCAGGTGCAGATGGTATGCCTCTGCCAAGGCAACAGCTTGGGAGAACATGGAGTAAGAACTTCATTTTGTTTAATTGTGTATTTGTTTTGTACAAGTCAAGGACTTTTATATGTATTAGGATTTAAAACCATTTTTGTTGTAACCAAGTTCTAACTTAGAAAGTTATAAACCTTTAGAGCATTTTCTTATTTGTTTACCTTTCATTTGTTCCTCACCATTTAACACGTGCTATAAATTCAAGATTAGGTTTATGAATGTATAGTTGCATGTGTTGCTCTTTTGTATAAGAAATTTAAAATTTATGAAAGTGATACCTCTTCATATGTCGTCTTCTAATCACTATTGTGAATGGGCTGTTGTGTTTAATTCGGGTCATGGCAATGGATTACAAGTCTAAAGTACAACACTTATTGGTCAACCTCTCTTTTTTAAATAATATATATATATATATTTAGATTTTGTTTTAAGAATTAAAAGGGAATTAATATTTACATTCCCGAGTGCTAGAAATGTACTTTATGTTCTTGTTTTTACCATAAGAAATTATACTAATTTTTAACACACATAAAATAAAACTAATGGGACTAGTTCAATGCACAAATTAAATGACGAAATTAAAAATTAAGAATAATGTTATATGTATTAATTAGTGTATCAATTAGTGTATTAACGGATGGTTTAACATAATTTTAGAAGTTTTAAATATTTATAATTTGTATAATGGGTGGAGTGAGTAATAAAATCATATTATATATTGGTACATTAATTAGTATATCAATTGGTATATGTAATACTACCGAAAAATTAATGATCTTATTATAAAAGAAGAGCACAAATAGTAATTTTTATTAAAAAAGTTAATGGATATTAGATTACCATTTAATTTTTAAATCTTGGACTAGGAGCTCTTTTGTTTTCTTGTTTTTTTTTTTTTTTTTATCATAAAATTTTACTGGTATAAAGATGGGGGAAATTTGTTTTTCTTTTTGTCCTCTAAAATCTTAGAAGTCATGTAGATTAGCATTCTTTTGTATTTGTAATAATTTAAAATTTTAATAAATTTTAATTTAATTATTTATTTTTATAAAATTTATATTTTTAAAATTCTATGTCAAGTTTTATCAAATAAGAATGAATACAAAGTTTTAAAAATAAAAATTACAAAGTTTCACTAAACTATTTTCTGAACATTTCGTAAAATTGAGACTTTAGAGTTAATGTTATAATTAATCAAACTACAGGACTTTGACTAATTAGAAGTTTATTTGGGACACAATTCAAGTTAAATACTTCTGTAAATTTTTTCAGATTTCAAATTAGTACTAAACAATCCACTAATTATAGTCCTATTTAAAGTCAATACATGGGAGTGAACAATGTGATTTATCTATACTTATTATATGAAATTTACACTTAAGACAACACATTTGTTTAATTTATGAAAACGTCCACAAGAGAAATGATCACGATCGTTAGACCAATTGAAATTTTAAAACTATCTATCAAGATTGAAAACAACGGTGGAGATCTTCGCTCAGGGCTTCCACGATCCATCAACCAGTAGTAGGAGTAGGAGCCGCTAATAGTCAACCCAAAATCATGAAGACCCACCATTAACCCAAACAGCAAATGACACGTAAGCATTTTTTTTAACTGCCCAACACATCTCCACTCACCTCACCTCTCCCCACTCACCTGAGAGATAACTAACTTAACCGCCATGTCCTCCCACTCCCTCACTCCACCTTCTATATAAAAAAACTCTCACACTCTGTTTTCTGTCTCTGTTTTCTTCCCCATTTTGCTATTTGGCTTCCCCATTCACTAGCTTTTAATCTCTCTGCTGTTCGGTGATTGACCCACAAATGACTTCTTCTTCTTCTTTCTTGTTGTTTCTTTTCTTCATCATCTCCATCTCCATGGTTCTCCTCTTGGTGTCTTCTCATCGGTTCGACGTCGGTGGTGACAGAGGCTGGTCCAAACCCACTGGAAACGACTCAGAGACATACTTCAATCACTGGGCTTCCATGAATAGGTTCCATGTTGGAGATACAGTTTGTAAGTTTACACTCTGCACACACATCTCATGATTTCTCATTATTGTCTGCAAATTTACTCATATTGCTCTCTTTCTTTTTGTTATTGCAGTACCGTATATATTAGCTTTATAGAATTACTTATATTCACTTTAATTCATTTGTTTCAGATTTCAAGTACCAGAACGACTCTGTGCTGGTAGTGAAGGAACCAGATTATGAAAACTGCACCACATCGAACCCAATCTCCAAATTTGAAGATGGAAACACTGTTTTTGAATTCGATCGGTTCGGGTTCTTCTACTTCATTAGCGGGCAGCTAGGTCACTGCAAATCGGGGCAGAAACTGATCGTCCGGGTCATGGTGCATCCAGAGGTTGAGTCGCCACAAAATGCGCCGCCACCTGATGATAAAGCTGGTGGCGGCAGTGGATCGGGTGGAGGCCACGGTGGTAGTTGGAGTTCTGATGTGTTTGGACCACCTGGGTTCTTCAACTCTACTACAAAGCTGTCTGTTGTGTCTCATTTCATGACTGTTTTTGTTGCCCTGTTCATCATTCTCTATTTGTTCATGTAGGGTCTAGGATGAGTGATGTTTTTACCTTTCTTCTCACTAGGTTTTGAAATTGTTTTGATTTCGTGGTTGTTTTGCTTTGATGTTTTCTTTGGCGTTTTAGTTAATTGATGACTGCCTTGTTTGGCTGTTTAATTTCATTATGTATCTCAATTTGGTTTTTCACCTACTTTCGTCCAGAGAAACAGTCCTACAACGTTCACAACCTTGACAACAATGAAATCTAAAAAAGCAATGAACCATTCTAAGGTTAAACTGAATTCTTGTGTTCCATCAAATCATTCATGGTTACACCTAAGGTTTTTAAAATAATAGTATTGAGATATTTCGGTTTCCATATCAAAAATATTGAGTTATACGAATCAAGAATTGATGATACAACTGTAAAATCTTTTAAAATCGGTAGCCATGGAAAAATGAGTTTTACAGTAGCCAAATCGACCATATGGATTGTCTATGAACTAAAATGTATATCGAACCAACTATGGATGTGATGTTTGTTCCCACCAATATACTTATCAATATTGAAATGTATGAACTAATATTTAAAACCATGAACACCACCATCATTGAGCAAAAGCAGTAGCCAAAGAACTATTTCAAACCGAAACTGTAAAAATCACCAACTTCAGAGAAAGCAATTCTATACATTTAAGACATTGAACAGAACACTGCATTTTTTATTGTTATTTTTTATTTTGGGCAAATGGACAATAAGACAAGCCAATATCAGCTATCAACAAAACTGTCCTTTGAATGCAAAACCTTTAAATACAATATCTTAAACAGAAAAATTAATTTAGCAAGATATACAGCTTATGTCCTGTGAATCACAAATTTGCTGAGCCAAGCTTTAGCAGGATACAAGGAGGAATCAATAATTTCATCATCTCCGAAATGGGCACGTGATAGATCATTTATCACACTGTTTATATACCCCTACTCACTTTCGTTAGTAGTACTTGGAAAAGCAGCCATTACTGTTCTTCCACAAAAATATGTAGGATCTCTGCTAAAGCGAACTTTTCAAACACGTGATGAAGGTCGTTGGTTGCCATATAACTTGTCTTAGCTTCAGCTCAATAAGTCAAAAGGGCTTTCACCTCTCGTCACCAAAGAGGGGCAGAGAGACAACATGCCCACCACAAATTGACCAAGACTTGATAGGCTGCTAGAAATTATTAATTGAAGTTGCTCTCCTACTGTCCATAAGCAACTTCAATAGAATGTCGAGCATTTCTTCACTCAAATTTGATTTATAATGATCGAACAAAACGAGCTGCAAAAGCTCCATCAATTGAATGCTTCACAGGATTAGAGGAATAGAAACCATGTTCCGTAACAAAATCAGTTGGAACATATTTGTCAACAGGATCTATACAGAATTCCTGCCAAAAAAAATGCATAACAACAACAATACAATAATAAGACTAAATTAATCTTGCGTTGTTAATTCTATTATATATATATATATATATTAAAGATAAGTGTAAGAGAAATAGCAATTTCACTAGGTCAAGTCATGAGCTAGGAGGTATAGTTCACCACCCAAACAAGATTTTGTAGTTTTCAAAAATAAGCAAATAAGATGGGTTCATTGCAGAAAATATATCGATTGCGCAGGGCATAAGAAAGAAAGCATTGAAAGATTGAGTATATAGCTCTTACTGGATGTCTGAGAAGAAATGCAGCCACCCTCTCTTCATTTTCTGCGGGATCAATGGAACAGGTACTATATACTAGTACTCCACCAAGCTTTACCAACCTACAAATGCATTAGTTAGTAGAATTACACTATCATGTTGGTTTTTCCCCAACAATAGATGGCCTTATGTTGCTCCTATTCAACAACAATGAATATACAAAAAGGAAAATATCAAGAGAAATGTTAGCCTCACATAGAAGCTGCATCAAGAAGTTCATCTTGCAAATTCTTGAGTTGTTCCATATCCTCCCATCTCCTATTCCAACGTAAGTCTGCTCTCTTCAATAAGTAAAGAAGAAGCATAAGATTCAAGCTCCCACTAGCTTAATGTGAAAACAGAAGGAAAAATTGGAAAGAAGAATGAAACAAAGAAACATATAACTCCCCAATGTAGCTGAAAACTTGCTCTGAACAAAATGTCAGAGATAGATGTCCTTGTGTGTATACCTTGGAGAGAACACCTAATCCAGAACATGGAGCATCCAGCAAAACTTTATCTGACTTGACATGGTTATCATCCTTGAGAAAAGAGGGAAGATGCAAGTCAGATACCGCATATTTCAAAATACTTTCATTTTCCATAGCAGTAACTACTTACAGCATATATACGAAGATCAGCATGGATGGTCGTTATGACATCATCAACTTGTTGCAACTTGGCAGCCTCTTTCAGGATTCTCAACCGGCCTTTGTTTATGTCAATTGCAGACACGACACCTGGAATTCTCAAATAAGGCATGTCTAATATCATTCAAAACTGCTCAACTGTATCTGTCAAGTGAAAGAAAAGAAAAGAAAAAGAATTATAACAATAATGGGGGGGGGATCCATTTATACCCAGTTTAAACTTTTTAGTCTTACACACTTTCACTTCCATATGCTAGTAATTTTTTAATATAATCTCTTTACTTGAGTGGTCTATATAGATAGAAGTCCTTTTGATTTTTTATCAAGCTCTTTAAGACAAGTAGATGAGACCTCCTCCTCTTGTTTAGAAATTACCTCGACCACTTAATCGGGATGCCATGAATAAGGTCTTCCCTCCGGGAGCAGCACAACAATCAATAATGCTCTCACCAGGTTGTGGATCCACAACAGAAACTATCAAACCTGTACTGAGAAACAGATTAATGTATATATAGGAACCATTTCAGAATAAAATGTTCACCTCTTGAGTAACATAAAGACATGATTAGCAAATCAGCCCAAAACATGACACCATGCACCAAAAATATGCAATTCTAGTTATACAGATCAACACAAGGTCACAGTTTATATTCTTTTAACAAGGAGGACAATGTCTGTCTACTTGTCCAGTGGCTGTTCAAAACAGGTGTTACATGACAATATATGTATATGTATATATAGAAACATAGATAGATTGATATGTCTGTCTATTTTTATTTTTTTTGATAAATTGATATGTCTGTCTACTTGACCATGGGTTGTACTACAAACAGTTATACAGAGCTTCATACAGTCTATGCCACATACACACATTTAAGACACTCCAATACTCAAGAAAAGGAGAAGTTGAATACCATAAGGGATTTCAGTTTGACCCACAAATTTTGTGCCCAAGTGTTTTGCCTAATGAAAGCTCAAGTCTTCAATCAATGGAAAGAGACATACACCTATACTCCATATTTAAAATACAGTTTTTATTCCACAAGCAAACACATATTATAACGGAATCCATATGTTCCAATCAAATTCTTACCTCAACCGATGTCCTATCCTACTAGAATTGGGATAAAAAAATTAACCTGCACTCTCATCCTGGACTGAACATGAACCTTCTTTTAGTAATCCAGCTTGCATCATAATCTAGAAGATGGAAACAGAGAACAATTAGGACTAATTAGGATACTTGAATAACAGATTGGAAGCGAAGAACAAATAATACTGAACATTGACATTTACATTGGAAATGCCATATACCTTTCTTATTTATAAGAAGCATTGTAATTTATCAATTAATCCACTGAGAGAGATGCATACATACATTCATATATGTATGTAGAAAATATTATATATATAATTGGATTAGTTATTGAATAAACAATGAAATTTGACTAACTTGCACATAGATACGGATCTGAAGGGTGCATGAATATATAATTCAATTGCACCAACAATGACACAAGTAAATAACACTAGAACTCAAATTCTCCAGGAAGAATTCAAGGAGCAGTTTCAGCATCTTCCGATGATTGACCCATAACCAACTTCATTTATTTTTCCATTTTTGGTGAGGGAATAGAATCCAATTAGCGAGTAACTTCTCAAGTTGAAGAAAGTAACGAAAATAAGGCTGGAGATCTTCTCAACATACTGTATAGAGAGGGGAGGGGGGGCGGGGAGAGGGAGGAGAGAACTTAAGAATGCTCCACACAACTAAATTGATCTTCATACCTGCATCCCAGTTTTGATGCGAACAAAATCATTCAAATAAGGAGAAATGTCATGTGGAACCTGAAAATCAAGAAAAATAAATAGCTATGTGTATTTTATAATATTATCTGATCACATGTCTTTCCCTCCCAACATGAAGGGCTAAGTAGCGCCTTTCCTTTTTGAATAAGCTGTGTGTGTGTGTGTGTGTGTGTGTGTGTGTGTGTGTGTGTGTGAGAGAGAGAGAGAGAGAGAGAGAGAGAGAGAGAGAGAGAGAGAGAATTTGGTAATTATTGAGAAAACATATTATGAACACAACATTAATCAAGCACCTTCAACATTTGAAGCCGCATCACAAGGTCAGCTCTTGTAAAACCTTTCCCACTGTTTGCCCTGACATAGGCATTGAAGACCTGACTATGAGATCCATTTCATGTCCTTACTAAAAGATAAGAAGATGCGATCACAAACCTCAGGCTAAAACTTGGGTTGCTATTATTCCACATCATCAGCTTAATAGCTTCTTCACGCCCAAGATACTTTGTCCATCGTCTCACCATCCACTAACAAACACAAAACAGGAAAAAGTGAAAAGATATATATATAGAGAGAGAGAGAGAGAGAGTATTGTTAACGTTGAGAATTAACAAGAAACAATACTGCTTTTATCAATCAATTGTTGCACCTCCATTATGAAAAAGTTAAAAGATCATATTCAACTTCGTTTAGTTTAACTAGACTGAACTTGTCACATAAAGCAACCTTTATAACAAACATTGAAAATCAAACAGTATGACAGCATCCCATGAATAAACCTATTAACAAGGGTGTATAAAACATGCATTGAGATCTGCTGCAGCATCCACTAACTCATCGCAATTGATCAAGGAAAGTGGATCAGATGATTCTCCATGACTAGATAGAGTCCAGGCTCTTTGTCTGCAGAATGATCGTTTGTGACCGTGGCTTTGAACTCCAATTTCAAGTAACTTTTGCACTTGCAGGAGCAAAATAAGCTTTCTTAACCATACAAGAGTTTAAAACCAAAACCTTAAGTATCGCTATTGCACGGCTACACAGGGTCTTCAAAATTTTACTGGAGAGATGGTAAATTATCTCAATTTAGAGCATTCCTTGAAAAGGCCCATAAATAAATCAGGTGGTTTACTTTATAGCAACCACCTCTAGGCTTAAATATACATAAGCCTTGGCAGTTGTTAATTTATTTTTTTTAATTTTAAAAAAGACTATGTATAATATATAAGAATTGGAAACTTACAACTGGATGAGAATAAAGAGTGGCAAGAGCACGTGCTTGTGCACGGTCATTGCCTTCTAGTGTGGGTAAAGGAAGGGAGTCGTTCTCCTGCAGACCCAAAATAATTAGTCACTAAAACTGACAGTTATCACTTAGGCTTATTTTGGGAATGTGGTCAAAATTCACATTTGGGCGTTTTTTGAAAAAGCCAAAAGTTGGCTTTTTTGTGGTTGATGCCATTTGGGAAGTTGGCTATAAGTCATATGTTAATTTATGAATATACCCTCCATTCACTTTAAGATTTGTTGAGACAAACACTTCACCATTTTGCATGGGGAGGGGATATTTTGGTCATTTTACATTATGGCATGGTGATGTGACAACATTAAAAATTATTAACTAAAAAAGTCCAAAAGTAACTTTTTATCAACTTCCCAAATGACTTTATGAAAAAGCTAAAAAGCTAGGTTAAAGGCCAAAAAGCCACTTTTTACCATCTTCCCAAAACAAGCCTTAATTATGATTTAAAAGAATAAAATAAGGCAAACCTTAAGCAAAACCAATTTCCTAAGAACACCATTGACCATGTTACCAGCACCAGGTCTAAGAGCCACCTTTGCAAGCCTTACATTCTGCAAACAATGAATGCAACATCAATATAATATATAGTAAAGCACCCACAATAGACAATAAAATGTTTGAGGAAACATTAAATGGGCAAGGCGCACAGAACCCTGGTCAAATGGAGGTTATTATGAGAATGGTAAGGGCATATTTAAGATTTAGGTATCGATAACCATAATTTTCTTTTTCATTTTATTTAAATTCAAATCCAGAACTTGTTGATTGAGTCAATTTGTCATATCTCTAGCTGAGAGACAGAGATGCTACCAGGCTTCATCTGAGAATTTCCTGGAAATGAACAGTTACCTCCATCCCATTTACAGCTTACTCATCTTAAGAAGAAATTGTTGTTTAACAAAGAGCCCTTGTAATAAATCTTAAAAACAACAATGAGGGAAATTCTGGAAGAGGAAGCTAAATATGAAAATTTTACCTCATCTACGACAGCATAAGGGGGCATTTCCAGCTGGACAATCTCGTAGAAACCAATCCGAAGAATCTAGAACAAAGATGTAAAATTTCAAGTAGAAAGAGATGTTTTGGTAATGTTAAGGTCCAAAAATATGCATTTTCATAAACAACAATCAAATCAAATGGATAATGAAGCCACTGCAAATTTAAGCATATCTGTCCACATACTACAACATATAAACAAAAACATGAACTTTTACCAAATGGAAGCAAGCAATTTAGACTACACAAACAGAAAGGAGATCCATATACTATTCAATTGTGAGAATGCCTCCAAACTTTATCAATATGGGCAATTAGAGCTTTATTTGGAAAACTATTCCTACCGTTCCTCATACAGCAGGACCCAGATATTCACAAGGTATAGCTTCGATGGCCAATAAACAGATATATTCATGATGTCTGCAAATCCACCTTTACAATTTACAATTTAAGCAATAATATATTTGTCAACCACAGTCCTATAACCATGAGAATGTTCTATTATCATCCACCTGTAACAGCAGAGGTTCCATGCTTCTAAAAGTGTTCTCGTCGTGGCATAATGCAAGAATCAAATGATCAAGATATCTTCTCCAGCGAATGGTGCCTCCAACAATGTCTGTGACCTGCGAAGTGAGAAAGTTCAGAAAGAGTTAGTTTCAATAACAGAATCGAGAATGTCATCAAATGAAATTTTGGTCTATCTAGTATGTAGCCCCCATAGATTAAATGCACTACAGGAAAGCTTCTATATAAGTATATCGTCAAGGTTAATATGGAATAAACTTTGGAGATTTCACTGAACTTGCTGCCAATAATAACTGAGGTGTGAAAAAATTATAGTGGAAACAAAATATGAGAAAGGAATAAAGAGTAAGACCAGTCTGAGATCTCTATCATCCAAAGCACGAGTACGAAATCCCAGAGTCCTTTCAACATATCCCATCTCATTATCACCTGAACCCTTTCCATTCTCATTCAAAAGGTCCGCAAAAGCACCACCAAATTCTATGCGCATCAATCTCACTGCAGACACTATATGAGCCAAAAACAAGAACAATTAATAAGTCAACAAACAAGTGCAAATTCACACACCCTTTTACAACTCTGTTTTGGCAACTGTGTGCAGAGACTGGTGATGGAAGCAATTACTTTGGGGAGGCACACAAACAAACAGTACCAGCTGTATCATGCAACTGTGAAAAGAAAATGCTAAATTGAACCTAAAGAACAATATAAATAAAAATAGACTAAAAATTACCAGCTCTATGAGGAGAAACCTCCAAATTCAGCTTCTGGGTTTTGTGTACAGGACCTACAAATCACATTGTGTGAGCTATCCAATACAATAAGAAACTGAATGAGTATCAATTAAGATAAAATGTTTGCTTGTGTTGCCACAACACACTGTGTTCTTGCTACTTTCAATTCCGTGAATACTTAATTGGGTTTTTTAGTTTTATTGAAAAGCCAAGACCCAAATTGTATCCAGATTCTTTTCCTACAGATTCTAGGAAACCAAACCCAAAGAACTGAGAGATTACCTCTACCGCGAGGAGAAGTTGTTGATTTGAGGCCTCGATTCTCGTTAGCGAACTTGGATGGCTTAGAAGCTTTATATAGCTCCGCAGAGTTGAGTACTCTGATCGAATTTGAAAGCAAGTACGCCATTGAAAGAACAAAATTTGAGGGGTTTATTGCGAGAGTGAATGAGCCAGAGTGAGAGAGACCAGTGAAGAGATGATAGCGCGATTTTTGATACGTGCGGATGGATGGTTGGGATCAAAAGAGCAGTAAATGGACGGCTGGCTTATGCCTGGCTATGATCCAGTGTATCGCGATACTCATTTAAAGGCAATCATGATTTATAAATATTTTACCACTAATTAATTTGTTTCACATCAAATCTTAAATTTTTTTTAAGAAAAATGATTCGAACCTCTAAAAAAAGATCACTAATGGAGATCTAATTTGTCTTTTTTTTCCCCTTTTTTTGTCTTTTACTTCACTGTTTTTTTTTTTTTTTTATTACTTGACAGCTCACTAGAGCTGTACGGCTGCAACTCTAATTAGAGGTCTACAGCAACGTTGTTTTTTTTAATTAAACACGAATTAGGCATTATAAATTAGGTTTTTTTTTTAGATGGTAAATAAATTAGTTTTATTTCTTGTTATTTATCATATTTATCTTTATTTTTTTTCCTCACTATATATATATTTTTTCTCACAAAGCCCATTCTTTTTCTTTTTTTTTTTCTTTTTTCTTTTTGACTCCACTATGGAGGAGTATTTTATGAATGACAGCACGTGACTAAGGTGACACAGAAGTGTCAGTCGAGGTGCCACATGGCCTGTTCATGCTGCCAAGATAATCTCGATTAGGTCAAGGTTATCTGCAAAGATATCAGAATTCGAGATAAGCAGATAAGGAACTAAAGTCCTAGAACAGGGGAGGATCTCAGTCTGGATAAAGATAAGGCTCAGGAAAGTTTATCTCTATCTAAATGAAGGTCCAGGATGAGCATTAAGCCTGCGTCCACTGAAGTGAGGCTTCTAAAAAGATCAGGTCACTGCTGGTTATAAAAACAAGGCACCCTCGTGGGTCGAAGGTAAGTTATTTCTTGTGAAATTAAGCATTATTTGCTATCTGTGAGAGATATTGTTTATTGACTTAATCGTTGGAGTGCCCCCGGGTAGACGAACTACTGCTAGATTCTTGTGCAGGTTGTTGGGTTTAATCTATTCTGTCGGTGCTCTCTAACTAAGTTCCCCTTTTAGTTGTGTGCTAGGAAATCAACACCTACAATTTGGCGCTATCTGTGGAAACTTAAGGAGAATAGATGGCCAACAACCGGCAGAAAGAAAAGATTATAGATGACATCCACAGTGAGAGTAGCGAGCATGTAGATCCTAACTTCGGGGAGGAAAACAACAATGAAGGAGAGCAGGATCCGAATCCTGGGGAGAATGATGTCTTCAAATAGGGTAACCCCTGAAGAAGAGTGGTCGAGATAAGTATTACAACGAAAGCGACCTTTAGGTATGGAATGATAGATGCCTGAAGAAGGTTGACAAGATAAAAGGGATGGAAAACAAGTTGGCAAACCTACAGTCGGTTGTCAACTTTATGATATAGAACAACATGATGTAACCATCATTCCTGTTGCTGAACACGCGGTACCAGTGGCTAAGACTAACGCCCAGAAAAGAAGGTAGAAAACAATCCTAGTAGTCTCGCAGCACGGCAAGGAAAAAGAACATTCACATCAGCCATCACGGGATGTTGGGCGATCAGAGTCAGTAAGAGGTGAGTCGCAGAAGACACCATGAACCAAGGGGACCTATGTCAAAAAACCTCAACATATCTAGGAAAAGGGCCTTTGTTTTGATGCAGTGGATGAAGAGAAGTCCAAACAGACGCATAATTACACCGGGAGCAGCGTGCCAAAGAGACTGAAATTTATTGATAGCCGAGCTCCGGGTAAAACGAAGGAGGATTTGAGAGACTATCTCCAAAGAAAGTGGCATAACGCCGATATCACATCCCCCATCAAGCCGATGACGTCATTCTCGATGGAGTTGGATGCGTTTGAGGCCCCAAAGAGATTCCATATGCCGAGGTTCCAGGTTTATGACGGTAAGTCTAATCCGAACTTTCATGTCGGCTTGTATTTAAATTCAATGACTTTGTGGAGCGGGAATGAGCAGCTACTGTGCAAGGTGTTCCCCTCATCTTTTGGTAAGATAATATCTGACTGGTTTCATAAGTTGCCGAAAGGAACTATGAAGAGTTGGGAAGGCATGGCCAAGATGTCTGTGGCCAGGTTTATTATGAACAAGTTGCAGCCACTAAGGGTAGACTCCTTGCTAACTGTGAACATTAGCGATGGTAAAAGTCTCAAGGCTTACTACGAGGTGTTCAACCGAATTCCTGCTTGTAACCAGGAGTTGCGATCATATCTTTTAAAAATGACCTGGATGAATGTAATAACCCCGACCCATGATTAACGTTAATCCATGATTTAATATGTCTAATAAGTCATTGAGATCAAATCCTAAATTAATTGCATATGTGATGCATTATTTGTACTTTTATTTGTCTCTCGTAGGAAGATCTGTCCATGTTTCCGTGTTGGTTTGTGAATTGAAAGTCTTATCAGCTTCCGATTCAGAAATTGACTTGATTTATGTGTTATTTGGGATTTATAGAATTTTGTGGTAGGTTTAATTGAAATTCGATTCGGAACGATTAAATTAGAATAAATTAATCCCCAATTGATTAATTGATCAACAAAGTAATTAGGTCATTAACCAAGCCTATATAAGGCCACCTCAACACCTCATATACACTTTTTGCACTCTCATTTCCTCTTGATTGAGTTCAAACGTGTAGAGAGAGAGAAAGACTAAGAGGAAAGTGGCTTCAACATAGGAGTCGATTGAGAATTTGGAGATTTGGCTAAGAATTTCAACCAAATAACTCTAGAGAGACCATAGTTGAGCATCTAAGGTAAGAAATCTACCCCTTAGTTGTGTAATTGAGTTAGTTTTTGAAAGAATTCAAGTAAAGGAGGTGGACTAACATGAGAATGAGCTAGAATTAAAGAATTGTAGCTCAAATCATACATGCATGTGCATATCATGAAGTTTTGAAGTTATTTTTACAAGAATTCTCACATGCATGTTCATATCTTAGTTTTGTTCAAAGAATTCAACTTGTTTTTGAGCTTAATGACTCATTCGATCATGTATTGGAAAGTTGGAATCCATGACATTACATGCAAGTCATGTGATCTAAGTTTCAAGTTTTGTTTATTACAATTGACATAGTTTTTGGGTTTGATTTTGCAAAATAGTTTGTAATTCACCATATACTATGAGTTTCTCAATGTTTTACTAAGTTTTGGTCGAAAATGATGTATTTGAAGGTTTTGAAATTGAGTTTTGAGCTTTAGAGCAAATCTGAAAATTCCAAAATTCTGCTCCTACGCTCGAGCGACCACTCTGAGTGCATGCACTTCCGCTCGAGCGACCAGAAGTCCGCTCGAGCGTGAAATGCATGTTCCTAAAAGTTTTTATGTTTTGCAGTCCGCTCGAGCGATAAAAGTTATGCTCAAGCGAGGACATGTCTCTTACACTTGAGCGAGCGTCGAGTAAACATCGAGCAGAAAAATCAAGTAACCAGCACTTCTGCAAAAGTTTACAGACCGCTCGAGCGACAGATCTTGCGCTCGAGCAACCACTCACATTTTGTATGTCTGCTCAAGCGTAGGAAGTTGTGCTCGAGTAAGGACCCTGTTTTCAGTAAGTTTTGTTAAGTGTTTTCATGTGCATTTTTGCATCTTTATTCCATCATAAGCATTCCTAAGCCATGATTAAGGCACAATAATGAAGATAAAAATAAAGACACATCGAGATAAGAAATAACAAAGTAAATGTTTCCAGGTGTGTAATTCAGTATGTATTCGTTTTGTACTTGTGTAGGTCACGCGCCGCAAGATATCTGAATTGCCTCTATTCGTCTATTTGGAGCCATCTGTTATTTGTGAGTAATAACTCTGTAAAGTTATGTTAGACTTTGATTATTTTTTGATGATACGATATGATTAGTTTTCTGAAATGCTATGTTTTGTATGAATAAATGATCGTCCAAGTTTCTGAAATGTACTCGCGGCATCCATAGTATCATGTGATATTTTGCATCCCTTTATGGGTCATTAGGTCCCTTTATGATCAGGTCCCTTCATAGGTCATCGGAATGCCTTTACAGTCGTTTCTTTATGGGTTATCGAAAACGTCTCTGTACACATGAGTCATCGGAATGCCTTATGGTTGTCCCTTTATGGTCATTATAATGCCTTCATAGCTGTCCCTTTATGGGTCATCGAATTTCTTAACACTAATAGATGTGCCACGTACTATGATGTGAAATGTATGAACTTTGAAAATGAAAATGAATATGTATAAGACTCTGTTTCTGATGTAAACTCTAATTTCTAACTCTGTGATGGACATCATTCATTAAAACCCCTTTATTTTGTTATTATTCACTGATCTCCCGCTCACTATTTAAATTTTATATGTAGGTGACTGTAATAACCCTCACCACTGTTTACCGATAAACTACTGATTACTGCTAAACTGAGACTGATTATGGTAAGTAATCGAGCTGATTGAAATACTGAACTGACTGACTAAAATCTGGAACTGAATTGGCTGAGTATGTCTGTTTAATTGTACATTTATCTGTTCGACTGTTTGATTATCTGTTTGTGTATTTATGTTTAAACTGCAAATTGAAGGCCTTATCGGCGGCCGAATCTGAAATCGATATACGTTTTACGATCATTGGAATTTATATGATTTTATGGCGTATTTATCTAAAATGTGATTTGGTATGATTAAATTAGATTAAAATAAGCTTAATGTCAAGAGTTGGCGTAATTACCATTTTGCCACATGAGTGGCCCACTACCTAGACTATATTTGAGCCTCACAACACTTTAACAAAACATTTCATCAGTCCATTTCTTGTTCTTGCTGACTTGAGAGAGTGAGAGGTAGAGAAAGCTTGAGTTCTTCACAATTTGGCTTAGAGTCTTGTAGAGATTAAAGGATTCTTGCATATTGAGCCTCTAGACTTGTAATTGAGGAACCTAGGTATGAATTTCATCCTCCTTATTGTGTATTTAAGTTCCTTCTAGCATGGGTCATGGTAGTTTAAAGAGTTAAGTCAAGAATTGGTTCAATAGTGTTGAATTAGAGCTCAATTGTTGCATGCATGTATATGTATTGAAGTTTTGAGGTTGTAGTCCATAATTCCTCACATGCATGTCCATGTTTTGAGAGCAGACCATGATTTCATCATGTTTTTGTAAGAGTTAGCTCATTTGAGCTTGTATTGAAGCTTTGAATTGGCTAGATTCATGCATGTTTGCATGTTTTTCATATTCTTGAAAATTGGTTTGAAATTGAGTTGTTTGAAACACCCTTGGGCTTTGATTTTACAATTGAGCTTTGGAATCATGTTAAACTATGAGTTTTGGGATGTTTTCTGGAAAATTGGCCTAAGAGGATCAAAATTTATGTTTTAAAAGTTGAATTTGAGCTTGAGGTTCAAATCTGGGAATTCCAGATTTTGAACTCACGCTCGAGCGGGGTGACTGGCGCTCGAGCGTAAAATTCGTGCTCCCAGTACTTTGCACTGTTCTGAATTCCGCTCGAGTGGAATAATTGACGCTCGAGCAGGACATTGTGTCTCATGCTCGAGCGGGTGTCGAGCGCCCAATCGAGCGTGATTTTCACCTATCTAGCATTTTTGACTGTTTTGCAGAACGCTCGAGCGGGTAAGTCTACGCTCAAGCGGAAACCTTTGTCTGCATGTCCGCTCGAGCGGAGTAATCTACGCTCGAGCGTGACCCCTGTTTTCTGAAAATTCTGAAAATGCTTTTAAAGTGCATCTTTGCATCCTCATCTCATCCTAGGCATTATTAGGCCTAGGCAAATTAGAGATTAAGTTATTATCTTTCCCAACTGTGTAGCTTAGTGTGTGTTCAATCTGTAACTGTGTAGGGTTGACGACTGAGGACGCGCTCTAGCTTTACTGTAGCCCAGAACTCTGTGAGTAATATCTGTGTAAAGATATGTTCAAAATGATTATCTTCTGAACAATTGAACTGTACTACTTTCTGAACTGATACTGTTAATTGAATGAATGTATGTCCTATATTCTGAACTGTATTGTGGCATCCTTAGCAACTACTGTTTACTGTTACTGTTACAGAGATCTCTGTCGACTCCCTTGTTGGAACCACTACTGTTCACTGACCGATGGTCATCATTTACTGTTCGGTCTTTTAAGACCTACTGTTTACTGTACTGTTATGCTAATGAATGTATCACATATGACTGAATGACTGATATACTGAATTAACGAACTGTTTTCATTACTGTAAGAACATTCATTCTTAACCTCTTTACGCATTACGTTATTCACTGGGCTTTAGCTCACTGCTCATATATATATGTAGGTGTACAGGCACCAGACCGTGGTTAGAAGCGTCGGGGTAAGCTCCAGTTTTGTTAAGCCAACCACTGTGCCTCACTGCGAGGTTCCGAGCTTGTCAAGCTATGGCTTAGGGGTGTTTTAATTTCCCCCGTTTATCTCTATAACTGTTTTGTAAATTGTATAGACTGTTACTGTACTGTTTGATAGGGATTAGGTCCCTGAACTGAATGATTGTTAATATGTACATACTGTTCTGTACTGTTCATGTATATGTGTATGAAAAGTCTTTTTGGCATACAAACTGTCACAGCTCATTGGACATTGTTTATTTACTGTTTTGGCTTCCGCCATGCCCCTGTACTCTGTTTTACTGTATTACTGTTAAGCAAGCCTTCGATAATCTTGGATTACTGGCCGGTTACGGTGCTAAACTCAAAGGGACGGGTTTGGGTCGTGACAAAGTGGTATCAGAGCGATACTTACCACGAGTTATACTGCACACATATGTCCAAATGAGCTATAGGATGTCCTAGAAAAGCGATTAGGGCATTACATGAGCATGAAAAGTGTGTGTGGCTATGACATGACTGAATAGTGCTAATGTGGAATAGTGCTAATGTGATAAACTGTTTAAGTATGCAACTGCTTATGTTTAAAATTGCTTTAACTGCTTATAGCGAAATGGATAATACAAGAACTGCAAATGAATCTGAATCCTCATCCTCTGAGGCAAGAATGGCAAGACTGGAAAGAATGATGGAACTAATAACTGAAAGACTAGATCAACAACAGAATCAACAGCCCCCATCTCCTCCTCTAGTACAGCCAGAACAGAATGTGAATGTTAATGATGGGGAACATAATTGCTCTCACCCATAAGTTCAGCAAAATGAAACCGTCATCCTTCCAGGGAGGCCTTGAACCGTTAAAAGCTGAAGCATGGGTTCTCGAGACAGAAAAATTGTTTGAGGTCTTTCCGTGCTCCGAAGCACATAGAGTGCTATTGGCCACCTTTACTCTGCAAGAAGAAGCTAGAAAGTGGTGGATGCTTATCCGTGATGACAACACTGTAATGACTTGGGCTCAATTCAAAGGAGTCTTCTTTGAAAAGTACTTCTCTCAGTGTGTTAGGGACAGAAAAGTAACTGAATTTGAACAGCTGAGACAGGGTACAATGTCCGTTGTTGAATATGAAATGAAGTTCACCGAGCTTGCTAGATATGCACCACATATGGTTGACACTGACTACAAAAAGGCCAGAAAGTTTGAAGGCAGACTTAATGTTGCAATACTCGACAGAATAAATGTTCTGAAATTACCGAATTATGTAAATGTTCTTGACCGAGCCTTGATGGCTAAATCGAACATCGAGGCACTGAAAACTAAAACACCACCGTCTGAATGGCGTAGTAAAAGGCAGGGTTTTAAATTCAAGAAAGGCAAGCATAACCCATTGAACAAGAAACAGAATACGAGGTCAACAACTAGCCCCAGCCAAGGGAGTGGTTTCATACCACCCTGTTCTGAGTGTGGCAAGAAGCACAAAGGGGTCTGTTACAAAATATCTGGAGCCTGTTACAGGTGTGGCAAGGTGAGCCACATGGTTAAAGACTACCCCTCTGCTCCACAAGCCAATAGTAAAGCTGCACCGAGCGTGGTAGCATCAACTGTTGCACCAAAACCGAACCCCAAAGCTACCGGGAAAGAGCCCATGAGGCAGGGCCGAGTTTTTGCCCTAGTACCAGGAGACATGCAGAATACCGAGACTGTTGTGTCAGGTATTCTCTCTATTTGTACTCAAAATGCTTAAGTACTGATTGATTCGGGGTCTACGCATTCATATGTGTCGCATGCTTTTTCGCGAAACTGAATAGACCATTAGAACCCATGAATTATCTGTTAGCTGTATCATCACCCATTGGGGGATCTATGACCTGTGCATATATGTACCTTGTTTGTGAAATTATTGTTGGAGATGCATATTTGTTTATTGACTTACTGCCCCTGAACATTGATCATTTTGATGTAATATTGGGAATGGACTGGTTAACGAAATACCATGCTACCATAGACTGTGTAACGAAACAAGTAGTTTTCCACCATCGGGTTTACCCGAATTTGTGTTTAGTAGGGTTGGAGTAGTACCTCATCCGTATTTGATTTCATCTGTGAAAGCTGTTAAATTGATTAGAAAGGGGTGTAAGGGATATCTGTGTTCTGTATTGACTGTATCTACTGATGATAATGCTAACGTGAACAGTATTCCTACAGTCAGAGAATTCCCAAATGTTTTTCCAGATAATCTGCCAGGGGATTTGATTGATAGGGAGATTGAATTTACCGTTGATGTGATTCCAGGAACGCAGCTAGTATCTAAAGCTCCTTACCGAATGGCTCCAACTGAACTGAAGAAATTGAAAGTGCAACTGCAAGAACTGTTAGATAAGAAGTTCATCAGGCCTAGCACTTCGCCATGGGGCGCTCCTGTTTTATTTGTGAAAAAAAAAGACGGGTCACTGAGGCTGTGTATTGACTACCGTGAACTGAACAAGGTAACTGTGAAAAATAAATACCCATTGCCACGTATTGATGACTTATTTGATCAGTTACAGGGTGCTCAAGTGTTCTCTAAGATCGACCTCAGATCAGGATACCATCAGTTGGAAGTTAAACCAGAAGACATTGATAAAACTGCTTTTCGAACGAGGTATGGACATTACGAATTTTTAGTTATGCCTTTCAGAGTTACCAATGCACCTGCTGCATTCATGGACCTCATGAACAGAATCTTTAAACCATACCTTGATGACTTTATTGTAGTATTCATTGATGACATGCTGATTTACTCCAAAAGTATAGAAGAACATGAACATCATCTGAGACTTACCCTACAGACCCTAAGAGAACAGAAACTTTATGCTAAACTGTCTAAATGCGAATTTTGGCTTGATCATGCTATGTTTTTAGGGCATGTTGTTAGCAAAGATGGAATTTCTGTTGATCCGCAGAAAATTGAAGCTGTAGTAAACTGGCCTAGACCAACAAATGTGACAGAAGTCCGAAACGTTTTGGGACTAGCCGGGTATTACAGAAGATTTGTCAAAGATTTCTCCAAAATTGCCTTACCGTTGACTCAGTTAACTCAGAAGGGGATATCATTTGACTGGACTGACCAAAGGGAATCAGCATCCCAAGAGTTGAAAACTCGACTTGTAACTGCACCGATTCTTACCCTACCTTCAGGTATGGATGGTTTTACTGTATTTAGTGATGCTTCTCATAAGGGTTTGGGATGTGTTTTAATGCAGAATGGGAGAGTTATTGCTTATGCTTCTCGACAACTGAGACCGCATGAAAAGAATTACCCAACCCATGACTTGGAACTTGCCGCAGTGGTATTTGCATTGAAAATCTGGCGTCACTATCTGTATGGGGCGACATGTGAGGTGTATACAGATCACAAGAGTCTGAAATACTTCTTCACACAGAAAGAACTGAACATGAGACAGCGGAGATGGCTAGAACTGATTAAAGACTATGACCTACAGAATTTGTACCATCCGGGAAAAGCCAACACCGTTGCCGATGCACTGAGCCAAAAATCGATTGGAAATTTAGCCTGTTTGCTCACCGGGCAGAAGGAATTGCTTTGTGACCTTGAAAAATCTGAAATTGAAATCGTTTTGCGAGAACAAGATGGAACCTTAACTGCTATTTCTGCTCAACCAGCACTGATTGAAGAGATTCAAAAGAAACAGCAACTGGATGACTTCTTGAAGAAGATCATTGAAGAAAAGGAAACTAAACTAAGACCGGGTTTTAAATTTGAAAGTAATGTATTGAAATTTCAAGAAAGACTGTGTGTACCAAATGATACTGAATTAAAAAGAAGAGTTCTGCAAGAGGGCCACAATTCAAAATTTTCTATCCATCCAGGGAATACAAAAATGTACCAAGACCTGAAACTGAATTTCTGGTGGCCGGGAAGAAGAAAAAAATTGCTGATTTTGTATCGAAATGTCTTCATTGCCAACAAGTTAAAGCCGAACATCAACGACTCGCAGGCTTATTGCAGCCCTTACCCATACCGGAGTGGAAATGGGAACATATCACCATGGATTTTATTGTGGGATTGCCTTGATCCAGTAAAGGTATGGACTCAATTTGGGTTATTGTTGATAGACTGACTAAATCTACTCACTTTTTACCTGTCAAGACAATTTATAATGCGGACAAATTGGCTATACTCTATATTGATGAAATTGTTAGACTGCATGGAGTGCCTGTGTCCATTGTTTCTGACAGGGATTCGAAGTTTACATCGAGATTTTGGCAAAGATTACAGACTGCATTAGGTACTGAATTGAGACTGAGTAGTGCTTATCATCCTCAGACCGATGGCCAGTCAGAACGGACCATCCAGACTCTGGAGGATTTACTGAGAATGTATGTCCTTGACTTTCAGGGAAACTGGGAAAGCCATTTGCCATTGGCTGAATTCGCCTACAACAACAGTTATCATTCAAGTATTGGTATGGCGCCTTTCGAGGCATTGTATGGCAGAAAATGTAGATCTTCGATTTGTTGGGCAGAAGTTGGAGATAGGCCTTTGCTTGGGCCCGAGATTGTATACGAAACAACTGAGAAAGTGAAACTGATACAATAGAGACTGAAAACCGCATAGAGCAGACAGAAAAGTTATGCTGATGTCAGAAGACCAGATAGAGAATATGAAGTGGGTGATCACGTATTTGTGAAAGTGACATCGATGAAAGGCCAGACTCGTTTTGGAGTCAAAGGCAAGTAAGCGCCGAGGTACGTCGGACCATATGAGATTATTGAGAAAATCAATCCGATGGCGTATCAAGTTGCGCTTCCTCCTGAAATGGAGCATATGCACAACGTCTTCCACATTTCTATGTTGAGGGACTACCTCCGGGATCCTTTCCATGTGATAGAGCCTACTCGTGTAGTGCTAAGTGATAACTACACTTACGAGGAACGGCCTATTCAGATTGTAAACAGACGGATCAAGAAGTTGAGAAACAAAGAGATCCCATTAGTGAAAGTTGACTGGCAAAACCATGGTGACGTGTATGCCACTTGGGAGAGGGAAGATGACATGGCTAAAAGATATCCTGAACTATTTTCACTGAATCCTGTTTTCTCCCCAAAATGAAGGTAACTCGAGTTTAGAGGACTAAACTCTTTTTAAGGAGGGGGGACTGTAACAACCCTCGTCACTGTTTACTGATTAACCACTGATTACTGTTAAACTGAGACTGATTATGATTGGTAACTGAATTGATTGAAGTACTGAACTGACTGACTGAAATTTGGAACTGAATTGATTAAATATATCTGTTTAATTGTATGTCTATCTGTTGACTGTTTGATTATCTGTTCATGCCTTTGTATTTAAATTGCGAATTGAAGGCCTTATCAGCGGCCGAATCTGAAATTGATTGATGATTTGTGATCCTTAGAATTTATATGATTTTATAGCGTATTTATCTAAAATGTGATTTGATATGATTAAATTAGATTAAAATAAGCTTAATGTCAAGAGTTGGCGTAATTACCATTTTGCCACATGAGTGGCCCACTACCTAGACTATATTTGAGCCTCACAGCACTTTAACAAAACATTTCATCAGCCCATTTCTTGTTCTTGCCGACTTGAGAGAGTGAGAGGTAGAGAAAGCTTGAGTTCTTCACAATTTGGCTTAGAGTCTTGTAGAGATTAAAGGATTCTTGCATATTGAGCCTCTAGACTTGTAATTGAGGAACCTAGGTATGAATTTCATCCTCCTTATTGTGTATTTAAGTTCTTTCTAGCATGGATCATGGTAGTTTAAAGAGTTAAGTCAAGAATTGGTTCAATAGTGTTGAATTAGAGCTCAATTGTTGCATGCATGTATATGTATTGAAGTTTTGAGGTTGTAGTCCATAATTCCTCACAGGTATGTCCATATTTTGAGAGTAGACCATGATTTCATCATGTTTTTGTAAGAGTTAGCTCATTTGAGCTTGTATTGAAGCTTTGAATTGGTTAGATTCATGCATGTTTACATGTTTTTCATATTCTTGAAAGTTGGTTTGAAATTGAGTTGTTTGAAACACCCTTGGGCTTGATTTTACAATTGAGCTTTGGAATCATGTTAAACTATGAGTTTTGGGATGTTTTCTGGAAAATTGGCCCAAGAGGATCGAAACTTATGTTTTAAAACTTGGATTTGAGCTTGAGATTCAAATCTGGGAATTCCAGATTTTGAACTCATGCTCGAGCAGGGTGACTGGCGCTCGAGCGTAAAATTCGTGCTCCCAATACTTTGTATTGTTTTGAATTCTGCTCGAGCGGAATAATTGACGCTCGAACGGGACATTGTGTCTCATGCTCGAGCGGGTGTCGAGCGCCCAATCGAGCGTGATTTTCACATTTCTAGCACTTTTGACTGTTTTGCAGAACGCTCGAGCGGGTAAGTCTACGCTCGAGCGGAAACCTTTGTCTGCATGTCCGCTCGAGCGGAGTAATCTACGCTCGAGCGTGACCCCTATTTTCTGAAAATTCTGAAAATACTTTTAAGGGCATCTTTGCATCCTCATCTCATCCTAAGCATTCCTAGGCCTAGTTTAAGACATCTTAATAAGGATATAGAACACACCAAGGCAAATTAGGGATTAAGTTATTATCTTTCCCAACTGTGTAGCTTAGTGTGTGTTCAATCTGTAACTGTGTAAGGTTGGCGACTGAGGATGCGCTTTAGCTTTACTATAGCCCAGAACTCTGTGAGTAGCATTTGTGTAAAGATATGTTCAAAATGATTATCTTCTGAACAATTGAACTGTACTGCTTTCTGAACTAATACTGTTAATTGAATGAATGTATGTCCTATATTCTGAACTGTATTGTGGCATCCTTAACAACTACTGTTTACTGTTACTGTTACAAAGATCTCTGTCGGCTCCCTTGTTGGAACCACTACTGTTTACTGACTGATGGCCATCATTTGCTGTTCGGTCTTTTAAGACCTACTGTTTATTGTACTGTTACGCTAATGGATGTATAACATATGACTGAATGACTGATATACTGAATTAATGAACTGTTTTCATTACTGTAAGAACATTCATTCTTAACCTCTTTACGCATTACGTTATTCACTGGGCTTTAGCTCACTGCTCATATATATATGTAGGTGTACAGGCACCAGACCGTGGTTAGAAGTGTCGGGGTAAGCTCCAGTTTTCTCAAGCCAACCACTGTGCCTCACTGCGAGGTTCCGAGCCTGTCAAGCTATGGCTTAGGGGTGCTTTAATTTCCCCCATTTGTCCCTATAACTGTTTTGTAAACTATATAGATTGTTACTGTACTGTTTGATAGGGATTAGGTCCCTGAACTGAATGATTGTTAATATGTACATACTGTTCTGTACTGTTCATGTATATGTGTATGAAAAGTCTTTTTGGCATACAGACTGTCACAGCTCATTGGACATTGTTTATTTATTGTTTTGGCTTCTGTCATGCCCCTGTACTCTGTTTTACTGTATTACTGTTAAGCAGGCCTTCGGTAATCTTGGATTACTGGCCGGTTACGGTGCTAACCCCATAGGGGCGGGTTTGGTTCGTGACAGCATTGCATTATTTGTGTTTATATTTGTCTAATGTAGAAATATATGTTTGTGTTTCTGTTTCATTTTATGAATTGAAGGCGTTATCGGCAACTGAATACGAAATTGACTTGGTATATGTGTTATTTGGAATTTTTAGAACATTATGGTAGGTTCAATTAAAATTTGATTCGAAACAAATCAATTTAGATTAATTAATACCCTTGCCTAGCCTAAGTTGATTAAGATTAATTATGCTCACTAGTGGAGCCTATATAAGGCTAATATAAACCTTAGAACCTTTTACACACTCTTATTCCTCATCTTTTGGCTCCAACGTGTGAAGAGAGAGAGAGGGAGAGAGAGAGAGAGAGAGAGAGAGACCGAGAAAATTTAAATCAAACAAGGAAATTGCTAGCCATCTAAGGAAAATTGACTTGAAGACTTAAAGATAGAACAACCTAGAGCTCAATTGAAGGTCTTAGGTCAGTGTTCGATTCTTAATCTTTGTATTTAAATTTTTAATAAAGACAATTCAAGAAGTTTTGGTGACTAAGTAAGAGACTTGAGCTTTCATGAATGAATTCCATGCATGCATGCATGCATATATCATGGCATTTTGAATAGATTTCTAAAGGATTGTCACATGCATGTGCCTATCTTGACTTGGTTTTGAGAATTCATCATAATTCTTATCATTTGACCTTAGTTAATCATGTTTTGGAAAGCTTTAGTTCAAAGTAATTCATGCATATTATGTTCATGGCATATTCATAAATTTCAAGTTGGAGTTTTGGTCAATTAGCATGCTTTTGGGCCTTGATTTAGTGAAATGATCTTCAAACCATGGTATTTTACAAGTTTCTAAATGTTTTCTGGAGTTTTGGCCCAAAAAAATAAGTTTTGAAGTATGTAATTCGAGTTTAGAGCTTGGGAGTGCAATCTGGAAATTCCAGATTTTACACTTCCGCTCAAGCGGCAGAAGCTGCGCTCGAGTGACCACTCTGTGATCTTACACTTCCGCTCAAGCGGCTAGAAGTCTGCTCGAGCGTGAAATGCGAGCTCCCAGAAGTTTCATGTTTTTGCAGACAACTCTAGTGACAAGAGTTACGCTCGAGCGAGGACTTGAGTCTCACGCTCGAGCGTCCGTCGAGCGTAAAAATTACACAACCAGTACTTTTCAAAGTTTGCAGACCGCTTGAGCGAAGGAAGTTGCACTCAAGTGGCCCCTCACATGATTGCATGTCTGCTCGAGCGTAAGAGCGAGACCCCTATTTTCAGCAAGTTTTGTTAAGGTTCCAAAGTGCATTTTGGCATCTACATTACATCCTAGGCATTCCTAGGGGCTTGGTTTGGCATAATCTCAAAAAGTCAAAAAGTTACTATCCTATTGAAGTCACATCATCTTATTTAAGTTACATCACCTCTCTATCACATTACTTCAAACTCAACCCATACCCAACCCATATTTCATAAAAAGTCAAAAAGTGCACTTATTTAGTTTATCCCAAACAACCCCTAAGACTCAATAAGAGGTTAAGAATTAGAAACACACTAAGAAAGAAATGAAAGAAGTTAAGTACTAATCGAGTGTGTGTTTCATTATATGTTTCTGCTATGTGTGTGTAGATTACGCGCCACCAGTTATCTGATTTGTCTGTTCTGCAAGTGGGGCCATCTATGAGTAATAACTTTGTAAAGCTATGTTTACGCCTAAGTAATTTCTTATATGATATGATATGACAAGAAATGCTCTGTTTTATGAAATGTTATATTCTATCAAATGAATGATTGTTCAATTTTTGACAAATATTCGTGGCATCCTTAGCACAAGGCTCTTACCTGAGGGTAACAATACCGTTGCTTATAAGCAAGGCCCTTGCCCAGGGGTAATAATACCATGGTCTCATGGCCGTCATCCAGGGGTAACAATACCGTGGGCCGAGTATATTACAAGTTTCTGGTATCGGAGGTTCCTTATGGAACTAACAAACATGATAACGTTATTGGATGTACCATGTATAATGAAGCATGAACTTTAATTTCTGTATGAAGTTGAACAGGAAAATGAATATAAATCTATTTCTAATATGAACTTTGGTTTCCGATTCTATTATGGACATCATTCATTTAAACCCTTTACTCTATTATTATTCACTGGGCTTTTGCTCACTGTTTATATTATGTATATAGGTGAACAGGCACATGACCAGGCCCAAGCTGCTGCTTGGAGTTTTGGGATAACCAGCTACTGTGCCTCCCAGGGAGGTTTCCTTTTGAAATGTTTAGTTTTGTAACCTTGCTACAAATGTTTTTGTTTTTTTGTACATTGGGTTAAGTTCCCTTTTGGCATTATCTGTGTACTTGGGTGACGTAAGACTCGTATATTTATGACGTCACATATATATAAGTTGTTTTGAAGTTTTCTGTCTCATATACGTTAACACAACTCTATAGACATTGTATATTTTCTATATTTGCTTCCCCAGCCCCTTATTATATGTTATTATGTTAAGAGACCTCTGGTAATCCAAGGATTACTAGTCAGTTACGACGCTAAACCTATAGGGACGGGTTTGGGTCATGACAATATGGTATAGCTTCCATACAACAATGCCCTGGTGATAACACTGAAGATTGAAGAATGCCAGGTGGTGCGTATATTGGTTGATCAGGGCAGTTCTTGTGACATCATGTATGTTAGATGTTACAAGAAACTTGGCCTTCACCTAGATGATCTAGAACAATCCGACAGCCCGATGGTTGGATTCAACAAGATGCCAACATAGCCACCAGGAGCCACGAGTTTGGAAGTGCAGACAGGCACCAAGAAGGTAAGCACAAAGTTTACAGTAATTGATACCCCCTCCTCTTACAATGTTATTTTGGGAAGACCGTGGTTGTACGCAATGAGGGTTGTTCCCTCAATGCTGCACTAGCTGTTGCGATTCCCAACCGAACAGGGGATTGAAGAGATCAGAGAGGATCAGGTGCAAGCAAAAAATTACTCCATGACAGCAATAAAGTCCATTTGCAACATACGAAAAACAGAGACAGTGGAAATCGATGACGAGGATATGGAGGTCTTAAATGATTTCAGCAAAGAACCAACCGACAAGAGTGAGGAAGCTTTGAAGAAGATTCTGGTCCAAGAAGATGATGAAGAGCGTTTCTTCCTCTTCGGCTCAGGCTTAGTCGAGGATGAGGAAAAGGAGTTAGAGACTTTTCTACGAGTAAACATAGAAGTGTTTGCTTGGACGCCCTATGAGTTGCCTGACATTAACCCCGAGGTCACTTGTCACAGGCTCAATGTGGACAGGTCGGCTAAGCTTGTTATTCAACTAGTAAGAAGGCTAACCTTGATATATGTAGAGGCGGTTGAGGAAGAAGTGGATAAGTTGTTGAAAGCCCAGGCTATTAGGAAGGTGAACTACCCTACCTGGCTGTCCAACATAGTGGTAGTGAAAAAGAAGAACGATAAGTAGAGGGTTTGCGTAGACTTCACTAGCCTGAATAAGGCTTGCCCTAAGGACAGTTTCCCACTGTCCAAAATTGATTAATTAGTAGATGTCACTTTAGAGCATGGGAGGATGTGTTTTCTGGACGCATACAGAGACAACCACCAGATAACAATATATGCCCTAGATGAAAAAAAGACAGCATTCATCACCCCGAAAGGACTCTATTGTTACAGAGTGATGCCTTTTAGGTTGAAGAATGTAAGAGCAACCTACTAGAGATTAGTGACCAAGATGTTTAAGCATTGAATAGGGAGTACAGTAGTGGTCTACATTGACGACATGGTCTTGAAGACCAAGGAACTAGAGAATTATCTAGCAGACTTGCAGGAGGTCTTTGACATATTGAAGACTTACCGACTTCAACTTAATGCATCAAAGTGTGCATTTGGAGTTGGATCAGGCAAGTTCTTGGGATACTTGGTCACAAGAAGGGGCATTGAAGCGAGTCCGGATCAAATCAAGGCGATCCTTGATTTAAAGAACCCGACGTTAGCAAAGTAGGTCCAGATCCTGACTGGCAAGGCAGCATCCCTGAATAGGTTTATCAGCCAAAGTTCTGATAAATGTAAACCATTTTTCCAATTGTTGAAGAAGGCCACAGATTTTTTATGAACAGAAAAATGCGAAGTCGCCCTTGCTGACTTAAAGAAATATTTGACAACAACTCCAGTTTTGTCAAGTCCAAAACCTAGAGAATAACTATTCCTGTACTTGACGGTATCAGACCACACTGTCAGCGCGGTGGTAATTCGCGAAGAGGAGGGGGAACAAAAGGCGGTATACTACGTGAGCAAGACCCTGCCAAGTGTAGAAACTAGGTACATGTCCTTAGAGAAGTTAACACTAGCCCTGGTGATGGCTTCCAAAAAGTTGAATCACTACTTCCAAGCCCACAAGATTGTGGTGTTGATAGAGCATCCCCTAAAGTGCCTATTGCAGCATGGAGATCTGACAGGCAGAGTAGCCAGATGGGCAGTGGTGCTGGGATAATATGACTTGGAATTCAAGCCTATAACAGCAATCAAAGGCCAGGTTCTGGCCAACTTTGTGGCGAAGTTCACCCTTTGGTGCCATCCCAAGATGGGCTTCGATGAGCCGCGACTTAGGATGTCCAGACGAATAAGAAGAAACCCAACTGGGGCCAAAGTACCCCACACCAGCAGTGTAGAAGAAGAAAGAGAAGCCAAAGCCCTACGATATCTATATTGGAGACTCCTTCCGGTTCTTCATCGACAGCAGCTCTAACTAACAATGAGCAGGAGCGGGAATAGTGTTAGTATCACCAAATGGGCGGATGATAGAGCAGTCTATTCATTTGGGGTTTAAGGCCTTAAATAACGAAGTAGAGTATGAAGTACTGATTACGGGACTGAAACTAGCAGTAGTCAAGGAAGCCAATGAGGTGGTAGTCTTTTGTGACTCACGGCTTATTGTGAATCAAGCAATAGGCAAGTATGCAACCCAAGATGAAAGGATGATAGCCTATGTCAAGGAGGTTGCCAGGCTGTGAACACTGTTCCCGAATTGCTGACTACAGTAGGTCAGCCAAGATGATAACAGTCATGCCAATGCCTTGGCAAACCTGGCTAGTGCAACAAAGTCAAGGGAACTAAGGACAATCATGGTCGATTATTTGACAGGACCAAGTGTAGAGCCTTTGATAACGGAGTACGTACGTAAAAATGGGTCCCAGTTGGATGGACGCCAACATTGTGTTCCTCAGAGAGGGCAAACTGCCAGATGACTGAAAAGAGGCACACAAAACCAGGTTGAAGTCAGCCAGGTTTTGCCTATCGACAGAAGGCCATCTGTACAGAAGATCCTTCGCTGGACCTTTGCTGCGGTGTGTGCACCCCTCTCAGGTAAATGACTTTTTATATGAGATCCATGATAGAGTTTATGGATGCCATGCAGGGAGCAGGTTACTTGTCCACAGAGCCATATCCCAGGGATACTCGAGACCATACATGCAGAAGGATGTCAAAGCTTATGTCAGGAAGTGTGAAAAGTGTCAAAAGTTTGCACCTTCGATACATCAGCTAGCAACAGATTTGAACCTAGTGTCTAGTCCTTAGCCGTTTGTCCAGTGGGGCATGGACCTAGTGGGACAACTGCCCCAGGCAACTGGACTGACAAAGTTTTTGCGAGTAGCCACAGACTGCTTTACAAAGTGGGTAGAGGTTGAACCCCTTGTTAAGATTCGAGATATTGATGTGAAGAACTTTATCTGGAAGAACAAAATCACCAAGTTTGGGATTTCAAGAGCTATTGTGGCAGACAATGGCACCCAGTTTGACAGTAAGTTGATCAAAAGCTTATGTACAAAATATAAGATCAAGAACTATTACTCCACTCAAGACCATCCTGGATGGGATCAAAAAGAGGTTGGAAACAGTTAAGGAAAAGTGGGTAAAAGAATTACCCAACATGTTATGGGCATATCGGACTACGCCGAGAAGATCAACTGGGGAATCTCTTTTTGGCATGGCATATGGCACTGAAGTAGTCATCCCATTGGAGGTCGGTATCCTTGGAATCAGAACCTAGGAAGTGGAGAATGGAACTAATGAGGCATTCCTTGCCTAAGATCTGGATTTGTCAACAATTCAGTTGGGGGGATACCAGCAACAACTTGCTAGGGTCTACAACAAAAAGGTCAACCCAAGGGAGTTCGAGGTTGGGGACCTTGTCCTTAGAAAAGTCATTGGCAATAAGAAGGATTCTAGGGAGGGCAAGCTTGGCCCAAACTGGGAAAGGCCGTATTGAATCATCTTGATTACCGACAATGGGGAATATCGACTGGAAGACAGTGATAGCAAGGAGTTGCCAAGACCCTAGAACACTTGTAATTTAAAGTTCTTCTACCATTAGTTTTTGTTTTTTGAGATTCATGTAATAATTTTATTAGCCGAAGTTTTAATAAAATATTAGTTTTTTTTTTTTGGGATTATTGTTGACACTTGTGCAATAGACAGTCTTATGACGATGTTCCCATGGTGAACATGACAAATAACTTAGACTTGTCATATGGTAGAGTTAAACTCAACTTGCCTATGGTAGAGTTGAACTAAGTTGACGATATTTCTGAATGAAATATAACGAATAACTTAGACTTGCCATATGGTAGAGTTGAAGTCAACTTGCCTATGGTAGAGTTGAACTAAGTTGACGATATTTTCGAATGAAACATGACGAATAACTTAGACTTGCCATATGGTAGAGTTGAACTCAACTTGTCTATGGTAGAGTTAAACTAAGTTGACAATGTTTTTGAATGAAACATGACGAATAACTTAGACTTGCCATGACGGTAAAGTTGAACTAAGTTCGATCTAGTCAGATTAACAGAGACACTGAGGTAGAAAATCTCGGCTAAGATTTGTTTGAATCAGACTTCGGCAAAAATTAGGGATTTATGCTTAATGTGAACATAAGTGGTACTTAGGTTCACATTAGGGGGGCAAGAAGTGAGAATAAGCATAACACTTGTAAAATTTTTTGAAATTTCAAATTGAAGTTATGCATAAAACAGAATAAATTTCAGTCGGGATCATTGATAGATGGAATTATCCAAGATGAGTTAATCCAAGATGAGAGTACTATATTATACTCGAAGTGTAATTGTCTGAGATACCCAGCCAAGGTGCTAGACTTGGAAGGGTGAAGTCTTGCTAGAAGACAGCAAGTATAAATACAGAAACCACACTTGTTGAAAGTTATTCAAAGAATTTTTATAAAGTGCCAGTTGGCTAAGATCACATTAAAAGATGTACTCCGAGATAAGTTGGTCCGAGGTGACTAATCAAAGCTGCACTTGAGATGATATGGGTCTGAGATGTTTCAACCCAAAATGATTATACAAGTAAGTTGTACTTATGAAAAGTGAAAACATATTCCAAGTATAAAAGCATACAAGACAGATAAAGCATAAGGAAATAGGCATTCAACACTTAGTGAAAAAGAAGACTTGCATTCAAAGATGGAGTTTTGGATTATAACAAAATGCACATTAGCCAAAGTAGCAAGCATTGTTCACAAGCAAAAAGATTACAAACATTGAAAAAAGAAAAGTTCAAAGAAAAGAGAAAAAAAATCCTAAGTACATGAATCTCCAATGTTTTCCTCAGATTGTCTTGCTGTGGCAATTGGCAATGTTTCAACCTTGGTAGTCAGCTGGGCAGATTTTTCGGCTTGAATCTCGACGTCAATCTCTAGTAAGGTCTCATCAAGGCTCTTCTCGACGGCCTGGACCTCGGCCCCAGAAGCTGTCTTTTTGGGAGAGGCACTCTCGGGCATCTCGTTATCATCATCGCCAATCAAGTCCAGAACTTGATCGTTAAGGGTTACGGATTTGGCCCCAACAGCACTCTCAATTTCTTTCTTGGCTTCCTCTTCATCAGCCTCATCATCCTTGTCGGGTTGATTGGATGAAGGAGGGAATGACACGTTGAGACGATTGGTATCTCGCAGAGGGAAGTCGCCAGACACATATAGCTTTTTGAGGACCACCATCCAGTCGAGATAATATCCCTTGTTATAGGCCAGATTCACTTGTGCTTTGTAATCATTACGAACGGTAGCGACCACCACGGCATAAGCCTTCTCATTAGCCGCTTTGATATCAGCTTCTTTGGATTCAAGGGCTTTCTTAAGATTAGCTTTGGCCTGGGCTACCTTTGCTTTAGCCTCCTTAGCCTTAGCTTTAGCGACCTCGGCGATAGTCTTAGTAGTCTCGGCTATACTTTGAGCAGACTAGGCAGCCTTTGCCATGTCCATAAATTGGTGGACACGCGCCTCGACCTAATTTAGTGAAGAAAGGAGTTTGATAGCCTCATCGGTCTTGCGCACTAATTTTTTATTCACCTCCTTAGCTTTGACTACAAAGGAGTGGGTATGCTGAATGGCCTGCAAGTGAAAAACAAGTTATGAAAAACTTCTTAGCTAAGTACAGTACCAAAGATAACAAAAACCGAATGAAAAATGCCTAAATTAAAGACTTACTAGAACATAGTCTTGCATCATAAGCGTGAACTTTTCATACTCCATGATCTTGGCTATTCGAACCATGTCGGCTAGTAGGAGAACAGCTGTGGAAAGTGTAGCGCCGACCTAGATGCTATCTATAGCACTGTCATCAGCCGACACAGGACAGTCCCCAATCATAAGCGTAAGAGACCAGGACTCCTTGGAATGAGAAGCACTTGGGCTTTCTACACCCTCAGACCTCAGCTTCTTGAGCGGCGGAGGGTCAGATGCTTCAACCTTGGCCTGCCTCTTCTCGGTTTCGGCAAGCTTTGATATGGAGACTGAATCCTCTAGGTCTTTCTCAGAGTCAGAAGGGAGCTGGGTGATGGTGGCCTTGGCTTTCATCTCCTTAACATTTTTAGGTTTCGGTCTTGGCTGCGATTGGGAAGAAGACTGAACGGTGACTATGCCTAGGATATTGGCAAGAAGGTCTTTGGCTACCAGATTTTGTCGGCCCATATCCTCGGTAGTTGCGGCAACAGTTACACTAGTGTCGAAATAAATCGTTAATAAGGCAAGGAGAGGATTAGATGGGTCTATGGTCGAGAAAACTGGATTTTGGCTTCTGTGATTGCGAGTTCTGTCGGCAAGGGTGTTAGTAGGAGCTCAGCGTCGGCGCTGGCGTTGGGCCGGAGGAATCAGTTGGGGGGCAGAAGTGGATGGCTGGTCCACTGGATCTGAGGTGGAGGCTTGGTCTGGCCTTGGTGATGAATCAACTAGTGAAGTGGTGGCAGAAGGAGGCGTTTGACTTCTCCTAGGGACGTCGGACAGAGGGCTTTGGTACGTCGGAATGTAGTTGCGCAGAATTAGAGCTTTGCGAACTTCAATTGGTAAGCCAAAAAGGCAAACCAAGTCCTTGCTTGGCACATATGTCTGTCGAAAGTTATTTTCTAGCTGAGGAAAGGCTGTAAAAATAAAAAGAGAGAGCATTAGAATAGATTAACATAAAGATTGTTAAATAAGGCAGTAGAGAAGGGACTTTAGGGGGAGGGACTAAGTCCTTACCTTTGTCATCCCTAAAAACTTCACAGCGCAATGGAAAAAGGTGGAGCTCATCGTCTGGCGCGAACTCCTAATTGCCTAAGACAATTAGGTAGTCGTCTGTGGCGCCCTTATTGGAGTCTGAAATGTCGGCTATTAACTTGTACTATGTAGATCTCGGCTTAAGGTAGTACGTGTAACTGGTGTTGGTCTTGAGGCCACGCATAGTGTAGTAATACTGGATGTTAGATAGGGTAATTCTAGTATTCTGTCGGTGTGCCAACTCAACAATGCCATTAATGATCCTAAAGGAGTTTACGGCCAGTTGCATGGGATTGAGCTTGTAGTAATTGAGGACTTCCCTAAAGAGGATGTCAAGGGGAAACTTGACTCCGCCCTCAATGATGGAGATTACTGGAAAGGGCATGTAATCCTTCTCAGGCATAATAGAGTCCTCCTTTCCAACTAACCGGAGTTGAACGTCAGTTGGAATGGAGAACTCTTTCCTAAAGTATTATAGTTTGGTCGGGGTATCTACCCTCCACCTAAACATACCCACAATGTCGGCTTGAGGAAATCGGTACTGGATTTCAGGGAAAAGTGATTGATATGGGTCTGAAGACCTCGGCTAAACATTAGAGAGCACTAGGGTGAGGGTTTTTAAAGATTGAGGGAAGGATTTTTGTTTAAGTTTTCCTAAACTGTAAAGATTTCTAAGCTAAATCCCAAAACCTTGAAATCTATGCAAGTGAACAGTATTTGAAGGCAAGAATCTGGAAACAAACAAGAAAAGCAGAGACAAAACTTGATTTAGAAAAGGACAAAGACAAATAACAATATGACAAGAACTGTGCCAAACATTCAAGAATACGGCCATGATCAGTGCAATGGTGAAGAAATGTAAACAGAAATACGAATGGCAACCAGAATACCATCCCAACATATAATGGTGTTAGTGTGTCACAAACAGGATGTGATCTAAAGACATGAAAAGCAGCAAGCATCATTGAAGAAGATTTGTATGGAAATTTTATATGAGTACAACAGTTCAGAAATAAATTATTTGCAGACCATTGAAAAACAAAAAAAAAAAAGAATGAGAAGGAAGAAATGCGGGACTTACCGATTGGAGCTGAAGAAATGGACGTCAGGATGAGGTTCGCCGAAGTCAAACGACGGTAATGACTAGAAACAAACAATAAGGAACTCACTGGAGGAGGTAAATTGTAATAACCTGACCCTCTTACATACTTTACGTCTTTAATTATATGTGTAATTATATGCTTGATGTGAAATTCCATGTGAAATTATGTTTAATTATGTGAATTAAATGATTATGAAATTATATCTGTCGGTTATGAGAAAATCTGTTAAAATTTAGATATTTGGACTAGAAATTGAGAGCCTTAAAAGCACGATAACCTGAAATTGACTTTACAATTATGATCAGCATGATTTTAAGGACATGATATGAAGTTTTATAAAAATTTGATTCGTAATGAATTAAATTGATTTAATTTGGGCTCAAATCTTAACTAGGCTTACTTAGACTCACCATTTAAGCCTTGGTAAATATAGTGGATGCTTATATAAGTCTTAGAGGACTTAGCCTCATAAAAGCAAAACAAAAATATCTCCTAGGAGAGGTCTAGAGAAAGGAAGGAGAGAAAGGGAGAAAAGATCAATCAAGGCTTGAAGATTGAAGAAATTAGTAGGAGATTGGAAGAGTGGAGTTCAAGGTATGTGTAAATTAAGAAAACTACCCAAAAGCTCTCTCTAATTGATAGCATCAAGTTTTAAAATGAAGTCTTTCCACTCATTAAACTTACGGTTTTGAAATAATAATCATGTTAGAGTAAATATCCATGAAAATCATTAAGATTCATTGTTTTTGTTTAATTTGGGAGTTGATCCTTATGTTTGGAATTTATTTGATTTAGTTTGAGAGGAAATACCTTCTAATCTTTAATCTTGCATGCTTTGGCTCCTATATGCATATATGTTTGTATATATTTTGATGAACCATGCATAGATGAAGAAATGAGTGAATGTGGTAAATTGATTTGTAAATATGCAATTGAGATGAGTTATGGTTTGCTTGGGTTTGAGATTTATGTTTATTGTGATCATATATTATGTTTTTGAAATGTGATTGCTTGAATTAGGGCCTCGAAATGCCTTTCAAAAGCAGAAATTATTAAATTTTCGGACTACTCAAACAAAGCCTAGAACCGCACGTGTGAGGCCTATGGCCGCACGTGTGGGATGTACAGCCGCACGTGCAGAAAACAAGGGAGTTAGATTGAGCATTCTAAAATAAAAGCACGTGCGGAGCCGCACATGCGGCACACCTTCCCACATGTGTGGTGGGGATTTTTGCACGTGCGGTCAGTGGGGGAAATTTTTGTCAGCTTCTTTACCTCTGTTTGACCCTCTAAAATTATTAATGTGTACATTTGATCCTTTTGAGATACCTTTAATTGAACACGAATTAAATGAATCGGACATTGAATAAAGAGAAAAGGCTAATGAAAAGTGACTTACTTACAAGTTGTATGTCATATGTAGGTCACATAACAGAAGGGACCGTTGCATAGCCACATCACAGTGAATAATAGTAATGTAACAATATGTTTCATTTATGTATTGTGATTACGACTCTTCTATTGCTACTTGTGAATGGCGCATGTTATAACAATTGTGTTTTGATTGGACTGCATATGATTGAACAATGATACATGAAATGGACCCAAGGCCGTTCTGCTTTAATTGTAAAGAATGGGCCAGAGGCCGTTATGATATGGACTACTCATGATCCATGGACTAAGGTCGAGGGTGATGAAGACATACCGATGTTGTATCCACCTTGTAAGTGTATGGATTAGCTATGATTCACGGCTGCAAGTCGAGAGAGATAGGGACATGCCGATGTTCCATCTACCCTATAATGTTCCGAACAGCTATTGATATGATGGGCCTAAGGCCGTTATGTATTGTGTTGGGCCTAAGGCCATTCTATTATATGTGGGCCCGAGGCCGTTCAGAAATAAGAATATGCATAAGCCCGACTTATGACTTATGATTATGCTTTACATGATTTATGCTCATACACATAAAGCTCCTTACATTGCTATTATTCACGAGCCTTGCTCACTCTAGATTTATGTATATTTATGTAGGTAATCAACCTGGGGGCTAATCCTAGTTCAGCTCCGAAAGCCTTTTGTTGACCCTATTGTGTCAAGCCGGTTAAGTAAAGCCTTTTGCCTTTTGCGAAGTCCCCTTTTATAGCACTCATTGTCGAGTCATTGGTGTTTTTGTCAAACAATCTGTAAATATGTATAACTTTTAAATCCTTGACGTTTTGGCTATATCCCCATGAATTAGACTTGTATGTATATGTGGACTATGTACGTATTATGGCCTTGTGATGAAAAATGTTTTGAGATCCTGACATTTAGACACTGCTTAATGGGTGTTTCACTTTGTTACTATAATTGCTTTCGTTTAGGCCCCAATATGGTATAAAGTATGTGTTGGTCATTTGGTTTTGAAGCCTAAGTTCAAGCCGGTCATGTCCAAACTTTTAGGGGTAGGTTTGGGTTGTGACATAAACGGAGCAGTTGCAGAGCTTCGATGGGCTTGAAAATGGAGGCTTGGGAACTTTAGAGAGAGAAAGTCTGAGCAAAGAGAGGATGCGAGAATGAGAAATGAAAAGGCAAAAAGAGAGAGAGAGGGAATTTTGTCAAAAATACGAAAAGACGGCAAACCATAATGAATTAGCCTTGGACGACGTGCTTGTCAGGCGGCGTGGGCAGAAACGACGCGACTTGATAACGCGTGTCAGGTACAAACCAATGAGGAAGGGACACGTGGAGGAAATGGTTGAAAGGACTGTGCGTGACAATGAAGCCATTGTGAATTGGCCAAGACCAACAAATGTGTCAGAAATTAGAAGATTTCTGGGGCTTGTTGGCTATTTTAAAAGATTTGTGAAAGATTTCTCCAAACTCGTCATGCCACTGACACAGTTGACACAAAAAAATGTATCATTTGATTGGAATGATCAAGAGAGTCTGATTTTCAAGAATTAAAGACTAGATTGGTGACTGCACCAATTTTAACTTTGCCCAATGGTACTGATGGTTCCAAATCTATAGTGATACTTCGTACAAAGGTTTGGGATGTGTGTTAATGCAAAACAAAAAAGTAATTGCCTATGCTTCTCGGCAGCTCCGCCCACATGAAAAGAATTTTCCAACCCATGACTTGGAACTTATAGCTATAGTGTTTGCTTTAAAAATTTGGTGCCATTACTTGTTTAGGGCAACTTGTGAAGTGTATATAGACCGTAAAAACCTGAAATACTTCTTCACTCAGAAAGAACTGAACATAAGACAAAGAAGATGGCTCGAATTAATTAAAGATTATGATTTACAAATTCTGTATCATCCGGGAAGGGCAAATACAGTTGTAGATGCTTTGAGTAGAAAATTTATTAGGAATTTGGCATGTTTGCTTATTGGTCAAAAAGAATTGTTGTATGAGCTAGAAAAAGATGAAATTGAAGTTGTTTTACGTGAACATGGTGGAGTTTTAGCCGCCATTTTTGCACAACCAGCTATACTTGAGGAAGTAAAAGAAAAGCAATTACAAGATGAATTCCTGAAGAAGATTGTTGACAAAATTAAATCAAAACCAAGGTCGGGATTTGTGAATGAAAATAATGTGTTGAAATTTCAGGGTAGACTTTGTGTACCAGATTGTTCAGAATTAAGAAAGCGTATATTGACTAAGGCTCACAATCCCAAATTTTCTATACATCCAGAAAATACAAAGATGTACCATGACTTGAAACAAAATTTTTGGTGGCCTGGAATGAAGAAATGTGTTGTTGATTTTGTACCTAAATGGTTGCATTGCCAACAAGTTAAAGCTGAACATCAATGACCCACTGGATTACTTCAACCACTTCCAACACTAGAATGGAAATGTGAGCATATTACGATGGACTTTGTTGTTGGACTGCCTCGCTCCTCCAGAGGTATGGATTCTATTTGGGTCATTGTTGATCATTTAACTAAATCTGCTCATTTTTTGTTTGTGAAAACCTTTTATAATGCAGACAAGTTGGTTAACATATATATGAATGAGATTGTGAGATTGCACAAATTACTGATATCTATTGTATCTGATAGAAACCCCAAGTTTACTTTGAGATTCTGGTAGAGTTTGCAACAAACTTTGGGGACTGAATTTAGATTAACTCAAATTTAAAGTGTCAAAACACATATTTTGGATCCAAAACTTGAGAAAACATGTCTAAACTAATATAACATCATGAATTGAAAATCATTTCGCAAAATCAAAGCCCAAAATCAAATCAATTATGCAAAACCAAACTTGAAATGTATAAGTATATAACATGCATGCAATGATTTAATTTTAAAGCTTCTAAAACATGCACAATTTAAGGAATATAAGTGAAACCAAGTTGGATTCTTCAAAGTATGTAAGTAAAGCTTCATGCATGTGTAAATGTTTGGAAATTGAGCTCAAAACTTTATGAATTATACATGCATGCATGAACTATTCCCAAATTCCTTGATCTAGGCTTAATTCTCATGTGTAACCACTTTAATTTCTTGAATTCTTACACTAATGTCTTGAATACAAAACTTAAGGACAAGATTCTTATCTAGAGTTCTTAATTTTTTGAGGTTTATTGATAATCTTGAGCACCTATCCAAATCTCCAAGCAATTTCCTTCAAAACCTCAAGTTTTGATCTCAATCTCTCTTGGTCTCTTTCTCTCTCACGTTTTTGCTCTTAAGGATGACAAAATGAGAGTGTTTTGTAATCTAGAAGCCTTATATAGGCTTGTTTTAGTGTTGGCTAATCAAGTTTGGTTTAAACTAATCAAATTGTCATGATTAATTCTAATTATTTGGTTTCGAATCATATTTCAATTAAATTTACTATAAATTTCCAAAAATTCCAAATGACACATAAGCCAGGTCAATATTGTAATCAGATATTGATAAGGTTTTCAATTCGCGTGCCGAATCAGAAATACAGACAAATATTCCTACTATGAACAGATATAAACATAATTCACACATTTAATGCATAATTAACACATGATTTCTCCTTAATTACTCATTAAGTATTCTTAATTAAGGATTATAGGCTAATCACAGGTCGAGGTTATTACAACCTCTCTTTAAAAAAAAAATCCACTTGACCTAATGCCTTATACCCCTCTTACCTTGAATTTTTCAACAATTATCTATATTTTTTGTAGGGACATAATTTTTGAATGACAACACGTGGCCGAAGTGTCACTGAAGTGCCAGACAAGGTGCCACGTGTCCTGGTCATGACGCCGAGATTATCTCGGCTAGGCCGAGGTTATTTGCGAAGATACCAGAATTTGGGATAAGTGGATAAGGGGCAAGAGTCCTAGAATGAGAGAGGACTTCAATTTGGGTAAAGATAAGACTCTTAGAGAGTTTATCCTAATCATACTGGGAGTCAAAGATTAGTAGTAATCCTAAGTCCATTGAAACTAGGCTTCTATTGGAATTAGGTAAGTGTTGGCTATAAAAGAGAGGCACCCCCATGGGTTTAAGGTATGCTTTTTATGCTCTGAATTGTGAGTTAAGCACTTTTGCTATTTTTGAGAGATAACTGACTTGATCGTCGGAGTGCCCCCGGGCGGACGAACCACCGCCGGAGTCTCTTATTTTTTGTGACAAGTCGTTCGATCAATCTATTCTGCTAGTGTTCTCCAGCTGAGTACCAGTTTGGCAGTGTGGTCAAAAATTGACACACACATTTTTATTGATATTTTTGTATAGTTATCATTTGTTGTTGACAAATATTTTTTGATGGCTATCATTTAATGGATTGTTATTAGACTTTTAATATGTAATCGATATATTTAATATATGAAATATTTTTAGTTTTTGATTTAATGGATTGGTTTAATAATGACATCAAAGTTGTCAATAGTTTGACATTTGAAAAATTAGAAACTAATTTAACGAAAATAAAATATAAAACAAAAATTATCTTTACCCTCCTGGAAGATAAAATTATATACAAATTATGTGATTTTAATTTTTTTTCATCAATTTAATTTTTAGTTTCTTAGAATTTTTTTTTCTGAAAATAGGTTTTGAAAACCAAACTAAACAGAACTTTATAACAAAGAAAGTGTTAGTATTATTCATTAAAATAAGGCCACCACATTTCAAATAACATACAAGTTAATCAATACAAATAAATTGTGTGACGATTTTGTCCTTGAAATAAACCGTTTGCGAAGAAAATATCTTTGATTGTCTTTACTTAAAATAACATTCAAAATTCACGATCAAATGTATCACAATTGTAAAGTTAAGAACTAAAATTATATAAATCTCAAATTATAGGGATTATTAATGTAATTCGTCCTAAACTCAATAATAAATTTGAGATATTTATGATAGAAATAGTCAAATCTGTTTGAAGGATTCACTTTTTTACAATACTTTAAATTGTAATATCTACTTAGATGATTCTGAAACTGATTACACAGTATAAAAAAAGGACATTTTCTCACTAATTAAATTTAGGTTTTGTTTGGCATGTACTAAAATAACACATACTATATTAGTATATTATTTTATTCGGGTCACAATTATCTTATTTATATCATATCACCTCTTTATTATATCACTTTAAATTCAATCTATATTTTACATTTTTTTTATAAAAAATTAAAAAATTTACTAATCTAATACTTTCCAAATAATCCGTTAGTTCACACCTCCCACTGGATAGGCAAAACCTTTGCACATTTGCTTACTTTGGAAGTAATATAAGCAAAGCAGTCATCTCGGTTGTGACTTGTGAGGAAAAAGTTATGTATTTTTATCGAGTACTTGCCATATATTTTTTAATCACTTTTGAACCGTCCATTTTATACTTTGAAAGGATCCAAGGCTATCAATACTTGGCTAGTTTTGTCATTTAAAAATGATAACCACATTAGCTAAATTTCTCACTAATAAAAATATATATATATATATATATATTTTTTTTCCCACTTGTTTTCTTGTTACTTTGGATGACTTGATTCCTTAATGAGCCTTTTTATATTTTCTTTGCAAAGGGTGCAAGAAAAAAGGTTGGTTGAAAGCATATTATTCCTTTCTTTAGGTTTTTAAAATCAAGAGCAAACATCATAAAGACACCTTTTTTCATTGATAAGATGTAAATTGTTACAATGACCCTGTTTGAGAATTTTATTATTTTAGTTGATTTTTTAGTTATTTTAATCTAGTTTAAAAAGTTGTATTTGAGAATATAGTTAATTTTTTAATTTTTTTTTTTTATAGTTGATTTGATAGTTGTGAGAGAAAAAAATTAAATAATTATGATTTAGATAGGATATTTTGTCTTATTAATTATTTTAACCTCCAACCCTCTTCTCAAGCGGACCAATGTATATGTCTTTAAATGTGTGAATATTTAAAACTAGATAAAAATAAAAATAAAAAATATTTGATAAGTTGTCGAAAATAATAACTGTTGGTGGGGGTGACTAAATGTAATGTTCGATGACTAAGTAGCCAGACATGGGCATTAGACATAATAGATCGAAGTGTCGTTGAATGCCTCTAGCAGTCATAGGAGATTGATCACAGAGGCGACAAAGCCAACGAGAGGATTGTTGGATGCAGCGTAATTTGGTTAGCGCAAGACATTGACCATTGGCAAGTCGATGGTGGATGGTTTCCAAAGGTGGCGAGGGAGTGAGTGAGGACATGGTTTAAGCTCTTTTTTTAAAAAAAAAATACTTTAAAAAACATATAATTATTATAAAAGGAAAAATGAAATGCACATTAAATTTTTATTATTGATTTATAAAATAAATAAAAAAATAAAACGTTAACAAATGAGCTGAATGTCAATGTCGACTCCAAATATATAAGATAAAAGGTTAAAAATTTATTGCAATTCATGGAAATTGTCCCATATTCCTCTTGTTTTATTTTCATATATTGTATTCCAAGGACAAATTGTTAACAAAGATTTTAAAAAAATATTAGTGAAAATATGTTGGATACGAGGATCCGTTTGGTTGAGACCATTTGGCAACATTTATAATTTTAATCAGCTTACTTGTTTTCATTTTTTAAAAAACACTTTTCAAAAAATTTTACTTTCTTATTTTCTGTATTTTTTTATTTTTACTGAATTTTTTTAATATTTTAAGCAATTTTTTTTACTTTTTAGACACACCTAACATAAATATACTTAAAAAGTAAAAAAATTGTAAAAAAAATCTTTTAAAAATTTACTAAATACCAAAAATATAAAAAAATACAAGAATTCAGTACATTTTTTTATATTTTTATGTATTTATTAATTTTTTAAAATATTTTTTCACAAATTTTTTACTTTTTAGATACATCAAAGTAAGGTGCATCTAAAAAAGTAAAAAAAATGTTTTAAATTTTAAAAATATTCACTAAAAACAAAAAAATACGAAAATCAAAAAACTTAATTTTCAAAAAACTTAATTTAGAAAACTTAAACCAAACACAGTGAATAATGTTTGGGAGTTCTAATTTGAGAGTTCTAATAGAACTCTAATGATGGGTCTTACATTTTTAATAGAACTCTAATGGTGGGTCTCACATAATAATGTGATGTTTTGACTTGTGTAATTTTTTTTTATTTGCGACGTCACTAGAGTTAAATTAGAGTTCTTTATCACTACCTTTATAATTTACGGTTCTTGATTTACACAAAATATTAAATATATTTATATTTAATTTTTAAAAAACAAAACAAAAAAAAACGTTTATTACTCACATTAAAAAAATTTGTTTTGAAAACACGACAGATGTGATATTGTGAGTAGTAGTTGAAATCGGTAGGAGAGGGCGAAAAAAATTAAAATTATTTTATAAATAAATTTTAGTTATGATAATTTAATAAAAATTATAAATGTTTATAATATATAAATTTTATTAAGGCCTCGTTTGGGAACAGGCTAATTTAGTAACTTTTTGACTACTTAGTTAAAAAGGTAGGTAAAAAAAACTTGTATGTTTGAGATGATTTTTTGACTAATTACAAAAAGATGTGTAAAAAGTAGAGAGAAAAGAAAATTTCTAACTTTTTAATATGAATTGTTGACTTTTTAGTTAATTTAATAACTTTTTAGCTAATTAGTTAAAAAGCAAGTCCCTAGGGCCTAATATAAAAAATTATGACTAATTTTAAAGAAATTGAGTTCCAACACCTGAAAGCGGCTCGATTATTCGGAGTCGCATTTTCATGTTCTCCCCTCTCCCAAACCCCAATCTCTCGTTTACCCGTGCTTACGTTCTTTTAGCTCTCCCTCTCTCTCTCTCTCTCTCTCTGTGTCTCTCTCTTCTTTATATACGACACTACTCTCTAGCTTTCGCTGAGTAATTCTATTCTCTCTCTATATTTATCTACCTATATGTGCGATCGATAGCCAATTGAAAACAAAACCCTAGAAAATTCGATCTCTAAAACCTCTTCGCACTTCACAATCATCAATCCATCATCTTTCAATTTTCCATCTTCCGATCTATTTTTTACTTCATCTTGTTAATCTTTTTTAACTTTTCTTGTTTATCAATCACAGTGTTGAGAATCGATCGATTTCGCCTTTGATTCTTTGAATCGTGCAATGGTCTGAGTTTGTTGATTTCAAGATGAAGTTGAAGAGGAGGAGGGCTTCGGAAGTGGTACAATAAGTGTTCTCTTTTTTAATCTTTTGATTGATGAATGTATTAGTTTTTTCAGTGTGTGATTATTTAGGGTTTATGTTTTCACTGAACCATCAAAGTAATTTCCGTAGTTTGCAATGATCGGAAAGCGATTGACCCACTGTTTATCCAGAATTTGATGGTCTAAAGATTGTTTCTTTCACTTAGAATCGGATTGAAGAATTTTAACTTTTTTCTTATTGACACTAAGCACGGATTGTTAGTTTTGGAAATTGTTGAAATTATAACGAAGTTAATTGCTTTTTATGCCAAGTATATTGATTTTGTTTTTGTGATGTTGTTTTTAATAACAGATGACATATTGATATTCTTTCTTTCTTGAAAAAAAAAAAAAAAAAAAAAAAACCTCCTCTCTTTTGTGCCCTTGAAATTTTGCCAAGGAAGAATTCAGAAATTTTGTGGTTAGATGGAATTATAATGAAAGTCTCTGTCATTCTATTTGTTTTTCTATGTCTAAAAGAATTAAGTCAGCATCTCAACTTTCTTTGTCTTATTCTCTGGATAGTTATAGGAGAATCATAATGTGTATGTCATCTGGAGAATGTAAGATATTTCATACAACTCAGGTGTTTGGTGTAATGGAATATGGTTGGAAACTTTACTTATTGATGGAATCTGTTGGGTGATAACATTGGTGACATTTGTATGGTGGAGGAAGCTTCTTGGAGTTGGATATTAGATAAGCAACAGCGGATTAGTGTTTTCTTTTGAAAGTTAGGGCTCAGAAATTCATAGAGAGAATATTTCAGTTCCTGATATAACCAATTGTGGGTTAGTTATTTCATTAGATAGTTGATGTTTTACCTTGTTTATCTACTGTGTCTGCTATCTGTTTCTTTTGTTTCTTGATATTCTATTGTTTTTATTTGGGTTTCACTGCATATGCTGATTGCCCTGACTTGGTGTTTGGTTCTTCTTGAACTTGTGCCCATAATGCTGGTCCGGGTCAAATAGTCTGAAATTTCAGCCTAAATATAGGATGTGACATGGCTCCAATGCTGGGGTGTGTGTGGCTTTCAGCTTTCAGCAAGAGAGGAGAAAACTTGGCTGTGGGGGTATCCCTGACCTATTGCCACCCTTGGGTTCAATATATAACTTTCTTTGCTTTTTCTCTTTGACAAGAGCTAAAGAACATTATAGATAGATAGTGAAGAGTAAAAAAAATTATAGATGGATAGTGAAGAGTAAAAAAAATGAAGGATGAGAAATCATTCAGAGAAAATAGGAAGCAAATACATGAGAATGAATGCACTAGATAAACAAAGAAATGCAAGATCGTCTCCTGCACCTTGGGGGCATCCCAAGAAAAAAACAGAGGCAACCTCAATCTCAATCATTAACAATTTTGTCCTTGTTTGTTTAGGGCTAAACTCTTGTGGCTTTAAATGTGTAAATACTAGGAAGGGATGTGAATTCACTTATAAAGAGCAAGAACTTTATTTTTTGACCCTAATGATGTGGGACTGGGTTCTACACTTGCCCTCTTAGGACCACACATTCTCACGTGTCAATGTTCTATTGTGATTTAAAAGGTGGCTCACACCACGCCTCCACTTTGTGATGCATTGCTTTGGTCTATACAACATGTTGGTTCAGCACATTGCAAGGTAGGTCACTCTTCTAGTTGTCTAGGTCACCTTCCATGGTAGATTTCTTTTTGGGGACATGGAAATATTCATATTGTTGGCAACTTGATTTGGTGATGGCAAAAAGCAAGATGGTGAATTGGTCAATCATCTTCTATCCATTGCCCGGTGGCGAGGGAACTTTGGGTAATGATTATAAGCATGTATATAGTTCATTGGGTGTTCTCAAGTTGTGTGGCAAACCTTATTCATAGTTAGTAGGGGGAGAGGGGAAGAAAAGGAAGCAAGGCTTGGCTTTTTGGGCCTTTGTGTTTGATGTTGTGGATTATGGGTGAGAGCACAACTAATGTTCTTGATGGGTGGAGGTGGAACCTTTGTTTAAGTTGAAAATAGTAGATTTTTTTACAAATTAGCACTTTTGTGTTGTTGGTAATTGGTGAATATTGATCATTTATTGGATTTTGTAGTTTCTTTGAGAAGCTAGTTGTTGTATAGGAGGTCTTGGTGATTTTGGAATTGTTTTTATTTATTGTTTGTA